>NC_061818.1:7006452-7323743 GCF_021462225.1 Girardinichthys multiradiatus
GCACGTAAGAAACTGAAGGAAAGATGGGGAAGAGCTTTGTTCCTAAGGCTTTTGTTAAAAACTGTTCAAATAAATGAAGTATAAAAAAAATACACATTATTGTTTTAGGTAAATGTAGTGGCCGGTTTATTAAGTGTAAAATACAAAGAGCAGAAGGGAGTGGATCATAAAAACAAATGACGTCCGTTTTAAAACTCATTGAAACAGGAAGCAGGTTACATAAAGAGATTACTGCTATTGAAGGGATTTTGTCATTTGTCCACTTAGCCAAGCACTGCAACCCGTTTCCAGGTATAAACAAACCTACACTAGGTGTCTGGTGGCGGTAACTATATATTAAATAATAGGACATGATAGGAGCTACACAGCATGGATACCTGAAGAGTTACAACTTGAAGCCAATTTAGAGAAAACCATCTTTACCTTTGACTCCTTTCCTGAATGTTTGCTGCATGTATTTGAGGCCTGATACGATGTCTTTGTTCACCTGCAAACAGCAGCATTCGTTGTGTTTTCAGCTTCAAGGAACATAAAGAAAGTTCACCACAAAGTGCAGAACAACCGCCAAACTGTCCTCACCTTGAAGTTGATCTTTATTCTGTACTCTACTCCCTCTTTCAGCGTAAATGGGTTCTTCTTGAAGTTCTCCAGGTCTCCTGGAATGGAGAAAATAACAGTGGTAAAAGAAACTGAATTCTAGCTAAAGACTATTCTGACCATTTGGAACAAACCTTTAGCTTCATAATATTAAATATTCTGCATTTTCATTCGGTTTTATATCGCTGTGGTAACAGTACTGACCACCAGGTGGCACCGTGAATGCAAACAGGCAGTAGCTTTCCTTCCTTGTTATGCCTCATTCTGACCACAGAGGGGAGACAAGATGTGCCACCAGGAAGCAGCTTATTAACCCACTTCCACGAGAATCTCTTCATTACTAATTAGCAGTCTAATGACTCAGCAGGTCATTGTGTGCCTAAATTTGCATAGAGGGAAAGGACTGCTCCCTGTCTCCAATTATTGGAGTTCCTTTAGTATGTATGACGGCATGAGGGCAGAGAAAATGTCGCTCCTCCTGCTGTTTGCTAGGTGCTCTATAAAACCTGCAGCTGCACAGGACTTACCCTGCAGGTCAAGGACCAGAGGAGCAGGTGCTGTTTCACAAAGCAGGGTCATCCGTGTCACCTGGACATTTGGCGCAGCAGGATCTAGGGAAAGAAAATAGTTCTTGCATCACAAATGATTGAACTTTTCATATCAGGTTACCAGCGATGTAAAAGGAAAAGCTCTCGAGTTTAAAAGAAAAATCTCAAGAATTGTGCCTTTTAATCTGACTTTCTTTCTCTAACAGTACTTATTAGGAAACATCTTTCTACAGCTGATTTCTGTATTTGTCCAGAAGTATAATTTGGACATCACGGTACAGTTCTTCAGACATATCCTAAAGACTGCTTACTTGCCACAAAAAGAAATTCTACTTTTCAGAAAATAATGTATTGATAGGGAAATATGATGATAGACCACAACAAACTAGGTCAGGATTATAATGCTTAAGCATAACAGATGTAGGGTTTTGAATATTATCTACAAATGAAAATCAGGTGTGTAGTCGTTTCCTCTAAGTCAATATTCATTAGAACCACGCTGCGCTGCATTTTATTTCTGGTACGTCTCTGCCACCTCTGCCCATCTAGAGACGGACATTCTGGCACCCGTCAGTTTGTGGCAAATGGTCTTTTTGTCACTCTTCTATAATATTTGTGGAATACATAACAGGTGTCCTGTCAACAGATTATCCTACCTGAGCTGCATCACTGCAGCTCCTCCAGAGTGACCACAGGCCTCTTGACTGCTTTATTGATTAAAGCTCTCCTCGTCTGTCCTGGCAGTTTCGCCATATTCTATCAGTTATCTTAATGGCAGTTTGAACAGAGTTCCAAGATGGGACATCGTTTGTTTGTTAATCTATCTATTACTGGACTTTATTTAGGGGTACCAAAGTGAAGTGGACTGAAAACAACATTTTTAGTAAAACATTTAGAAAACCATGCACTATTTTCCTTCCAATTCACCATTACACACTAATGTGTTGGTCTATCACATAAAATCTAAATGACAGTGCAGCGTGGTTTTAATTTGAAGAGTTTAAAAGGTCTAAATACTTTTCCAGAACACAGTAAAAGCTAAACATATTCAGAAACTCTGATTGCAGCGATGGCGTGCGGAGAGAAATGGAAACTTTTGACACGCGGCATTAGAGTTTATTCTTGTATTATCATCTTTGTTTATATGACGAGGATCATGGAACATGGTAGTTTTATGTTGTGAAGTGGAAGCGAATCTCTGTAAGGCAGGGATTTGTCAGAGCAGAAGGCATAATAATTCACAGGCAGAGAAAGTCAATCTTAGTTGCTCTGTTTTCACAACAAATACCTGACATTTACTGATGGACAGTATTGATGGACCAAACAAGCGGAGCAGTGACTTAGGTCACCACGAACCTGCAACCACGGCGACTTTGCCTAGCAGCGCCTCCTTGTACTTCCGCAGGCTCTCGTCATCTTTGTCCAGCTCCTGGATCTCCTGTAAGCTCTTTTGGGCAGGAGGTTTGTAGTTTATGTCAGATTCCTTCTCTTCGTTGGCCTCTGCGAGCTGTTTCAGCTGCTCCGGTGTGAGGTCCTGCTCTGCCATGATGTGCTAGACTGTGGCAACAGGCAGGGGAGGGGGAGAAGAGAGTCAGAAAACAGGAATATATCATGTAATCGAGCAAAGAGCCACTGCTGCTGAACAATAGTCAGGGATTCTTTATTCTCAGAGAAACCTTTGGGAACTTTGACCTCAGGAGCAGGCAGTTTAAAGCACACGTGTATGTACACACAAAGGCATGCATTATTAGCGCATGCATTACACAGTTAAGACAGAGTTAGGACAATTACTCATAAGATGGGATGGTTAAAACAGGATAATCTGGGTGAATTATTATATCACACACATTAAGCGAGGAAGGAGGGCAGTTATTACGAATCAACAGGTTGCAGATAGAGATCATTTCATCAAAGATCAGAATCTGAAATGTTTCCTCGAAGGCTCTGAACAGAGATAGGCAGGTTTAAAAATAAAATTCAAATCCCTATTCGTTCAATACATCAGAACTGACAACTGCCTTGCCTGCTGATGGAGGTCAGAGGGCTCGGTGGCGCCGACTGTATGGCAGCCTCGCTTCTGTCAGCCTGCCCCAGGGCAGCTGTGGCTACAATGTAGCTCACCACTGTCGGTGTGTGTGTGCATGTTAATGTGTGGGTGGATGACTGATTGTAGTGTTAGGGGCTTTGGGGTCATCTGACTAGATAAAGCTATACACAAATACAGACCATTTACAATAACAAATCTCACCATCTGCATCGACCAACAAGCAGAACGTTCGTTAATGCACTTTTAGAGTTTAATAAAAATCCAACAAAAATTTGATACAGTTTTGAACCATTGATAATACTGTAATTGAAACCTACCGTCTCTATCAGAGAACCCGCAGCACGCCTTTTTTCTTATATGTAACAGTTCTTGGAAAATACAGGGGTCAACCAACATTAGAACTGGCAGTTCAGACCTCACACAAAAGCTGAAATCAGTATTGGCCAGAAAAACCATGATTGGCGCACATCTTTTTACCCTGGTTAAGGTAAAAAAGGAGTGGGAGAACAGCTGGTGCACACATGCAAGGCAAAGCCTTAAGAGAGCCAAGCAACATCTGCAAAAAGCAGCTGGATTACAGAAAAACCATAACTCTGATCTTCACTTATTCTGGTTCAAGTCCTGAAACCGACAGCCTGTCAGATAAGTCGTTACAGAGGCAGTTGCAAAATCGCAGCATAGACTAATTTCTTTCCTAATTTGAAGAAGTGACACTCTATAAAAAACATAATCTGACAGAATAATTATCTGTTGTCTTCCCTTCAACTAACAAGCAGAACGCCCTGGAACGTCTCAACAGGAAGGTTTTCAAGCTTTCAATAGTTGCTACATGAGTCAAGCATCTAAAAAAATGAAGGCTCTTACAGATGTTATCACCAAGAGTGAGAAGCATTTCTGACTATAAATAACTAAAAATGGGAGAAGAACATCAGCGCGGAGTGGAACTGCTCTGAAGCAAAAGAGGAAGGTATCAGAGCAAACAGTTTCATCATCTGTTACAAATGATTCTTCCTATAAAAAGGCATAATAATAATTTCAACCAGTAACTCAATCTGGTTGACAGCCCAGTCGTCCTTTACCAAACACAGACAGGCAAACGCAAACAGACACCTAAACTCTCGGAGGACATAGAGTCCTGACCGATGGGGCTGATGAGGCCGGCCGCACCTGCTCAATGGAGGTGGACACTAAGAAGCTCAAAGCTCGCTCACTGCTGTTCATCTGCACCTAACCCTCCACAGACATCTGGCTATTAGCAGCTCTAAACGCAGCTCAGTTTTCCCAACTCAGGGCCTCAGCGCACCCAGAAAGGGTTCCTTTCAAATTCCTTTGAAAACGACTGCATGTTTGGGCTGGTCAGCTGTGTTAGAAGGTTTCAAGGGAAACCAGGACCAGATATCTCAGCCGTGCTGTGACGTCGTTCTTCAAATGCCAGGGGAGCAAGTTTTTTCCCTCCATTTTCTTGCTTCCTCTGCCTGATCTTCTTGCAGCAACACACTGCAGCATACCAAGCTGTCCCAAAGCAGGAAGTGCTCAGTCAAACAAAACACACAATGCTCTACTGGAAACTACTAAAGAGTTCACTCTTTGGGTTAGGACTTCCCCAATTAAATTTAAATGTTGATGGACTATTGAGCCAAAATTATGTTAAGTGTTTTAAGACATTTTTTGCTTTTTTCTTGTTAAAATAACCACAATCTGACAAGATAGAATATGAAACAGAAACAAATGTATTTAAACCACATTATCGGGCGTTTTAATAAAACGCTGGAGAAAGAGCTGGATTCTGTCAAGCTGCACACAGCTGGTTAGCTGGCTGAAAGAAGACTACAACTGATTATGCAGTTTCATCTTTTTAGGAAACAAAAAGAGCAACACGCTCCACTCGGTTTCAAATGACAGTGATTGAAAAATAAAGTTTGCAAGTTAAAACCAGCATTTCTGTTAAGCAGCCGACTGCAGGCTAGGTACCACAGCAGATAGCTTAACTAATAAACCAACCGTTACCTGGTGATAAATGTGTTACTCTGAAGAGCAGAGCAGGAAAAAAGGCGGCTATAATAATCTGTCAGAATTTTGAAATAAAACTAAATTTAGTAGGTGTCTATTTTCACATACGTTCTTTATCAAAATAACCATAAATTTTCACTAATCAAAATGGTATTTGGCTACAGCATGGTTGCAGTTCTGTTTAAAATAAAAGCCATTAAATAAAGTTATTTGTTCTTGTTTAAATTCTTGTGTAACCTTTTACCCACGGTTATCACTGCTTGGCCTAATAGACAGTTTGTTAAACATTGCACTGATTTATGCTGTATGATGATTATTGCATCTGAACAGGTTGCACAATGATGGCATTATTTAGAGATGCCTTCTTAATCAAATATGACACTGCTGATTTAGTCATTTAAAAAAGGCCCACGTGCTCCACATAACAGTCAAACAATGCTGACATCACTACCCTTATAATGACAGGCATGTTTTTCTCTCTCCAGGCTCACACAAAGCGAGCTGTGGTTAAAGTTGCCAGAAAGAGGCCCTGTCATTGTTCGGCCCGCTGGGAATAAGCCCCTGTGGTCATGGGACTGAATGTTCGGCTGAACCTCGGTGTCTCAGCCATCACCTGCACAGCTCTGCAGGGGGAGAGCAAACTGTTTGCCTGAGGAAGCAGCAGAAACCTCCAAACACGCCAGACTTGGCAGCAGCTAAGGCTGGAGATTAGGCCGGTTCCTTGGGAACACCGCGGAGACTGCTGAAAGGTTGAATTATGGACCGGGAGGCACTTTTAACTTTCTGTTAAAAATAATTGCGCTGATCTGGAGATAATTTATGTAGTGTATGGAACAAGGTTCAGCCCACCACCAAACTTCTCTGACTGTCACCTGAGTCACAGTCTACCCCCTGCGTGGTGGTGTAGTGTCAGTGAAGCTGATGCAAGGACAGTGAGGTGGTGTTCAGTGATACACATACTAATCAAGCACTTCCCTTGGAGAAAGTTCAGGTTTCACAGGGTGAGCAACCACCTTGAATGTTTCATTTCTCTTTAATAAAACCATCAGTCATATAACTTATAGGTTTTGTGACCAGCTCCCATTTTTTTATTGTGCCTTCTGATTTATTGTAAATATACGACAGGCATCTAGTTAAATGAATGATGATCCCGTCTTCCTTATTCAGACATTTATGAGATTTCAAGTAAATCTTAAATACAGCAACCTTTCATGCAGGACTGGGAAGGGGGGCAGGGGAAGGTGTTAATGTTCAGGCTTTTCAATAAAATGTCAGCAACAAACAGCATACAGCAATACGCAGAGGAAGTTGAAATACTGAATCTGGTCAGACGAGTTTGGATATAATAAGTGGAAATGCACCAAACAACAGAAAAATATGATTACTGTCACACTAAAGGTGACCGGGGAACCTCTATGCTATGATATTTACTGGCGCCCTGCAGCGGCTTTGATCCTTTCATATCTCTTGGCGCTCCGGTCTCTTCATCTAGTTATGTTTCTGTAATACTGCTCAAAGCAGCACAACCTGTTTTCATGGCTGCAATCATATCTAAGATTCTGCGTTTGATTAGTTAGTGCTAAAACAGCGGGACAAAAAATTTAAGAAAGAGAGCCATGCATGTCAGGCTGCACCGCAGCCATTTTCTGCAGTCAAGAAGCAACTGCAAACTTCCTTTTTCATGCGAGGAGAAGCGCAATGATTCACATCCTTTAGGTTGCTAAACCGCAGCAGTGCAGAGATGAAGCACAGCTCATCGTCTTCATACTTCTATCAAACACTGAACTAACTAAACCTAACTTTTTTTTATTGCAACTGCAGAGACGGTTATACAAGTAAATAAAAGTCTGCTGGTAAGGTAGGGTTATGGACCAAAAATTACCCAAAGCTTTCCCGAAGTGTTGCAGCAAGAGCTCAGAACTGATGCAATATAACAGACCAGGAGGTGAAGAAAAAAAGGGACAGGGTATTTATGAACAACTAAGAGAAGGTCAAAGTGACTTGATAACTGCATTGCATCTGTAGCAAAGAGACCAATTGCAGAAAAAATAAATAAATCAACATAGAAAGAGTTGTGGGAGCTGAAGATGCAAAACATCTTAAGAACACATAGAAAGGCCCAGAACTAATAGCTGCTGAATATCTCCTGCATACAGCTGCAGAAAACATGGAGAAGATGGGAGAGCTCAGGTGCAAACTAGAAGACCCGCAACAACTTTAAATTCATGTGAAAAACAAATGAAAAATATAAAAACCATGCTACAAATTATTTCATCTTAAAATATTGACATAATACCCCCAGAACTACAAGAGTTTTATTACAGATTGTAACTGCTTATCAAAGCTGCAGAACACAACGAACAACAGCCCTTTTTCTAGCTGTCGAGCTGGTCTAACATAAGGAGGACAGACGCTTCACTTTACTTACGAGAGGGAGTTCATCATACCTGCATTCTTTCCCCTGCGAGACTGAGCAGAAACAGGTCATTGACATGGCTGTTTAGAGAGGCAACTAAAGAGAAGAGAGCTGTTCTGACAGGCGAGGATGAGGGAGGAAATGTTTGCTGCAGCAAGCCCAGAGAAGCAAGAGCAACATGCTTTTAAATAGAGAAGCACTAATTCATTGGCCTGTTTTCCTCGATTCCTGTCAGATTCAAATCTCCAAACTCTACGAAAGAACCTGAAGCACATTTTACTTCTATGTGTGGCAGTTCTTAGAATAATCAGAAACGGCTTTTAATATATATTGGGCAGGAAAAGCTTGATCGGTTCATCGATACTTTTAAACTTTAACTTTTTGGATTTGGTTCTGACCGTAGCATTCCTTACTATGAACCGCTGGGAAGTTTAGACCTTTTTGTTATAAATAAAAAGCTTTTTTCCCTGCTTAAATCAACCTCTTTAGGCTTATCAGCTATCACCAGAGAGGAAAGGAAAGGCTCAGCAAGACATCCGACCTTGCAGATTTTCAAGCTGAGCGGAAGTAAAAAATGAAAAAGTGAATGAACAACAAAAATATGTACAAACAGACTTCCGGACGAGCTAAAAAACAAACAAACAATGTTTCTCCAGACCATTATTCCTCAGCAGGAAGGAAAAGGGAGGATTCACGTTTTGGATGATCTCTTATACAAATCCCTCACAATCCCTCAATCAAACAGACAGACAGACAGAATTTGAGCTGAGTAAGTGTCCACAGCGTGCACTTGACTGGAGAGAACTTAAAAATAAAAAATAAAAAGGCCAAAATGGAGTCTGGTTTAAGGTGTGAACTGAATCAAATTTAAAGAAATCTGAGTTCCAGGAAGTGAATAGAAATGTTCCTGGTACAGCCAACCACATGTTAATGGCGTTACACACGCATTTGTTTCTTAAAGTAAGCTAATTTAGCCACTTTAGCCATACTTTTAATGGCGTACTAGTTGATGCATACGATCCAAGTTTATAGTTATATTCAGAAGGCACACTAACCTAACCGTCTATACCCGGAAATTCACAACTGACAAGCGAGGGTGCACTCCTCATTCAGGGCGGATAACTTAGTAACTCACCGATAAACTTAATTCCAACAGTTTGAAACACCGATGATGACACAATATCGTCTTAAATTGAGATAGAAAACTACAATTCTTTCGATGGAAACTTGCGTTTCGGCAAACAATTAGTTCCGTTCAAAAATATTCGTTAAATTAAAAAAATATATATAGTTCTGTCCCGAACTAAAACATTAGAAATCAAGCAATAAGAAGTTGATAGCGTGTACGTTAAATTAAGTCGATAAAAGTGAATGTAGGATGCTGTTTTGAGTAGTCTTACCGTTTCACTAGTGGTTGGCTGGGCCAGTCTCCTGTGAATGGGAGTGAAACGCCGCGGCGGAGGAAATTCTGAACCAGAGACCACTCACTGCCTCTTCCGCGTCACCTCCTTCAAAATAAAAGCACGGAATAAAACTACGAGAGGGAAAAACTCCCACTGTAAGCAGTTTGTTTAGCAACAAACAATGATTTAAACCTCTAAGGGATCACAGAACATCTGAACTGTTTGTAATAATCATTTTGATCCAAAGGTTTTTAAAGTATATTTAGCATCTTATAATATCCAAAACAGCATTATAGCCCTGCTATGTTTTATTTATTAATTTTTAATTAAACATTTTTACATGCCCAAAGCAGTTTGGTTCTTGAATGGATAGCACCTTTGAGGAGCTCCTACTTTTGCATGCAGTTCCACCAAACGTAAAAACATAAAAATAAGGATAAAAGACTGTACAGTAAGGGCAAATTTACATTGTATGTCTTAAAGAACTGGCTGTATGTTTGACTCTCCATGCTGGCCTAATCAAAGTTAGTCATAAAAAAATGAGAAAGAAGAAAGGTTTCATAAATTTTAGAAATAAAGTGTGTTTTAAAAATCTCTGTGTGTGGGTATGACCAGTTCAGTTTAGATTTTCAACTAGACGATATCAAATGAATGATAAATGGCCTGGACTTGCATTCACAGTGGTAGGCTACATTGTAGCCACAGCTGCCCTAGGGCAGACTGACAGAAGTGGGGCTGCCATAAAATCAATGCCACCGGGACCTCTGACCACCATCAGTGGGCAAGGCACCCACAGACATGTTGACTGAAACAAATGGAGCAGGGGTCTGAACTTGCAACCCACCAGTTACAGGACGAACCCCTACCACCTGACTCACCATTGCCCAAATGGAGTCCAGAACCCCCAAAACAGTGAACCAGTCCTCTAATTTATTGTGTAACTGGGTGCTTTAAATCAGAATCTCTGTGTAGCCGATTGGACATGCAGAGAAGCAATAGAAAACTGGTTGGGAAACTGACAACTGAATTTGTGCTTGTTGTGCATCCTGGGTTATAACGCCCTGGCCAGTCAGCCATATTGCTTATATCCAAAACAGCCATTGCCCCAGATAGATTTTCAATGCGAAACCTAAACTTCAGTTTAACTTAGATGGATGAGGTTAAAGTAACAAAACCTTAACCGCCTGATGATAATTCAAGTGGAATTTTTATTTACCTAAAAATATGCTGTTGTGGGGCGGATTAATTGTACAGCACAACCAGTCAGGCAAGTTCTCACTGGTAACCCCTATACATTCCTGCACACAATACTAATTGTCCCTTAAATTAGGCTTTAGCACACAGATTACTCCGATGCTCTGTTTGTTCAAGTAAAAAAAAACTGAACTATATTAAAAACTGAGGTTTTAAATTATTTGGAAGAATTGCTTTTTAAACTGAATCTGAGCAGTCTGTGACAGTCAACTATTGGAATTATACACTGCTCAAAAAAATAAAGGGAACACTTAAACAACACAATATAACTCCAAGTGAATCAAACTTCTGTGAAATCAAACTGTCCACTTAGGAAGCAACACTGATTGACAATCAATTTCACATGTTGTTGTACAAATGGAATAGACAACAGGGGGAAATCTTTGGTGATTAGCAAGACGCTCAATAAAGGAGTGGTTCTGCAGGTGAGGACCACAGACCACTTCTCAGTACATGGAGGGCCGTGCTCGCCAGAGGTAGCCTGACTGCCATTAGGTACCAAGATGAGATCCTCAGACCCCTTGTGAGACCATATGCTGGTGCGGTTGGCCCTGGGTTCCTCCTAATGGAGGACAATGCTAGACCTCATGTGGCTGGAGTGTGTCAGCAGTTCCTGCAAGATGAAGACATTGAAGCTATGGACTGGCCCGCCCGTTCCCCAGACCTGAATCTGATTGAGCACATCTGGGACATCATGTCTCGCTCCATCCACCAACATCACGTTGCACCACAGATTGTCCAGGAGTTGGCGGATGCTTTAGTCCAGGTCTGGGAGGAGATCCCTCAGGAGACCATCCACCGTCTCATCAGGAGCATGCCCAGGCGTTGTAGGGAGGTCATACAGCCACGTGGAGGTCACACACAATACTGAGCCTCATTTTGACTTGTTTTAAGGACATTACATCACAGTTGGATCAGCCTGTAGTGTTTTTCCACTTTAATTTTGTGTGTGACTCCAAATCCAGGCCTCCATTGGTTAATAAATTTGATTTCCATTGATGATTTTTGTGTTATTTTGTTGTCAGCACATTCAACTTTGTACAGAACAAAGTATTCAATGAGAATATTTCATTCATTCAGATCTAGGATGTGTTATTTGAGTGTTCCCTTTATTTTTCTGAGCAGTGTACAGGTCCTTCTCAAAATATTAGCATATTGTGATAAAGTTCATTATTTTCCATAATGTCATGATGAAAATTTAACATTCATATATTTTAGATTCATTGCACACTAACTGAAATATTTCAGGTCTTTTATTGTCTTAATACGGATGATTTTGGCATACAGCTCATGAAAACCCAAAATTCCTATCTCACAAAATTAGCATATCATTAAAAGGGTCTCTAAATGAGCTATGAACCTAATCATCTGAATCAACGAGTTAACTCTAAACACCTGCAAAGATTCCTGAGACCTTTAAAACTCCCAGCCTGGTTCATCACTCAAAACCCCAATCATGGGTAAGACTGCCGACCTGACTGCTGTCCAGAAGGCCACTATTGACACCCTCAAGCAAGAGGGTAAGACACAGAAAGAAATTTCTGAACAAATAGGCTGTTCCCAGAGTGCTGTATCAAGGCACCTCAGTGGGAAGTCTGTAGGAAGGAAAAAGTGTGGCAGAAAACGCTGCACAACGAGAAGAGGTGACCGGACCCTGAGGAAGATTGTGGAGAAGGGCCGATTCCAGACCTTGGGGGACCTGCGGAAGCAGTGGACTGAGTCTGGAGTAGAAACATCCAGAGCCACCGTGCACAGGCGTGTGCAGGAAATGGGCTACAGGTGCCGCATTCCCCAGGTCAAACTACTTTTGAACCAGAAAGAGCGGCAGAAGTGCCTGACCGGGGCTACAGAGAAGCAGCACTGGACTGTTGCTCAGTGGTCCAAAGTACTTTTTTCGGATGAAAGCAAATTCTGCATGTCATTCGGAAATCAAGGTGCCAGGAAGACTGGGGAGAAGGAAATGCCAAAATGCCAGAAGTCCAGTGTCAAGTACCCACAGTCAGTGATGGTCTGGGGTGCCGTGTCAGCTGCTGGTGTTGGTCCACTGTGTTTTATCAAGGGCAGGGTCAATGCAGCTAGCTATCAGGAGATTTTGGAGCACTTCATGCTTCCATCTGCTGAAAAGCTTTATGGAGATGAAGATTTGTTTTTTCAGCACGACCTGGCACCTGCTCACAGTGTCAAAACCACTGGTAAATGGTTTACTGACCATGGTATCACTGTGCTCAATTGGCCTGCCAACTCTCCTGACCTGAACCCCATAGAGAATCTGTGGGATATTGTGAAGAGAACGTTGAGAGACTCAAGACCCAACAGTCTGGATGAGCTAAAGGCCACTATCGAAGCATCCTGGGCCTCCATAAGACCTCAGCAGTGCCACAGGCTGATTGCCTCCATGCCACGCCGCATTGAAGCAGTCATTTCTGCCAAAGGATTCCCGACCAAGTATTGAGTGCATAACTGTACATGATTATTTGAAGGTTGACGTTTTTTGTATTAAAAACACTTTTCTTTTATTGGTCAGATGAAATATGCTAATTTTGTGAGATAGGAATTTTGGGTTTTCATGAGCTGTATGCCAAAATCATCCGTATTAAGACAATAAAAGACCTGAAATATTTCAGTTAGTGTGCAATGAATCTAAAATATATGAATGTTAAATTTTCATCATGACATTATGGAAAATAATGAACTTTATCACAATATGCTAATATTTTGAGAAGGACCTGTATATACACACACACACACCATATTGCTCTTCTGCCTTTTTAGCATGGACAGATAGTCTGTAGACTTATTGTGATTTAAACACACCAGAATAAAAGTCATTAGCAATTTACTTGAATAGAAACTGATCATGCTCATTTTTAAACAAGTTAATTTAAAGTTTTGTTTTGTAAGATGGTGCCATATACTTGTATTTCTTTTAAGATTTATTTTACCCTGAAAATGTTACCGGAAGTGACTCTTTAAAGGAAATGCTTCCGGAAACTCTACAACCCACACCTTTCTTGAGTTTCAAGTTTTCAGTTTAAACTGTTCATGTCACGATTAAATCAATTTTAACCCAAACACCATCAGAACTAATACGTTTCTTGTACATCGCCTTATTTGGATGCAGAGATCTGGTGCCGATAGACCACACTAGGCCTGATGAACATTGGTACCAGACGACACCTAGTGGCCGTATGGTAGCATAGCAGCCTTTTCAAATCAATTAACTTCAAAGTACTGGCCATCATCCAAATAGCCTTATGAATTAAATTATTCCCACAAGAAACCCAAATACACAATCAAAAACATTCAGCCTTCAGTAGCAAGGAATTATTTTCCCAATTTGTGATTGAACATCAAATGTAACAAACCAGACATTACAAATAGAAATAAATACAATGCACAAAACAAGACTCTTGGTTAATATAGACTGCAGGTTTTTATTACAAGTTTCATTAACTACAGGGCAAAGACGAACTGGGAAAGGCCTGTTCAAAAACCTACAGTCAAAATCCATTTTTCATCAAAAAAAAAAAAAAAAAAAAAAAAAGAAAAAACAGGTAAAAAACACTGGAGTATTTAAAATAAGAGGCTGGAACACTTTCAAATCACATCAGAAGACAAGCATGTGTAAAATGTTCTGAACATTTGTAACAACCATCCCCTTCTGTACAGAAAGGAAGGGATGACAACTAGGAAGAGCTTCAATCTCTTAACTGGTGTCCATCTGGTAAAGGGAAAAAAAAAAAAAAATGTTAGCACAGCAGTAAAACATTTCAATACTACATAAGAGGCACTCTATTTTAAAGAGCCAGACATACCCTGGCATTGTAGGCATCTAACTGTGCATCGAGCTCCTCTGCTGAAAGCTGCTGCTTGCTTCCACCACCTCGACCGCCTCGTCCTCTTCCTCGGGAGCCGCCTGCCCCACGACCACCCCGACCTCTCTGCATGCCGCCAAAGCCACGACTTCTGTTCACACCCCCCCCACCACCTCTGTTCAGCCTGAAAAACAAAAAGATAAAAAGCATTAGCTATGGCATCCAATGCACCATTATTTCTCCAATTGGAGCTGGTCATTTTCCACAAACAGGAAGTTGCTTTGAGTTATTTTAGATCGATCAGGTCCCATAATCAAGTGGCCTAAATGGGGATCAGAGCCATAAAGTGTTGAGAAAATATACCACTAAATATACATTAACTGAAAATACTTTCAAATGAATACATAAAAAATTGATGCATAATGGTGTAAGTACATAAGAACCAAAGGATTTGCTTCAAAGCAAATAAAATGGGTTAAATTCCAACATGGTATGAAATGACCACAAAGCCTTGTTTATCATCAAAGAAGACCACCTGTCACTTACCCCTGCATAGGCCGCCTTTGCGTGTCGATCTGTGATGTGACAAGCTGTATGTTCATTGGTCGCCCTAAAAGGACAAAGAGACCACTTTACATAGGTAAAACATTGTGGAGTTAAAAACCATCATAAGTAACAAGTTTCGGCGATTAATGGACCCCAATTGGAAATTAGCAACATAGTGTTGTTAACATCACATAGCCTTAAAATAAAAGCAAGTTACAAAATAAAAGCATCTTAGACTGATTTTTACAATCACCACCCTATCCACGTTAAAGTCAGTTTCTTTCAGGCTGATCAGGACATCTAGAAAAGGGTCAGATGAGACCCACAGGCTATGAAAGGATACCCGGGCGCACTCTTTAAAGTTGACTGGACCATATGGGGCAAGAACACTGTCAAAAACAATATGTATGTAAAGATGGAAATGTGTGCATATCAGTCAATAGTTGTGCATAAGTAAAATCCAAAAGAGGTATTGTATATTTTCTCTATAAGAATACAAAATAAAATGTTACAGCTTCAATAAATTACAAACACAAAGTTCAAGTTTACACTTGTGGTTTATTCTTTATGAATACAATATGCTATAAGAGTTTGTGAATACGATTTCTTTTCTATGAGAATACGAATTTACATCGGCGACTTGGTGTAAATTCGTATTGTCAGAAAAGAAATCGTATTCACAAACTCTTATAGCATATTGTATTCATAAAGAATAAACCACAAGTGTAAACTTGAACTTTGTGTTTGTAATTTATTGAAGCTGTAACATTTTATTTTGTATTCTTATAGAGAAAATATACAATAACTCTTTTGGATTTTACTTATGCACAACTATTGACTAATATGCACACATTTCCATCTTTACATACATATTGTTTTTGACAGCGTTCCTACCCCATAGGACCATAGTTAGAAAATTAATAAAACTTTCTCTCCATTAATGGACAATTTTGTCACAGAGCTATAATATCAAATTCCCTGTGCTATAAATACAAATCAAAGAGAAATACAATCATTTCCAGAACAAAGTAAAGAAGCAAATGAATGAACACACTCAGATCTAACTATACACCAAAATTGTGGTCATAAATAAGACCAATACTATGACTTTTGTTAACTGAAATTATGAACATAATGTGCTTGAATATGAACCGTACCATCAAGTGGGATGCCATTGTACTGCTTCATGGCCTTAAGTGCATCTGCCCTTCTCTCAAAGTGGACATCAGCTGTTCCCAGGCTTCTTCCTGAGCGGTCATAATGAACAGCAGCTTTTTTCAGAGTCCCAAATTCAGCAAAAAGTTCCTTTAAAAAATCCACAAAACCACAAAAAGTTATTTTCCATCCACATGAGCATTGGCAGCAAAAGCAACCAAATACCACAAGCACAAAAAATTGTAACATACCTGAATGTCTGCATCTGAAACACCAAAGTCCAGATTGGAGACTAAGAGCTTCCCTCCAGTTTCCACACCTGCTCCTCCGCCACCCCCGGCATTACCATTAAAGCCTCCGAAGCCGTTGTCGAACATGTCGTGCTGCCACTTGTCGGGGAGCTGTTTAGGCTGCAACAGATGAAAGAGAACGCACCTGCTGACTTCAGGATCCCCTTGCCTCACTGTCAATCACAGAGTCCACAGGGCTGGGTGTTGGGGCAAGCAGGGGCTCCCCTTCCAACATGGCCAGGGTGGTCAGTTCCCTTAATGGAAGAAAGGGGCTGGTCCCCAAGATGTTCCCTGCCTACCCCATCACTACAAGCAAGTGAATCAGTTCAGGCAGACAAGATTGCTTACAGAAAGCAAGGGGATGTATGTACATTTACAATTCACAAAAATATTTTATAGACTGTTCTTTAGCAAGATACAAAATCTGATCAAATTCTGACAGCTTATTGTCAATAAAGTCAAAACAATGCAAATTGAATTCCAACATCCCACACCCACCCAAAAAGCTAAACCTGAAAAACTCCCCAGACTAGCTACCAGAAGATCCCATTGTTCTCTTGCCATCTGCGCCGCCTTCAGAAGGGCCCTCCAGAAAGGCTCCGGGGAAACACACAGTGGGGCTCCATCTGAAGCAGCCGTTTCCAGCGATGAGCAGCCCGTCCTCGACCACCGGAGAGTTCTTTGGCGTCTCGTAAACGTTGATAATGTCCATATTGTGGAGAAAAAAAGCTATGGGGTCTCATACCCTTCTCTTTACAAGCGTGGCTTTTGTGAGCGTCCATTTTGAGACCACGCCATTTTGGCTGGGGCTTTGTTTGGGTTTTTACTGCACTCTTTAATAACTAAAGACTGAAACATTTTCTTATGGAATTTATCAGGGGGTTAAAGTCCACTTTTACATCCACAAGGAGCAGGCACGGTGGTTGAAAAGCCTAGAAACAGGCCTCGACAAACCCGCCAGCCACTCCTAGAACAAAAGGCCCTCTGGTCGACGAACATGGAGAAACGCTGCGTTCATGTTAGCAGTGATAACTCATCTCTGGGTCAGCTTTCTCGATGACATTGTTTTCTTCCTTCCAACGTGAGATGGGGATCAGTCGTCGCCTTCAACGCATAAAACGCCATAAATTTCGGCGCTCGATTCAAAATGGCGCCGTTAAGGCCCAAGACATCCACTCTTCTTGGAGACTGGTGTAAAACATTTGGCTTGTGGGAGAAGGGACGCGTTATACAAACAACTTCCATTTATGCGTAACCGCAAACTACTGAGCTTTCCCATGAGGGATAACTCGGCGGCTAGTTTTCATTTTTCGCTTGACTTAGCAAGCTAGCAAGAGGATTAGCTAGGAAGCAAACTGAAGGACGTTAACCGGGAATTTTCAGCTGTGTCGAAGGTTTTTTTTTCCTTTGACCGCTTATTCCTCTAACATTCTCATACCCTGCTGTAAGGCGTCGGTCTGCCTCTAGCGCGGCTCAGGTTCTGTCGATTCCTCATGGGGCCAGATCCGCCGCCTCGGCCTCCAAAACCTCCACCGCTGCCGCCGCCTCCTAGCCGCCCGGGGCCTCCTCCCCGGCCGCCGCCTGAGCCTCCGCGGCCTCGGCCTCTTCCTCCCCGGCCTCCACCTCTCTGCTGCCTGTTCTGCTTGATAATGTCATCTAGAGACATATCCATTTTATCGGTCATTATGCTGCCCCAATAATACTAAATGCTATGGAAAATTTAAAATGTACACCTAGACTGTGCTGGTCCCTCTGCCTAGCCTTTTACAGCACTGCACCGACGACTGAACACACAATAAGCTAACAGCCACACAAGATAAACAGGCTCATTACGTAACCGTCGTACTCTGACGTCAAGACGTACCACATCAACTGAAAGGGAAAACGCGCCCTTCTTCTTCTTCTTGTTGGTTTTATTGGCGGTTGGCAACAAACGTTTAGTAGCATTACCGCCACTTACTGGTATGGAGTGTGGTTCGTGTCGGTCTATCTATTTATATATATATATGTTTAATTCTACAAATTAAATAAATAAATATATCTTACCTATATGTATATATACAAATAGACATACTTACACATTACATTGTATTCTACCCTTCTATATCCTCCATACTTTCACAATTTTATCTACTATAATCAAATTCTATGAAATAATTTTGTTTTCTTTAAAAAACGAATCACTATTTGTACATGTTTACTCCCTAAATTCTTCCTCAAAATATCTAATAAATTAACCTTTTCCTTAATACCTTCAAACTCTCTTCTCATATATCTTCTTTCTCTTTCATATTTATGACATTCTAATATAACATGTTCTATTGTTTCATATTTTCCACAGTAGTCACATTTACCAGTATCATGCTTTTGAATTTTAAAAAGTGTATAATTAAGTCCTGTATGTCCAAATCTCAACCTTGTTATCACTCTTTCCTCCTTTCTATTTCATCTTCCATTTCTTCTTTCTCCTACTATCTTCTGAATTTTATAAAACCATCTTCCTGTTTTTCCTTCATCCCACCTTTTTTGCCATTTTTCCATCAGCTTTCCTTTAACAAAACTCTTTCCCTCAGATTTACTTGTTTTAACTATAAAACTAATAGGATTTTGAATTATCCTCTTTGCTATTTTATCTGCCCTCTCGTTTCCTTCTACTCCTATATGTGCTGGAACCCACACAAATATAACTATCAAGCCCATTTTTTGTATTCTGTATAATGTATGAAATATTTCTAATAAAATATCCATCCTACTATCTGATGGATTATATTTTAAACTTAATAATGCAGAGCTTGAATCTGAGCAAATGACTGTTTTTAATGGTTTTATGTCTTCTACCCATTGTAAAGCTAATAATATAGCCAATATTTCTCCTGTGTATACTGATAAGCCGTCTGTAATTCGTTTTCCTATTTTTAGATTGAATTCTGGTACTACAAAAGCTATTCCTACTTTTCCATGTATTTTTGATGCATCTGTATATATTTGAATATATCTATAATAATTATTTAAATGTATCTGTACTGAATAACTATCTACTATGGAAGATTTATCTTGCTTCTTTTCCATTATTGACATATCTACTGTTGCTTCTGGTAGAATCCATGGTGGTATAATTGATATTGGTGATGTTTGACTAATTTCTAAATCAATCATTTTAAATTCTTTTACTTTATTTTCAATTGTCCATCCAAAACTCTTCATTTCTTTCTTTTCTTTTTCCCAACATGGATTTAAAATTTCCCAAATTGGATGATCCAAGTTATTACCTTGTAAATTTAACCAATAATTTATTTCTAGTTTTATTCTTCTTAACTCTAACGGCATTTCTTCCATTTCTATTTCTATTGCTGCTGTTGGTGTAGTTTTAAATGCTCCAGTACATAATCTTAATGCCTGATGTTGGATAATGTCTAATTTAACCAGATGTGTTTTAGCTGCTGAACCGTAAACTATACAACCAAAGTCTATGTTAGATCTTATCATTCCTGTGTAAATCTGTTTTAGTGATTTCCTATCTGCTCCCCAATCACTGCCAGCCAAGCATCTCATAATATTTAAAATTTTCTTACATTTATCAACAACTTTTTGAATATGTATATTCCATTTTAGTTTTTCATCAAACCATAATCCTAAAAAGTTTAGATACTTTACTTGCTCTAATTCTTGGTTATATAATTTTAATTTTATTTCCTTGTTTATTTTTTTCTGATTAAATATCATTACTTTGGTTTTTTCAACTGAAAATTTAAATCCCCATTGTAACGCCCATTTCTCTATTTCAATAATAACCTCTTGTAATTTCTTTACAATGAAATCTACATTTTTTCCTCTTTTCCAAACAGCTCCATCATCTGCAAAAAGTGAACATCCCATTACTTTTCCAATATCTTTAAATACATCATTTATCATAATTGAAAACAATAATGGACTTATAATACTCCCCTGTGGAGTTCCATTTTCTACTATATATTTTCCTGAGATCACTTCCCCAATTCTAACTTGTATTTTCCTATTTGTTAAAAAGTCTTTGATCCATTTAAATATTTTCCCTTTAATGCCCAGTATTTGTAATTTAATTAATAATCCTTCCACCCACATCATATCATATGCTTTTTCTATATCAAAAAATACTGCCACTACACTTTCTTTATTTACCTGTGCTCTTCTAATTTCATGCTCTAAGCATAGCATTGGATCATTAGTACTCCTCCCTTTTCTAAAACCACTTTGATACTTTGACATATATCCTTTATTATTTAAATAATATACTAGTCTACTATTAATCATTTTTTCCATTATTTTACATAGATTTGATGTTAAGGCTATTGGTCTATAATTTCCTGGATTTGATTCATCTTTTCCTGGTTTAGCTATTGGTACTATAATTGATTCCTTCCAGCTCAGTGGTAATTTTCCCTCCTCCCATATTTTATTATATAATTGTAATATTATATCTTTCGATTTTCCACCAAGTTGCCTTATCATTCTGTACCAAATTTGATCTTTACCTGGTGCTGTATTTTTTGTCTTCCTAAGTGCATAATTTAATTCAGCTTTTGTAAATTCAACATTTAACAAATTATTTGTTTCTTCAACACTCTGTAATACATCTTTATATATAAGTTTTGTATTTTCTCTTCCTTTTCTTCCCTCTTCACTAATATTATTTGAACTGTTAATTTTACTAAATATTCTTGCCAATATTTCAACTTTATCTTCATCTTTTACTATATTTATATTATTTATTTTTAATATAGGATATTCAAACTCTCTCTTTATGCCATTCATTCTTTTAATTATTTTCCAAATTTTTTCTATTTTGTTTCTTTCCTTATTGTGCTACAGAAATTTCTCCAATATTCTCTTTTTACCTTCTTAATAGTTCTCCTTACTATTGCTTGCTTTCTTTTATAATCAATTAAATTCTTATAAATTGGATTTCCTTTTAGTACCTTAAATGCTTTATTTCTTAACTTTATTGCTTCTTTACATTCATTTGTCCACCATGGTACCATTTTCTTATTACTTTTACACCCTGCTTTCTTTATAGAATTATCTGCTGCTTCCATGATTACCTTACAAATTTTTTAATTTTCATCATTTATATCCATTCTCATATCTACTTTCTCTAAGTTTATTTGACTCAAGTATCTAAATTTAGTCCAGTCTGCCTTATTAAAATTTAGTTTTTTATTGACATTTATATTCCTATTATTTAAAGTTAATCCTACTCTTATTGTAAGTGGAATAATGATCACTACCTATTGTTGATTTTTTATCAATGCCCCACTCACAACGACCAGCTAAACCATTTGAAACCATTGTTAAATCAATAACTGATTCCATCCCTGTTCTTACATTGATTCTTGTTCCCCTCCCATCATTAATACATACTAGATTTTTTATTTCCATTAATTCTTCTATAACTTGCCCATTTTTATCATTACAATTACCCCACAATGTACTATTTGCATTAAAATCTCCACACCAAATTACTTTCCCTTCCAAATATTCATTTAACTCCTCCATTATTTCAATTGACAATGTTTTACATGGATTATAAAAATTTATTATTTTAAATTTACCTTCTTGTTCCCATATCTCAATTACTATATATTCAAGTTCTTTCCCTTTCCCCAATACCTGATATTGTATCCCTTGCTTAATAAATATTCCACATCCTCCTGTCGATCTCTTCTTACACCATCATATCCTTTTATCACAAAATCCAATGTTGTTTTTAACCATGTTTCCTGAACACAAATAATTTCTGGTTGTTCTTCAAGACTATCAATATAACCTTTAAGTTCTTGTCCGTTAGCGATTAAACTTCTTGCATTCCATTGTAATATTAACATGTACTTTCACCAGATGTTCCTTGTCTCCCATCTACCTCCAACTTTTTATTTATGTTCTCCCACGATCCCTCCTTAAACCCCAAAAACTTTTCAGCTCCTCTCACTATTATTTTAATCTTCTCAGTTTTATGCTTTGCTTGGTCAGTACAGTTGATAACATATGCTACAAATAATATTAGTTTTTCTACTGATATTGTAACATTTTCTTCTGACTGTACTTTGCTTTGCTGTGGAATTTGATTCGCTATTTGTTCAATCTTTCTTGTTTTCTGTTCCTTCACATTTTTAACTGCTTCTGCAGAGCTTATGTTTTTAGTCATTTTAATCTGTATGATTTCTTTTGCCTTCTTCCTTACTTCACATCCTCCATACGTAACTCTATGTTGCCCTCCACAGTTACATTTTTCTTGTACTTCTTCTTTACATTCTTCAAACTTGTGATCTTCACCACATTTTGGACATCTCTGCTTCCCTTTACAAACTGCTGCTATGTGTTCATACCTTTGACATTTGAAACAACGAAGTGGTGGAGGGATATAAGGTCTAACCTGAAAGCTGAGATAACCTATTTTAATGTTTTGTGGCAACTCTTTTTCGTCAAATTCAATGAAGATTGACATACTTCCTACTTTTTCTCCATTTATTGTTTTTGACAATCTCTTCAAGTTATTCACTTTTGCACCAATAATACTTCTCTTAATTTTATCAAGATCTTCATCTAGAGGGATTCCATAAATCACTCCTCTAATTTTTTTATTTTCTCCCATGATTTTTTTCTCCAACACCGTTTTCTTGCAGATATTATCCACCTTTAAATCCTTGTTCTTTTGTTCTTCATTTTTACAAACTACCAATAAGTTTCCATCTCTCAAAATCTTTACCATTTCAAAATCTCCAATTTTCTTTTTAATCTCTATTGACACCACAATGGGGCTGATGTTATCCTTTTCTTCCTCGTTCTTAAGTTTCAATATTATTTTAAATTCCTCCCTCATAACTTTTCTCCTAACTATCCTTTCTTCTTCTGAACTGCTTCCTTCCAATTCTCGCTTGCTACCTTGGATATCACCAATTCCCTTTCCTTCATCTATTTTATTTCTTCCACGTCCTTTCCCTCTTCCTCTCCCAGCTGGCGTCCACCCTTCAAAATCCATGTCTTCCTCATTTCCTGTCTCCATTTCCAACCGAACCATTCACATACCAGTTTATGCCCAAATCCACCTTTTCCGAATCCGATATATTTCTATTTTTGTTTTTCCCGCGCCGCACCAAAACCGTTCTTCTTCGACGTAGTCTCACCACCGACAACCACCGTCTCCCATCAGTTTCGCTTCCAACCGAGGCCGAAAACGCGCCCTCTTCTTCTTCTTCTTCTTCTATGTTATTTTTTGGCGGTTGGCAAATAACTTGAAGATGTGCATTACCGCCACTGACTGGTATGTAGTGTGGTTCTTCATGGTTTTAAATCTTATTTACTATTACAACAATCAAATTCTATTTATTAATTTAGTGCTATTGAAAAATCTAATTATAATTTGAATATGTTTGCTACCTAAACTTTTTTGCAAAGTATCTCTCAAAATAAAATGTTCTTTAATACCTACAAATTCTCTCCTCAAAATTGTTCTTTCTTGTTCATATTTCTGACACTTCAATATTACATGTTCTATTGTTTCCTCCTCTCCACAATGATCACATTTTCCTGTATTATGTTTCTTTATTTTAAACAATGTAGAATTAAGTCCTGTATGTCCAAATCTTAATCTTGTAATTAACCTTTCCTCTTTTCTGCTCCTTCTTCCAGTTCTTACTTCTCCTACTATCTTGTTGATTCTGTAAAACCATCTTCTTTTCTTTTCTTCATCCCACCTTTTTTGCCACTCTTTCCTGATTCTCTGTTTAAGTATGTTTCTTGCCTCTGACCTACTAATATTAATTATAAAACTAATGTTGTTTTGTGTTGCCTTCTTTGCCATCCTGTCCGCCATCTCATTCCCTCCAACTCCTACATGTGCTGATACCCATAAAAACACTAATATTAATCCCATCCTTTGTATTCTAAATAAAGTATGTTTTATTTCCAACAAAATGTCTGGTCTACCCTCTGAATGATTATGTTTTAAACTTAATAATGCTGAACTTGAGTCTGAACAAATGATTGTTTTTAATGGTTTTATATCCTCCACCCACTGCACTGCTAACAATATGGCTAATAATTCTCCTGAATATATCGATAATCCATCTGTAATTCTTTTTCCTACTTTTATTTTAAATTCTGGTATTATAAATGCTGCTCCTATTTTTTCATCTGTTTTTGATGCGTCTGTGTAAATCTGGACATAATGATAGTAATTGTTTATATATTATTGTATTATACTTGAATCTAAACTACATTTCGTATCCTTTTTCTTTTTCATCAATGCCATATCCACCACTGCTTCTGGTAACAGCCACGGTGGCACTACTGGCAAAGGTAACATTAAACTTATTTCTTTTTCATATATTTGAAATTCTTCTACTATATTATTGATAATCCAACCAAAACTCTTAACTTGTTTTTTTTCTTTTTCCCAGCATGGTTTTAAAATATCACATGTAGGATGATCTGGATTATTGCTTTGTAAGTTTATCCAGTAATTTATTGCTAACTGTTTCCTTCTTAGATCTAATGGCATCTCTCCCATCTCTACCTGAAGTGCTGCTATTGGAC
The DNA here is from genome assembly GCF_021462225.1 of Girardinichthys multiradiatus. NCBI lineage: Eukaryota > Metazoa > Chordata > Actinopteri > Cyprinodontiformes > Goodeidae > Girardinichthys > Girardinichthys multiradiatus. Next base: position 7,031,105 of record NC_061818.1, read on the forward strand.
TGGTTCTGATTGCTCCTGTACAAATTCTTAAAGCTTCATGTTGTATATTGTCTAATTTTATAAGATGTGTGTTTGCTGCTGATCTATAAATTATACTTCCATAATCAATATTTGATCTAATTAATCCTGTATAAATTATTTTTAATGATGTTTGGTGTGCTCCCCAATCAATACCAGCCATACATCTCATAATGTTTAATATTTTTTGCATTTATCTGATTTTTTCTATACGTACTTTCCATATAATTTTTTCATCAAACCATATACCTAAAAAGTTTATATTTTTTACTTGTTCTAAAACTTGATTGTATAATTTTAGTTTGATATTTTCTCTTTTCCTTTTCTGTGTAAACACCATTACTTTTGTTTTTTCCACTGAGAATTTAAATCCCCATTGATTTGCCCATTGTTCTATTCTAATAATCTCATCCTGTATTTTCTTTTCAATAAGTTTGATATTACGACCCCTTTTCCATATAGCTCCATCATCTGCAAATAGTGAACAACCGACTTCCTTACCAATATTTTTAAATACATCATTTATCATTATAGAAAACAATAACGGACTTATAATACTTCCTTGAGGAGTACCATTATCTACTATATATTCTACTATATATTTACCTGACAATTCTTGACCAATTCTTACTTGTATTTTTCTATTTGATAAAAATCTTTAATCCAGTTAAACATTTTTCCAGTAATACCCATTTTATTTTATTTAATTAATAATCCTTCAATCCACATCATGTCATAAGCTTTTTCTATATCATAAAATACAGCTACTACATTTTCTTTGTTTATTTGTGTTCTCCTAATTTCATATTCTAAACTTATTGCAGAGTCATTTGTGCTTCTCCCTTTTCAAAAACCATTTTGATACCTAGATATATACCCATTAATATTTAAATAATATGTTAATCTATTATTAATCATTTTTTCCATTATTTTACAAATATTTGATGTTAATGCGATCGGTCTAATTTTCTGGTTTTGTGTTGTCCTTTCCTGGTTTAACTATTGGAATAATTATTGCTTCCTTCCAGCTCTGTGGCAGATCTTCCTCCTCCCAGACTTTATTGTATAATTCTAATATTTTTTCTTTTGCTTTGTCATTAAGATGTTCTATCATCATATAGTAAATTTGATCTTTTCCAGGTGATGTTTTTTTTTGTTTTCCTAGTTACAGAGTTCAACTCTCCTTTTGTAAATGGCTCATTTATAAAATGTATATCTACGTTATTTCGCATTAAGTCTTCTTTTCTAATACCCTTCATTCTTTTAATTGTTTTCCAAATTTGGTCAATTTTTGTTTCTCTCCCTGCGGTATTACAAACGTTTCTCCAATATTCTCTTTTTGTATTCTTAATGATCTTTCTCACTTTTGCTTGCTTTCTTTTGTACTCAATTAGATTTTGATAAATTGGGTTACTTTTTAATGTTTTAAATGCTTTATTTCTTAGGTTTATTACTTCACTACAATCTTTTGTCCACCATGGCACAATTTTTTTATCGTTCTTTCTTCCTCCTTTTTTCATTGATTCTTCTCCAGCCTGTAAGATTTTTTTACAGATATTTATATTTAAACTATTTATATCAATTGACTCATCTATTTCTTCCAATTTCTTTTGACTTAAATATTTCAATTTTTCCCAATCAGCCTTATTAAAATTCCATCTTTTATATAACCCTGTATTCCTTTTATTTCTTAATATTCCGGTTATGATTTTAATGGGGTAATGATCACTGCCTACTGTTGTATCTTTGTCAATGTCCCACTCACAGTTATTGGTTAAACAATTTGATACTATTGTTAAATCAATCACAGACTCTGTACCTGTTTTTACATTAATTCTTGTTCCTCTTTCATCATTTATACATACCAAATTTTTCATTTCCATTATTTCTTCAATAACTTGTCCATTTTTATTATTACATTTTCCCCATAATGTGTGGTAATTAAAATCTCCACACCAGATTACTTTTCCTTCTAAATACACCATTAATTCATCCATCAACTCGAATATTTTACATGGATTATAAAAATGTATTATCTCACATTTTTCTTTTTTATTGTAAATTTCAACTACTATGTATTCCAAATTTTTACCTTTTCCTAATATCTGATATTGTATTCCTTCATTTATAAATATTCCACATCCTCCTCCACTTCCCTCTTGTCTATCCCTTCTGATACTATTGTCTCCTGTATACATATAATTTCTGGTTTTTCTTCAATTCCATCTATATACCATTTAAATTCCTGTCCATTAGCTATTAACCCTTCTTTCATTCCACTGTAATATTATCATATGTTTCTATCAGCTGGGGTTCCTCCTTGCCTCCCGTCTGTTTCCAACTTTTTATTAATGTTTTCCCAAGATCCTTCTTTAAACCCTAAGAACTTTTCTGCTCCTCTGACTATTATTTTAATCTGTTCTGTTTTGTGTTTAGCCTGTTCAGTGCAGTTAATGACATAAGCTATGAATAATATCAGTTTTTCCACAGACATTGTGACATTTTCCTCTGATTCTACTTTTCTTTGTTGATAATCTGGAATCCTAATTTGACCTGCATCCTTTGTTCTTTCATTCTGGACATTTTTGACTGCTTCAGCATAGTTTATGTTTTTAATCATTTTAATTTGTTGAATTTCTTTTGCTTTCTTCCTTACCTCACATCCCCTGAGTGTGACTATGTTGCCCTCCACAATTACAACATTTTTCGTGCACTTCTTCCCCACAATCTTCAATTCTGTGATCTTCTCCACACTTTGAACATCTTTGTTTTCCTTTGCAGACAGCTGCTATATGACCATATCTCTGATATTTAAAACATCTTAGTGGTGGAGGAATGAAAGACCTCACAGAAAAACTCAGACATCCTATTTTAACATTTTGTGGCAACACTGTTTCTTCAAAGTCTATTAAAATTGACAGGCTTCCTACTCTTTCTCCATTTACATTTTTAGTCAGTCTTTTGAGATTTTTTATCTTTGCACCAACAATGCTTTTTTTTAATTTGTCTATATCTTCCTCCAGAGGAATGCCATAAATTACCCCCGGGACGATTTTATCTTCTCCTATAATTTTCCTCTCTGTCACCGTTTTCTTGCAAATGTTTTCAACTTGTAAAGCCTTTCTTCTTTGGTTTTACACACCACCAGTATATTTCCATCTCTCAATACATTCACCATTTCAACATCTCCTATCTTTTCTTTATTTCTCTAGATAGTGAAATAGGACTCAGGTTCTCTTTTTCTTCTTCATTTTTTATCTTTAATATTATTTTACATTCTTCCATTCCAATTTTCCTCCTAACTACTCTCTCTTCTTCAGAACTATTTTCTTCCAGCTCTCTTTTACTCCTTTGGCTGTCTAACATTTTTCCTTCTTCTGCTTTACCTCTTCCGCATCCTCTCCTTCTACTTACTGGCATCCATTCATCAAAGTCCATATTGTCCTCCTGTGTGTCCATTCTGAACCATTCACATACCAGTTTATACCTTTTGCATAAACTATTTAAAGTAAATAATCTCTGACACTGTGGGGTTCTAAGGAGACCGGCGTTTTCAGACCGACTTCAGCCTCTCCAGGTCCCTCCCCCCTGTAGTTTACTCAATTTAAGACCTATCTAATAAAATAAAATTATTTAACATCATTTGAAAGAATCCCGGCCGGGGGTCTTTCTTAATTGAGTTTGTATGTTCTCCCCGTGCATGCGTGGGTTCTCTCCAGGCACTCCAGTTTACCCCCACAGTCCAAAAACATTACTTGGGTCAACTGGTCTCTCTAAATTGCCCTTAGGTATGAATGTGTGTATGGTTTTTAGTCCTGTCTGTGTTGTCCTGTGATGAACTAGCGACCTGTCCAGAGTGTATCCCACCTATTGACCGCTGGAGATAGACACCAGCTCCCCCAATGACCCAGCACTGTCAAGCAGGTATAGACAATGGATAGATGAATGAAAGGATAATTCATTTAAAAGGTTAACCCCCTATCTAATCATTTAGATTGTAATTGAATACCAACCAAAAATAAATGCTGACATAGCTGCAATCTAATGGCAAATTTGATTAGCAAGCAATCACTTTTTTATAAGTGATAAATGAATCAAATTGGATCAAATCTTGTTTTGCTCTATATAGCAATCTCTGTATGAGCTGCTTTACATGAAAAAGATGACTGCAAAGCACTTTTGCAATTTGAAAGTTCACAACCCCCAATGCAATACTAAAAACTCTAGCAGGCATGATTTGCTTTTATTTAATGCAAATATCTAGTGGGGGTTCACATAAATCCTTCAGTTATGATTGTGACTTGTAGTTGGCTTGGCTCTCCCTGTTTGGACAACTGATCAGACATCATTTACAGTGTCTTGAGAAATTATTTTTACCCCTTGAACTTCAAAATGTTTTGTTACATTACAGTCACAAACTTCAATGCATTTAGTTGGGATTTTATGTCAAAGACCAAAACAAAATAGCTCATAATTGTGTAGTGGAAGGAATAGCATGTTGGTTATTTATATCTTTCTAGAAATTAAAAACTAAAACACGTGGAAAGCATTTGTATTCACCCTCTTTACTTTAATACCTCTAAATCAAACTCAGTGTATAGTCTTCAGAAGTCAGCTAATTAGTAGATACATATATATGCAATTTAATCTCTGTATAAATACAACAGTTCTGTAAAGGCCTCAAATGTTAGGCATAAAGTTCACCATTATGGACCATGTTTGTCCATCGTGTAAAATCCCAATAAAATACTTTGATATTTGTGGTTGTTACATGACAAATTAAGTGAATATTTTTGCATTAGACCTTTTTCATTCATGTACAATTTTGAAGCCTCAGTAAAGAAAGTTTTATTTCTTAATAATTCAAACCTCGTTCCTTTTTTACATCTTTATAAATTATTTTGTGAATGTAATATTACACCCAAGTACTTCTAGCCCCAATAGCTTCCTATCTACTATAGTCTCTGGATCCATATGTCTGTATAAAGAATTCAAACAGAAACGCAAAATCTTGCTGAGCTAAATCACCAATTAGACTTGAAATTCGAGATTTATTACTAATATAATGAAATTGAATTTCAAATGTTTTTTCACCTTGTGATTGATTTCACATTACCCAAATTTAAATTTTAAAAAGTGAAAAAAGGCCACCTGTGCAATACTGAGAAATGTAGCACAGTATTTGTTTTATCGTTGGGTAGAAGTATTACAATTCATGCAGTTCGGTGATGTGGAACTACATCTGATCAGTATTCCTGTAGGATACATACATGCAGGAGTACTGTAAAAGTCTTTTATTCAACATGTTTGTTTCAAGGCTTTGAGTAGAGGTGTTAACCAAGGCCTGTATACGCTGCAAAATAAAAGGGCAAGAAATAGTTTAATAAAAAGGTCGGCCTTCTATACTGGCTTCCAATTCTTGCCCATTAAAGTGTGTCTGTTTCACAATTTATCAATCTATTTTCCAGAATGAAACAGAAAAGAAGTCAGCCTCTTTACAATTTCTTCCAAAGTTATCTAAGTAGTTGTACTGTTGTTTAAGACTTCAGTCTTTGTTTCCTGCTGGGCTTCAGTTGTATTTTGTTGAACCCTTGATGCAGTCTCATTCACACCAAGAGCATCAATATGAAGACTTTGTTACCTGAAAACATGAGAAGAAAGAATCTGTTCCCCTCAAAACCCCCAAGTTTTGTTTTTAGTCAGTGGTCAAGGGGAAAAAGAAAAACAGAAACAGGTTGATATGGTCCATTGTATACAAATGAGATTGTATTGTGTGTTAGACCTGCCAACAGGGTCAAGTTTCTGGCTGTCAGAGAGCAGAGAAATGAAAAGTTCTTGAGGATAATGGATGAAAAAAAAAAGTAACAGGAACATGACAGAAAAAACTAAGATTTCTTGGAGTCCTGTGTGTTGCGCTTTTTTACATCACTCAGGTCCACTGGTGTGAAAGCTGGTAAAGCAGACAGGGAAGACAAGGTTGTAACTGGACTACAGTTGCCTAATTCAACTAATTAAAAAAAGACGTAAATAAAAAAACACTAATATTAAATTTACACTGGGTACTTACAATGTAGGTTAGGATTTGGGTTCTTCTCCACATACTCCTGAGGTCCACGGTCATTGCGTTCACTATTTTGTGTTGATCTGATATCTCGGAGCACACACTGCCAGGCTAGGAGAAAATAAAGATGACGGGGTGATATTATAGTTGTCACACAGTACGATGATCAAAAACAAGTTCATCTTTATAAGACACATGCCACATTTGTCCGCACCTTTGGCAGAAATGTGTAAAAAACCTTGCAATTAACTGGCCTTTTATTATAACTGAATTTATTCAGAAGAGAAAACAAACATATACATATAGAATAATATGTATAAAAACATAATTTCAATGAAATCACCAGTGGCATAATTTAAAATTTAAAATAAATGCCCGTTTATTAGGCAGATCAGACACAATCTTCTTTTTCCCTGTGGCATAAACATGAAATAACACAGAGGCCCATTTGCCACCAGGTTGAACAGGGGCCCACCGTGCACAATGAGCAGGATGGCTAAGGGAGGTTAAAACAAATCTCAAATGGTCATTGACATAACGAGGACACACACTAAACACATCCATGATTTTCATTTGGGAAAAGTCTGCACCAGTCTGCAATACTTGGGGTGAGTTGGTTGGCAATAAAATTTGCTGCTGTGTGTGGGTTAAAGATGAAAATCTGCAATTGTGCGAAGGAAAAAGACCGGACCAGATATCAGTCGAAGTATGGGTTTGAATTTTCTTATTCCCAATCTGGACAGAGTCTTTCCCATTCGCCATTGACAAAATTTACTTGAATTACAGGGTGGATTTTTTCAAAATTTTCACTGTGGAGTCATGCCTCTGTCATAAACCATTCATTTTTTTTTTTTTTTACACGCATTTAGTAGGCGTGTCAGTGGAGGCGGCCAACCTTGTAGTGGTGAGGCAAAGATGTGAGTCTTACTGCATCTGAAACAAGTCTGATTGCATTAGGCGAGTTCTCGGAACAATAATGAATTCCTAAACGACTGTTTGTGACTAAAAGCAAGTCATCTGATACAGACTTCCACCCTTTTCTGATGCCAGGAATTGTATTTGTAGTAATCTGAAGCTGGATTATCTCTTGCATTGTGAAAAACCAAAAAAGCTACTGACTGATTTTCAAAACTGTAAACCCAAGGAGTAAAATTCAATTCAATTCAATTCAGTTTTATTTATATAGCACCAATTCACAGCACAGGTTGTCTCAAGGCACTTCACAACAGTCAGGTACATACATTCCAATTAATCCTAACCATTGAACAGTGCAGTCAGATTCAGTTATTTATTCAAATTGGATAAAACGTTTTTCTATCTAAGGAAACCCAGCAGATTGCATCCAGTCAGTGACTTGCAGCATTCCCTCCTCCTGGATGAGCATGTAGAGACAGTGGACAGTCACTGGCGTTGACTTTGCAGCAATCCCTCATACTGAGCATGCATGTAGCGACAGTGGAGAGGAAAAACTCCCTTTTAACAGGAAGAAACCTCCAGCAGAACCAGGCTCAGTGTGAGCGGCCATCTGCCACGACCGATGATTTACAGAACTTTGAAAATATTCAAAATACCTGGACTGAGTAATCATGTGGGACATTTTTGCTAGTATTGTCAAAAGTATAGCACATTCTTAACCAACTCTTAATTACAAAAGCAATCATAATCTAAGAACCAAACCACGATCGCCTAACAATGGGTAAGGATCTTTGTGGCTGACTCAGTCTCAGTGATGGTTCAGCATTTTTGACAAAACTTAGAAAAGATTAGGGCTGAAATAATTAATCAGATTAAATAATTATTAACTGGAGTATACAGACTCTAAAACAGGACATTTGCTGAAAAAAACAAACTACTCAGAGTAGTAATTCAGCCAAAACTGTACAAATAAATATACACATTTTGTATTTAAGATGAAAATCCTTCTTTGTCTGCAAATATGCTCTCAGTAGTCCTCAAGTGGCATAGTTTTAGCTTCACCTGGTTCAAATTCTGTAAAAAAATCTCCTATTAAGCACTTTTTGCTATCCAAGTATTAATCAATTAATCAATAGATTAATCGATTAGCAAAATAATCCTTAGCTGCAGCCCCAGAAAAGACATTTAGGTATGGACAATGGAGCAACCACTTCTTAGCCAGAACAACAGGTTCCAAAGAGATATAAACCATCAAATAAATTCGAACAAAGATATGGGAGCAGCAGCTAAAAGCTTGTGAATGTTTGATAATTCACCGAACAGTAAATTTACACAACCAGTTGGTTAGTAGTTGATAGTTGATATTAGTTAACAGCTGGTTAAACATGTGTGAAATGTCGACAATGAGCGATTGAAAGAAAACTACCCTGCAACACATCAGCCTGCAAAAAACATGATGCCGAAAGGAAAAAGAAATTTGAAACATTTAAACTCAACAGGGGGGGATTTATTTTTTGTCGACAACACAATTCAGTTTTAGCCTTAAACAGCAGAGAATAAAAAAAAACCCAAACTATTTGTTATTTACACATGAATTTTGATACATACATTTTAGAATAATGTACTTACTATCATGTATAAAGCGCACATTCTCCTCGTGTGCTGGAGTAAACAGCTCCCCACTGTTAGTCGGGGATCTGGGGCTTGAGGTCCTCTTGTAACTATTCACCATCCTGGGAGCAGATGAGCTTCACACATATACACAGAACAAAGTCAGCAATTAAGCAGCAAACTATTCTTTTAGTAAAATTGACTATAAACCACTTGAGTACCATAACTTTTTGCAGACCTGGTCATTCTGTTTGCAGTCTGTACTCGCTCCTTGCTCCTCTGTGGTGAGTGAATTTAAAGGGATGCAAAAATTCGAAATCCTAAACTTAAAACCCAACAAAAAATATCACAAGTATTTTAAAATCACACTGGAAATCCTTTTTCGTTTTACATACAATTTAAGGCGATTTACCTTGATCTAATCCGATAGGCTATACCAGTTTACAGCCAGAGTTAATGCTTGCTTGTTAGCGTACGACTAATCATTTCAAAATAAATTAGATTATATAATTAACCACACTTAAGGGTGGCCACAGTACTAGTATTTAGTGGCTGTCAGAGCGGAATATTTTATTTGAAGCTACACAGGCCAAAACCTCTGTATCAATAAGCAACGTTTGGGTTTATCCAAAAAATAAGCTTTTGTTTACGTTTTGACTGAAGTAATTTCCCTGCTGTTAGCAGTTGGTAACAGAGACGTAATCACAAATTCTTGTTAAAACTAAACTTAACCAAAATTGCTCTCTGGTATGTGCATCACCAAACAGCAATTCTATTGGGTCCCACCAACAAAATCCAAGAACATAGCCATTTTACCAAGCTAACTGTAGCATTTCAGCTAGCTAGCTGGCGATTTACATTGTCTTGTAGCGTTAGCTTGGTGCAGCTAATAACAGAAATTTTACTGGTAACTCGTTTACTAGAGCAAGGTCACCATAATAATGGTACGTACACGCTGTCCTGTAAATAAGCGTTACGATAAACAACAAACCTTTTGTAAATTTCTCTCCTTTATTCTTTCATTGAAAGACTAAGTGCGCCGAAAGATGCAGCTACAAAAAATCGTTGCCAATGCCAACCAATCACTTCCGGGAAGAGACGCGGAAGAGATATATAAAACTTTGAAAACAACCAATAAAAATCACACAAAAAATAAAATGCAACGATAGCGACAAACATCGCCATCAAAACAAAAATAATAATGATAATTATTATTATTAGTGTTATTATTTCTTTGCAAAGTCACAGCTAAATTTCCAGAGAAACACATTAAACACCTTAACTTCTTTTTTTAAACAATTGTAAAACACGTGATGTGTTTTCTTCTCCTTTCTGCTAATACTGATGTACAGTAACGGACACATTCACACAGTTGTGCACACATTCATATAATGCTGTTTTATACTCTGATCACATATCCAAACCAGACAGACAGTCTCAGGTTGCTAAAGGGCACTGAGGTTTAATGTCCTCCTCAAGGACTTTAAGAGCTAGGATTTGATAGCTTCATTTGTTGACACTCAATTTTGCTTTTCATAGTAAAACTGCTACAGCATTTTATTTGTAAAAAGTCTTTTATTTATAAAAATGTACAAAAATAATAATTGTACTGAAAATTGTAAGACTTCACTTTTCTTTTAACAGCAGAAAACAGTGTAATACATTTGTCAAAATGCTGCACAAGCTCTCACAACACAAAGCCTACATTTTTAAGCTTTTTGAACAACAAAATGAGGTTGTACCGATCTTATTGATCCTCTTTCTGCCCAGCAGTGAGGATGCACAACATTGTACAAAATACTTGGATATCAGTCCCGATTCTTGAGTAGATTTAGCTATTATTTGAAAACATAGTTGCAGCATGCTTTCAGCTACATAAGAAAATGACAAATGATACACGATTTCAACATAAACACTCAAAATCTCTCCAGAAATAAATAAATGATTAGTCCTGAACTAGAATTTACCGGGATAGACATTTAGGTTCAGGGATATGTAGTCACACAGTGTTATTTACAGCTCTGAAATGGCAGTTATTACAAATATGAAGTAAAACAAAATACTCAACTGCAAAACATTTGTTTTGTATAAAGCAATAATTTAAAAGATGAATATCCTTCTGAGATGAGTTGCACTTCTGAAAATCAGAACCAGAACTTTGCTTTCCAGGATTAGTGACATTGCACAAGCTGCAGCAAAATACTTGATTCGTGTTGCCACTCATTGTATTTGTCTTATTCCTCACTGAGGTCCACGTGCGCTCACACGCAGCCTGTCTCTAACAGTTTAGCCAGCTCTTTACAGTCTGGGTCAATGAGGTCTGCAGGCTTTTCTCCGCTTTCATTCTGCGCTTCGGTGCTTGCTCCCATTGACAGGAGGTACCTGGGATCAGAGGCAAAAAAATAGTTTTACTGAATTGAGCAGAAATGAGGAGTGAATATCTCTTTGGGGAGGAATTTTAATTCCAGCAAGATGCAGCTGTTGTATATCCAAGTAGTTGTGGTTTCAGGGGTTTGTCTGTGATGTAGGATTGCTACCTGGCAATTTCTGGGTAGCCATCACTGCAGGCCATATGCAGAGGCGTCCACCCGTCCTCGTCCCTCTGGTGGACGTCGGCGCCATATTTAATCAGGAGCTTCACCACCTCCAGGTTCCCAGTCAGAACGGCTTCATGCAGAGCAGCCATACCTGCACATATGCGAAAATCAGTCCCATGCATTTGGATATGCACATTGCGCTTCTGTTATTAAATATCGTTTTCGAGATTATGGCAGTGGAGGCATACCTGAAGTAGATAAAGACTTTGCTCACCTGAGTGGAAGAGTGTGTCCACACGGACTTTCCTTGCTCTCATGAAGCGTCCAATTTGCTCCAGATCCCCTCTTCTGACGATGTCCTGGAAGATGATGTCATTGGGGAAGTGCACAGTCCTCTTTGCAGGGGCAACAGGTATTACAGGTGCAGAGTTTTCCTGGGCTTGAGTGCGACGTGTTGAGGTGTACCTTGTAGCTTTGCTGTAAGAAGGGATGTATGTCGATGCAGCTTTGTAAGTGGACGTGTAAAGTGATGGGGTGTAATAAGTGCTGCTCTGTGCAGTTGGGGTGTACTTTGATACAGTGGCATAGGTGGATGTTGGCGTGTAATGTGAGGGGCTGTAGTAGACCGGAGTGTACTGTGAACTTCGTGTGTAGGTGGACACTGGTGCCAGGTAGTTGTACTTCATTTTTGCAGCTGTCGCAGCTCTGTCACCTCCTTTTTAGATCAAAAGGAGGGAAATGAGAAATCCAAAGAGGTAGAACAATCCAAGGAATGAGCAGTATCCTTCACGCTTTGTCCATACAAGTCTTCAAAGTCTTGATTCTCCTTGTTTTTTAGCAGTCTATGTCCTCTTGTCGAATGGTAATTTTCTCCGCCCTGAATCAGAATTAGTCCAACAGTATGTCTGCTATTGCACTGAATTGTAGTCTAAGGGGGCAACTGGGAATGCATCCCTATATACTCTCTGTAGTGCTATTTTAGGGCCTAATATCCAGTGACTTCAGCATAGAAATGAGTGACCCTCATCAGACTCCACCCACTTTGGTCATATGTCCTCTGACACTGTAACCACCCCTAGATCATAAAAATGTTGACAACCACAAAGTTGACTTAGAGTCTTGCCTGGGACAAACACACTAAGTGTGCCCACATACACATCAAATCAACTGTGATTAATATCTGCTATAATATAAATTTCATAGCAGATAGGAGTCATATGTATTGAAGTATTTTGTTTATATATCCCAAACACAGAAATGCAGAACAGCTAAACAGAAGTAAAAAACAACACATGACTTAAGTGCGACATGTTTTTCGATTGGGTTGCATGCAGTGACCTGAAGTGAAGAAACATGACACATGTCTTACATCCATGGTTCTCAAACTGTGGTTTAAGTATCACTACTTAGACTGCTTGTAGCTGTACTCTGAGGACATCTTTTGTATGAAATATTTGAAAGGCAAATTAGCCAAAAATGAACACAAATAGCAAATCAGCCAATTTCATAGTAGCACTACAGTGCATTGAGAAAGTTAGATATAATGAAAACATGAAGTTTAAACCTGGCATCAAAATAGGAAAGAAAGAGGATTTAAGTGATTTTGAATGTAGCATGGCTGTTGGAGCCAGATGGGTTGACTGAATATTTCAGAAACTAATGTTAGAGACCAGAAGACAATAGGAAGACTAGACCATGGTGATATAAAACATGATAGAAATGCAACAGTATCCCAGATAACCAAAGTATGCAGAACGCCATCTCTGAATGCACAACACATCGAAGACTACACTGCCAATCCTGTCAGCTAACAACAGAAAACGAAGACTGCAATTCACACAGGCTCACTGTAGTGGACAAGAACAGATTGTTGCTGGTATAATGGTGTGGGATATATTGTCATGGCCCACTTTGGACCCCTTAGTACAAATTGAACATTATTTAAATGCTACAGCCTACCAGTGTATTGTTGTTCACCATGTATCCATCTTTGGGTGACCACTTCCAGCAATGAAATCTGCAGAAACTGCATATAGTCATTATGTCAATATGGACCAAACTCTCTGATGAGTGTTTCTGACACCATGTTGAATCTATGCCACACAGATACTACTCAAAAGGCAAGTGGAGTGAAAAACATTTCAAGACACTCTCCCCAGTAGAAGTTAATAGTGAAAGGCTGTTTTATGAGAGAGTGCATACTTGAACCAATGACCTGAACCAATGAGTGGGAAATAATACTAGATGTACCCTCTCCCCCTCCAGATGCTCCTGAAAAGTCACATGGTTGCTATAAACGCAGACATTTACAACCCTGAACTTTCTCCTGTCTCAAGTACTGACACAGTGATAAAGTGTTATACAGGTTTTGTAAAAAAAATCTTATTAGTCTTCTCGACTGTAAATATACTATATATATATGGTTTTAAATATGAATGAGTATGTAATGTAGTTACATTACAGGGTACATTTTCTGACTGATACCTCATTGCAATAAGATTATTTTGATCCTTTCTAACATTTGAATGAATGCAAATGAGCAAATGTCAAGAACATCCTGCTTGGAAAGTGGAACTTTATTTAGAGTTAGTCAGATGCTCTGTAACTGATGGCTGCAATGTATATATACCAGAAGACTGAATACTGGAATTGAATCAAAAGGTGTATTGACAAAGTATTAGTTTAAGGGTGTACACACATGCATTCAGGTCATTGGAACTTTTCAAGCTTTGCAATTCTCTCTACATCAGGTTTGTTGTTTTTCTTTGCTGGTAATTACAGGATATATGTCACATTAAAGACAGAGAAACCCCTTAAGCCATTTATGTGAGTCTCTTATTTTAGATGACAAAAATCTGGCATTTTAGTAGGGGTGTGCAGACTTTTTCTATCCATTGTGTCTTTTTAGTATTTATTGTTTTTAAGAGTTTTTTTGAGTATTGTCTTCTTTTGCAAAATGTTAGGGAGAAATTATGATTTTATGTAATCTATTTGACAATAAAGGATCTTATCTTTGTGTAGCTGGAGCCTAAATGTCATTGTCAGTGGCTGGCACTGGACTGTTTAGAGGGGGAGTTCTTCAAGCAGCTGTTCTGTTTTACAGTTTCTTATTTGGCATTGCAAGTGTATTCCTGACACACCTTTCAACGTCTCCAGTGGCACTCCGCAGACATGTCCTCACCAAAAAAGAAACATGAACTTTTGTTTGTTTGTTGCATATCAGTGTGAAAGTCTCACACGTTACCTCTGACTATACATAGAGTCAGACTACACCCTGTCTGACCAAGTTTCCCTTTAAAGTCCATGTTATGATTTGCCAAATAGCCAAAATGAAAAGTTAAAACCATGCAAAGTGGCTGAAATTCTAATTTTAAACATATTAACTTCATATGCTGGCAGCAGGGGTGTCATGTACCCTATAGGTCCAGGGTTGGCTTTTATTGTCTAGATTAATCTTTGTTATTGTCACTGAGCACTTTTTATAGGCTGTATTATTAGAAGCAGCCATTTTGGCTTCTTGCTTTCAACTGGGTCGTTGTACAAACAGCATTTCAAATATAGGGGCAGGAAACCCAATCTTATGCAGGTGCACACATACCACTGTGCACACTTGATATGGATATTTCATATCTTCTTTATCTAACTTATTTGTTGTAAGTTTTATGATTACTCTAAGGAAGCCCTCATGTCATTTCTTCTCTTTGACAGATACACTTGTTGTCTGTGCATCCTGACTCAGTAGACAATGTTGGTAAAATGTGCTCTGATCCTCTATAATATTTGCTAGCCTTACGTAAGAAATGAAAAGGCATTCTGATGCAGAAGGTAAAACACAAATCTAATAATGCGATTAGTAAAGTGATGGCTGATTTGAATGGCAACTCCTAAAATACCTCCTGATCCTAAAAAATGTAATATTCAAGGTCAAATTTTATATTTTAGAGCCAGAACATTAAAAATGTAGAAAGTATGAAACATGAATAGTTGACAATATGCATTTACATAATTTTTAAAGCAGATAAGTATTTTTAAAGTGAACCTTTTTAAAACTAAGTGCCTTATGAGTCATGCCCAGAAAACAAGAAAGCACTACCATATATGGATGATATATGGATTCATGAAGTCTTAAAGACTGAGTTTCAATGGCTGTAAAAAAACACATTGTTTTCTTGACATAAACACAATATCCTTTATGCCACATTAAAGGTGACCAAGAAAAATTTTGAATGCATGTGTGGCTAGTCCTAAAGCAAAAAACTTAAAAAAGATGAAACCAAAACCTTTTTTATGAAGATTATTTCTGCAGTCTCCTGGGTTGTGTGACAATTGTAATCTTTTATTTAAGGCAAACATCAGCTTAAAGCTGAAGGATGAGGGTACAATGCAGTTTATGCAATGGCTAGAAAAGATAACTCAAGCAATTAATTACTGCCAGACCAGCTAGCTGGTTGCAGGTGTTGTTTGTTAGCCTAAAGTTACCATGTAAGAAAATAGTTGGCAACAGCAGCATTGTTTTTTCTCTGTGTCTGAGCTAAAAGAAAGAAAGAAGTAGGACAGCAGGTGAATGTGTTACTTTATTTTGATATAACTTTTTAGGGTAAAACAAAATGTTGTTTTGAAGTCAGTTTGCGACATGATAAATTGTATACTTAGAATAACTATTTAACAGCTACTGTACATTACACTAGTTTAGTTAAACCCTTAAGTAAAACAAGGATGATTTATGTGGAGAAAAGTGAGAGTTCAGGATGGTCATGACTTTATGATCTGTGACAAATCCAGCCTGGGCTTGTAAAGGTCAGTGTTGCTGAATGTTTTTTTTGTTTATATTTTCCACCAACGTGGTTTGGAGCCTATTCAGGTTATGATTTCGAACCACGCTACACTACGCTTTTCCCCAGAGTTTTGTTTGGCTCCCTGTTGATGACTCATGCTTAGTTTGCAAGACTGGTGGAAATGCGTGTCAGTGCTCAACAAAACACCAAAGTTCAAAGGCACCCAAACTGAGAGAGTTCTTTCAGTGGAAAAACACTCCTATTGTATTGACCATCATGAACTATAGAAAGGCACAACGAGTTTCATATTCTATCACCTGCTGGAAGAGATCTTGAAAAAACTGCCTTCCACTTCCAGTGAATGCTTTACCATCATTTTCTCCGAACCCTCCCTGCTTTTCCAGCCAAATGCAATGTCAGGAGCAGTGCTGTGTCTCCAATCATTCAACACACAAGCAAACCTGGATCACTGGGTAAAAAAAACACAGTGGAGAGCAGTCTGAGTCTGGATCTGAATGGCTCACTGGGGACACTCGCTCAGGCAGACGGGTTTCTGGTTACGGCACGCGCAGAGGGCAGAAATAAGGGAGTTGGAATCTAAATCGGGAAGCAGTAATCCTCTGTGGTTTAATGAGAAAGAGGGACATCGTGAGGCATGCTGTAATAAAGGTGATTCCATCTTGGGAAACTCAAAGCGAAACGCAACAGCCTCCTTTTAATATCTGGCTACTTCTTTGTTGGTGGTCTCAGCATTACAACATATCAAATATTTAAAGGAAAATTGATGCAATCAATTTTGCTTTGGGAAATTAAAGTCAAAGGAGCCTGAATACTAACCCTAACAGATTTTGTTTGTAAAAGTCTGAAACCTATCCTTTCATTATTCTCCACATTTTTGTGCGATGTCTATATCTATAAATGCTTTTTTGTGTGTAATTTCATGTTTATTTGCTACTAAGATACTTAATTTTGATAGTGGTTGGTTTTCTCCATGTTGCTTTGTGCGTTTTGTCTGTTAAAGGTGCTTAACAAATACATTTTACTTAGTTTAGTTGCTTTTGCAAAGCATTTTATATAATGTCCAAAGCATAATCTTTCTTTTCTTAAGGATTTCTGAAATCAATTAAGTCAAAAAGAAACATTCATTCATCTTCTATACCACATATTCCATAGTGGGTCACGGGGGAGAGTGTACGGGCGAGAGGCGGGTACACCCTGGACAGGTCGCCAACACAGAGACATATAAGACAAACAACCATGCACACACTCATTCACACCTAAGGGCAATTTAGAGAGACCAATTAACCTAACAGTCATGTTTTTGGACTGTGGGATGTAGCCAGAGTACCCGGTGAGAACCCACGCATGTGCAGGGAGAACATGCAAACTCCATGCAGAAAGACCCCCGGTCTGGAGTCGAACCCAGGACCTTCTTGCTGCAAGGCAACAGTGGTATACTGAAATATTTTTTTTGTATCATATCATTTGAAAAGGCACTGTGACAAAACATTACATTGGGAGTTATCCTTTTTTATAACATTTACAAAGTTATAAAAACAAAATTTTTCTACATGTTACTGTTTGATCCCAGTTCACTATAGAGAAAGTTTTAGAAACGGCTTTCAACAACAATCTTTTCTTGAAATACTTGAGATCGGGGCAGAATGTGTTGCTTTTAGCCTACCACATGTTGTCAGATAGGTTCTATTTTTTCCCAAAAATTTGGTTAATCACAGAAAATTCATAATTTAACAACGGGGGTCACCACAGGTTGGTTAGGATAGTTTTTTTTTCTTCCCATTAATAGATAAAATTATATTTGAAAGCTGCTTTTTGTATTTACTCATTGTCTGATGTTAAATTATACTTTGTCTGTTATTAATTGACACCTTTTCATGGCGGCTGCACGGTGGTGCAGTTGGTAGCACTGTTGCCTTGCAGCAAGAAAGTCCTGGATTCCATTCCCGGCTGGGGGTCTTTCTGCATGAAGTTTGCATGTTCTCCCTGTGCATGTGTGGGTTCTCACCGGGTACTCAGGCTTCCTCCCACAGTCCAAAGACATGCCTGTAGGGTTAATTGGTCTCTCTAAATTGCCCTTAGGTATATGAATGAGTGTGTGCATGGTTGTTTGTGTTTTGCCCTGCGATGGGCTGGCGACCTGTCCAGGGTGTACCCTGCCTCTCACCCATAGACTGCTGGAGATAGGCACCAGCTCCCCCGCGACCAACTATTGAAGAAATGGTAGAAAATGACTGACTGACCTTTTCATGGCTTTATAACCTTGGTCCGTTCATCTGCTTGTTGTCATAAATCATTACAGATTTTTTTAACCAGTTGGAGAGTAGTATAGCCTTTGTTTAAACTTGTTGATCATCTTGCAGACGTTTGTGCAGAGGCTAACAGCTGAATTTTGCATTCGGCACACCGCTATTTTCCATTGATCCGTGTCTTCTAAAATAAATCGTTTGAAGTACATCTGTGAATAAATTGTCCCATGAGAGAGGTGCAAAGTACTTCATACACAAAGCTGCAGCTGTCCAGAGAACAATGAGAGCAGCAGCACCGGATTGCATGAGGATAGGGTTACTTTAGCTGGAGTCCATATCCTTGGAAAAGGAGGCAGGAGGTTAAAAGTTTGCATGTTCCTAATTTCTTAATCCGTTATTGCACAATGAGTGTTTCAGTAAAAATGTTGGCATGTGTACATTGTACTTCCTTCTCCTACTCCAACCAGGTCAACCAAGGTTACAAGAATTAAATTTCAGGATTCATCAAGACTTAAATAATTAAAATTGAGGACATCAAACAGGTGGACTGACATAATGTATCCTTTACCGAGCATGTGAAGGACAATTCAGTATCACACAACTGAATGACCTGGACTGATTTGTAGCCTGCAGCATTTTAGCAGAATATAATACTAAATGTTATCTGTTACATGAACATGGATTATGCATCTGCTTCAAATCACAGACCTTAAACTCTAAAAGAAACTCACTCATAAGTGCAGATTGTATGAAAAACTATTATACCTTAAATTTCACTTAAATTTCCACCTCACTAAATCCTTTCAAGAAAACATCTGGCTTTGTTTTTGCAACTTATTACAATTTTGAGTCTCAATTTCAGGGACCTACTGTATAAGAAGAGAATAGTAGAACTTAAAAATTAACTTTAAGTTTTATTATATATATATATTATTAAATATATGCACTTATTATATATACATGGACTACACTCGTGGTGTAATACCAAGTGTGTAGTCCAGACTTTATTTTGTTAATGTCAATTTTATTTATATACCACATCACAAAGTTGACCAAAGTACTTTACATAAAGGTAAATACAAACACAATAAATTCAAAAACGGCCATAAAACCAACAATTACAAGAAAAATAGCGTAAAAAAGAAAGCCAAGCAATGTTCAATTGGAATACAATATCTCATCTGCAAGTAGAAAGTCTTTCTGGAACAATAAGTAACAAAAATCTTCCCAAAATTTTATCTATTGTTCCGACTACTGCTGCATTTCTTGACATTTGCAGATATATCAATTAAATAAGCATATTATCTGAAATTATTAACCACTTAACTTTATCAATGTTTTATTGATACTAGTGTCACGATGTTGTATGTATTACAAAGACACATAGATTTAGGCAAGTAATTTTCCAGCAGAACCATTCTATGTATCCGTGTCCAATACCAAATTATTCACAATCTGATCACCACAGATGGTTCTGGACATAATGAGAGATTCTAAGGCTTGAGCTTCACTTTGAGTAGAACCCAATACCCAGTAAGTTTAGTCCATTTTTTGAGGCAACAGATTTTTTGACCACTTGGGGGCACTCAGACTGTGTCTAGAGCTGTTATCTTTCAGATGGTCAGGCAATTATTAAGTATGGCAAAAGAAAAAGAGATGTGTCACTTTTGCAAAAATGTATTTACTCCATCCCTCTGCTGCAGCAACCTGTAAATGTTACACTCTCTATCCCAATACAGATGCAGTATATGTGGATTACTGTATAAATGAGACATATACCTCATACACAAGACATTACTTGATGTTTCACAAAATGCGCTTCATTTCCTCATGTTTAGAACCTGCATAAAACCTGCTTATTGATACACCAACTTACTTGGGAAGATAAGACACTGTGTGACTACAGCTTTAAGTTGAAGAAACAAAGAAACAAACAAAAAAGCTTTAAATCGTTTATCTCTAGAAATCCTTCTTTTCATTCATTGTGTTTTTAGGGTTATGAAACAAAGGATTTGTCAATGGGTTTCTTGTAACAAAGATTTGATCCATCAGATGACCCCCCAAAGAGTTGTAAGCGAAACATGTGCTCAATCACGTTGTGTGACGTAACCATGTGGCTATGATTTATGATCACAGCTGCAGTATATGCAATTCATTATAAGAAAGGTATTAGTCCAATAAAAATAGAAGAGACTTGGTAATGATTAAATATAATAATTGTAATTATTGCCCCCAAAAAAACACATTAAGGTAGGAGGATTTGACTGTAGTTATTTAGAAATGGTTGTAAATATACAGTTCCTGAAGCAAGATATGATGACCTCACTGCTGCACCTCGTAATCAGAAAAAACACCAGCTCTATTATGCCAAAGCTGAAGGCAACATATACCCAGAATGCATTTCCCAGGGGCCAATCTGCTAATTTTAGCTCAACAGGCAAATGACAGTTGAAGAGTGGTGCTCCAGATCCAGAACGGACTGGATCTGATTACATGGTTGTGACAGGAACAGAGTACGTGCCGCAGTGAAGGAAGGTGAACAGAAACCTTCACTCTGACTCTTAGACAAATTTATCTAACCCTGACATATGTAAGCAAAGTCAAGCTCCTCTGCTTTTAAATAAAACTTTATGACATGATACACTTTGTTGATCAAGTGAAACGTATTGCTTGGCTGTGGGTGATGCCTTGAATAGAAACTCCTGTCACGACACTTGACTTCACACATTATAACTTCAAAAACAGTACCAGATCTATCATCTCTAGACCATCTCTAGACTAGATCCTTAGGACAGAGTGTACAGTGTCTGGAATGACCCTGAGGAATGCACCATGCACTTCTGAGTCCACTTGTAGCTCCAAAGGAAGCTTTACAACAAGCAGGTTGAACTATGTGTTTTGCACTTATTGGTTTTGCATCTTCATTACATTAATCCACTAATGCAACCAATGTAAGCTCTCTTCCCAAGGTATAATTTCTCTCCAGCAGCTTTCTAATGATACTGTACCACTCGGGCACCTGATATTTTTACGTAACAGTATCAGTTCCTGTGCGCTTGAAGTTCAGGATATGTTGTTCCCAGCTGTCAAGTCTGGTCTCCTGGCTCAGTAATGTGATAAATTAAATAAGAGTCAACTGAGCCACGGTTATATCTTCAGCACAGGAGTATGTTTTCATTTTGGCATCTTTGGGGTTTGAGGGGATGGTGCAAATTCTAGAAATATTGTACAACACTCCTTTGGCACATATGCATGAATTCATTGAGCACAGCCAGCAAATAAAGCTCTGAGATTAGGGAAGAGTGCAGACCTGATACTTCTGTGAACTGGTGTAATAAGAACACACATTCAAACAGAAAGATAAACAACCTTTCATACAAATCATAACACCAACTGATGTACAAGTAAAAGGGACAGCAGCTTGTGACTTAGTGGCAGCGTCCATGTGTTTACACTGGTGTAGGGTGTTACAGATTTCCACATAGACATGATCTGTTGTTCAGGCTTTGTAAGACCTTACTGTCAAATTGGAGATTCCCATAATCCAGCTTTTTTACAGCAGTTAGTGAGAACTAAGTTAGGTCTTAAAGCTTGTTTGAAAAGTCAAAAATGCTTGCTAGAGATACAAAAACTACTCGGAAAAGACACAAGTCTTAAAAAGTTTTATTATGGAAAAAAGGTACTTGCTTCCTTACAGATTTAAATTCAATTGAATTCAGTTTTATTTATATAGTGCCAATTCACAACACATGTCGTCTCAAGGCACTTCACAAAGGGTTTAGAATGGTGTAGGGTTGTTGGGGAGGTTAGATTAAACTACTGAGTGTTAGAGTTTGTACATTTTAGAATGGGCTATGTGTAGGGGTACTAAGTAAAATTATAACCTGATAAAGTTTGTTCTTGTAGAGCCCACTGGTGGCCATTGTTATACTAAAAACCACAAGGATTGGGGGTACCTCTCTCTGTCAGACTGATTATAACAATTGAAAAAGAGAAGAGGTCATACAGGTAGCAGAAATGGAGGGTGTGTTTGCGCCTCAACCATAACTGAGCCGGTTTAGTTGTAACTAATGTAACTGATGTTGCCCTATCTGACTACTTTTCTGTTATTTTGAAAGCATCATCTGCAATCATTCAGTTTGCCAAAGAGACATGATAAGAAAACGCATATTTAAGGACGGTGCTGCTGAAATCTTTAACCAGATTTACTCTTCTACCTCCACTTTGCCCTGTAACACTGTAGATGAGCTGATAGATAACTTTCATTCTAAAATCTCGGACATCATTGATTCAATTGCTCCAATTAAAGTGAAAGTTGTGTCTGGGAAGAAAATGTCTCCGTGGAGAAGTGCTCCACCAGTCAGAAGTGAAAAAAAGGAGTGTCGAAAAGCTGAATGCAGGTGGAGAAAGACTGGACTCCAGGTTCACTATATTATCTATAAAGAAAGACTATACAGATATAACCTACAACTGAAAAATGCAAGGGAATCTTTCTTTTCTGAGATCATCAGCAAAAACATTAACAATGCTCGTGCATTATTTGCCACGGTCGACAGGTTAACAAACCCTCCTGTAACTGTAGCATCTGAACTCCACTCTACCAGGGCCTGCAATGAATTTGCTAAATTCTTTACTGAAAAAACCCAAAAGATCAGAGGGGCAGTCAGCACATCCACATCAACTCCAGTACCAATGTTGTCTCCAACTAGAACTAAGCAACTAAGCTCTTCTTCCTGCTGTCTCGATCTTTTACCCACAGCTTTCCTTAAGAAAGCTTTGCCTGTAATAACATCTGATTTAACACAAAAAATAAACACGTCCCTTTTGTCAGGTGTTTTCCCCCAGGCCCTAAAAACAGCAATTATCAAACCTCTATTAAAAAAGAGCAACTTGGACAAGCTGCTACTACAGAACTACAGGCCTATATCAAACCTCCCCTTCATCAGTAAGATTATTGAAAAAGCTGTGTTTCAGCAGTTAAACAACTTCCTAACAACGACCAACCGCTTCGATGTCTTCCAGTCAGGCTTCCTGCTCACCACAGTACAGAGACTGCTCTTGTCAAGGTGTTCAATGACATCTGTATAAATACAGACTGTGGAAGAACCACAGTGCTGGTATTATTGGACCATAGTGCAGCATTCGACACTGTTGATCACTCCATTTTATTAGAGCGCCTGGAAAACTGGGTCGGCCTTTCTGGTACAGCACTCAACTGGTTTAAATTCTACTTGAAGGACAGGGACTTTTTTGTGTCAGTAGGTAACTTTACATCAGAGAACACAAAAATCACATGTGGCATTTCCCAAGGGTCCATCTTAGGGCCCCTCCTATTCAATATCTACATGCTCCCCCTAACTCAGATTTTAATAAACAATAACGTAAGTTATCATAACTATGCAGACGACACACAGCTATACGTTACGATGTCACCAGGTGACTATGAACCCATTCAAGTGCTGGGTAAATGCTTAGAAGAAATCAATGCATGGATGTACCAAAATTTTCTTCAGCTGAATCAGAACAAAACTGAAGTAATAATCTTTGGACCAAAGGAAGAGCGTTTAAAAGTTAGCACACAGCTTCAGTTAATACAGCTAGAAACCACCAGTCAGGCTCGAAACCTGGGTGTAGTGATGGACTCAGACCTGAACCTTCAGAGGCACATAAAGGTAGTAACAAGGTCAGCCTTCTATCACCTAAAGAACATCTCTAGGATTAAAGGACTAATGTCTCAGCAGGACCTTGAAAAACTAATTCATGCGTACATCTTTAGCAGAATTGATTACTGCAACGGTGTCTTCACAGGTCTGCCTAAACAGTCGATCAGACAGCTGCAGTTGATCCAGAATGCTGCTGCCCGCGTCCTCACTAGAACTAAGAAAGTGGAGCACATCACCCCGGTTCTAAAGTCCTTACACTGGCTCCCTGTAGCTCAGAGAATAGACTTTAAAATACTTCTGTCTATAAATCACTGAATGGCTTAGCACCAAAATACATTACAGACTTGTTGTCAGTGTATCAAACACCCAGACCTCTCAGGTCTTCTGGCTCAAATCTACTCTGCATACCCAGAACCAGAACCAGACATGGAGAAGCAACTTTTAGTTCTTATGCTCCACTAATCTGGAATAAACTCAGAAAACTGTAAAAGCGCTGAAACCCTAAATTACTTTAAATCAAGATTAAAAACTTATTTGTTTAGAGTGCCGTTTGACTGGGCCATCTAGGCATGATTAGTTCTGTTTTCAGTCCAATTTTCCTTTCATTTTCTTGTCCATCATTCTATTCTCTTTATTTTATTTGATTTTTTTTTTAATTATCTCTATTGTTTGATTTTATAATTTGATTTGTTTTTCTGTGTCTGTATCTATGTTTATTTGCTTTGTGATTGTATTGTAATTGTATGTACAGCGCTTTGAGTGTCTCGTTGCTGAAAAGCGCTATATAAATAAACTTACCTTCCCTTTAGGCTAAACCTGACTCCCCCTTACTCCGTCCAACAGGGAGGGAGGAAGGCAGAGGTAAAAATAATTGTAGTGTTGTTTCCTGTTGCATTGTGTGACAGGTGGGTAACTTTAAAATGAGTCAATTCAATCGAATAATATAGATTTCAAGTCAGGTTTATACATTCCAATTAATCCTAACCATTGAACAGTGCAGTCAGATTCAGTTATTTATTCAAATTGGATAAAAAGTTTTTCTATCTAAGGAAACCCAGCAGATTGCATCAAGTCGGTGACTTGTAGCATTCACTCCTCCTGGATGGGCATGTACAGGTCCTTCTCAAAATATTAGCATATTGTGATAAAGTTCATTATTTTCCATAATGTCATGATGAAAATTTAACATTCATATATTTTAGATTCATTGCACACTAACTGAAATATTTCAGGTCTTTTATTGTCTTAATACGGATGATTTTGGCATACAGCTCATGAAAACCCAAAATTCCTATCTCACAAAATTAGCATATTTCATCCGACCAATAAAAGAAAAGTGTTTTTAATACAAAAAACATCAACCTTCAAATAATCATGTACAGTTATGCACTCAATACTTGGTCGGGAATCCTTTGGCAGAAATGACTGCTTCAATGCGGCGTGGCATGGAGGCAATCAGTCTGTGGCACTGCTGAGGTCTTATGTAGGCCCAGGATGCTTCGATACCTTTAGCTCATCCAGAGTGTTGGGTCTTGAGTCTCTCAACGTTCTCTTCACAATATCCCACAGATTCTCTATGGGGTTCAGGTCAGGAGAGTTGGCAGGCCAATTGAGCACAGTGATACTATGGTCAGTAAACCATTTACCAGTGGTTTTGGCACTGTGAGCAGGTGCCAGGTCGTGCTGAAAAATGAAATCTTCATCTCCATAAAGCTTTTCAGCAGATGGAAGCATGAAGTGCTCCAAAATCTCCTGATAGCTAGCTGCATTGACCCTGCCCTTGATAAAACACAGTGGACCAACACCAGCAGCTGACACGGCACCCCAGACCATCACTGACTGTGGGTACTTGACACTGGACTTCTGGCATTTTGGCATTTCCTTCTCCCCAGTCTTCCTCCAGACTCTGGCACCTTGATTTCCGAATGACATGCAGAATTTGCTTTCGTCCAAAAAAAGTACTTTGGACCACTGAGCAACAGTCCAGTGCTGCTTCTCTGTAGCCCAGGTCAGGCGCTTCTGCTGCTGTTTCTGGTTCAAAAGTGGCTTGACCTGGGGAATGCGGCACCTGTAGCCCATTTCCTGCACACACCTGTGCACGGTGGCTCTGGATGTTTCTACTCCAGACTCAGTCCACTGCTTCCGCAGGTCCCCCAAGGTCTGGAATCGGCCCTTCTCCACAATCTTCCTCAGGGTCCGGTCACCTCTTTTCGTTGTGCAGCGTTTTCTGCCACACTTTTTCCTTCCCACAGACTTCCCACTGAGGTGCCTTGATACAGCACTCTGGGAACAGCCTATTTGTTCAGAAATGTCTTTCTGTGTCTTACCCTCTTGCTTAAGGGTGTCAATAGTGGCCTTCTGGACAGCAGTCAGGTCGGCAGTCTTACCCATGATTGGGGTTTTGAGTGATGAACCAGGCTGGGAGTTTTAAAGGCCTCAGGAATCTTTTGCAGGTGTTTAGAGTTAACTCGTTGATTCAGATGATTAGGTTCATAGCTCGTTTAGAGACCCTTTTAATGATATGCTAATTTTGTGAGATAGGAATTTTGGGTTTTCATGAGCTGTATGCCAAAATCATCCGTATTAGGACAATAAAAGACCTGAAATATTTCAGTTAGTGTGCAATGAATCTAAAATATATGAATGTTAAATTTTCATCATGACATTATGGAAAATAATGAACTTTATCACAATATGCTAATATTTTGAGAAGGACCTGTATATCAGAATAAAATACAATAGAATACAATAGAATTATCTTTTATTCTGCCACAGTGCAGAAATTCAGGTGTTTCTGCAGCAAAGTGAAAGGCAAATGGAAGCATACACACATGAACAAATGTAAAAAAATATAAAAAAACAAAAAAATAAAAAATAAGAGTAAGAGACAGAACACAATGAGTTTTACTTAGATTACCTCCAATTTACATAGTTATATACAGCTTGATATGTATGGCTGGTTAATTTGTTTGGAAGTTTTGTTTTAGATCTTCTTAAATCCAAACACCAAACACTTAAATCCAAAGTATTCTTCAGCTTATTTTACACATACATTTGGTGAAGGAAGTTAGAAACCTCTACTGAGCTAATATACATCGCAGTGAGTCAAATGAAGTGTGCATATTCTTTGCTAGTCCATGCACAGTCAGTCTTGTGATTTTCCTTTAGCTGTATTGCATTTAAAAATGACCAAGATGGCAGTAAATTAGGAAACAGAAAGACACAAAAAACTTGAAATAGAACTGAGTCACAAAGAAGTGAAAAATACCATAGATTAAAGTTGGAACTTGATTCTAAAATTGACACAAAGGTACATTCTGTTAGTGCTTTGATGTCTGTCTACAGTCTTCATAAATTGGGTTTTAAGGTCAGACAAAACAGTCATTTTTGATTTTTATTTTCTTGAGGAAATAGTTTTGTAGGTTATTTAGTAACCAGAGTCCTCATGAATGCATCAGTACATTATAGTACCTCAAAACCTTTGGGATATACTTTATCTTTCTAGGCTGACAAGATTACTTTTCCACCTATCTCCATTAAGCCTTTAAATTATGCATACAGTCCTCATAGAATCTGATCCAATAGGATTGACTTGAATCTTGTTGACTTTGACATGAAACATATCTTTGTATGGGGACCTTGAATAGGCTTATGTTATGTCATCTAAAATGAAACTGATATTTTCTGACAGAGAGGCTGGAGTGACAGTCTTCATCATATTAAATGTCATTACAGCCAGATGGTGCGTTGTTTCCACTGCACAACTGCCTCTAGTACGCCCTCTAGTGGTGTAAATGAATGCTGCAGATTCTTAATAAGATCTCTGGTGTTTTTTTTGTTTTTTTTGTCCCTTAAAGGTTCTTCTTCTGTTTTCCTGTTTTTCTGTGTTTCAAGTCATCAAATAAATTTTATTGTAAGGCAGGTCAAAGGACATGGATCAGGTAGAAGCATGGTATTTTCCAGGAGGAACCAGTGGGGAACAATGACAAGAAGGGAGGTAGGTTGAGAATGGACCAATGAACACAGGGAGTTAATCTGAGGGGAATCAGGATCAGCTTGTGGGAGAGAGACTAAAGGCAACTGAGGGAGAGTGACTAATTAACACTAATGAGCAGGGAGTGCAGGGAGGTAACAGGAAATACCTAAGTGAACTGAAATAACTAAGCAATGAGACTGCCGAAAGAACATAAACAGGGAGGAACCAGATGCATATGGAAATACACACTAAAACATCTAACATAGGAATCCAGGGAAGTAACAAAAACCTAAACACCAGAATGAATCTAATAAACCTGAATAAAGTGAAATAAAGCAAGTGAAGAACATCGCAGTGCAGAGAAAACAGAACACAAACCCAAAACCCCAAACACAGGCAAATTATGACAGCAACTCAAAGTAGCTAAATGTAAAAACACAATTGACCCTTTGGTAAAACAAAGATTAACTGTAACCAACCATATTTTTTTATTCAGTTTAATCGGCCACACCCAAGCCTGATACCTGCCTGAACTAAAGAATCAAGAAATCTTTTAAATAAAACCTGAATGACAACTTGAAGTAGGGTAAAGGATCTCTTACATGCATCATGTCCACATCTATAGAAATTCAAGAACAGGTGAGAAATAAATTCACTGAAGGTTTAAAAAGCCATTTCAAAGGTTATAAAACCACAGTAAGAGCAATTATGGACAAATAGAGCTGAAACTGAAGTGCCCTTGGGTTTTGCAGCAGGACAACAATCCAAAGCACATCAGCAAGTCCACCTCCGATTGCCTCAAACACCAAAAATGTTTTGAATTGGCCTAGTCAAAGTGCAGACTTAAATCTGGTGAGATGCTGTGGTATGACCTTAAACAGGTGATTCATGCTTGTAAACTGTCTAATGTGGCTGAAATAAAACAATTCTTCAAAGAAGAAAACCAAAGCTGTTCAGCAGTGATGTATATTGCCAGTTATTGCAAAAACAATTGATGGCAATTGTTGCTGTGAAGGCCGACACAACTATTTAACAGGTTTAAGGGGCAATTACTTTTTTCATATGGGCAAGTTAGTCTGGATAGCTTTTCTAGTTAATAAATCAAATTACCATAAAAAAACAGCATTTTGTATTTACGAGCAAGTTTTCTATTGTTGAAATAAGCGTTTTGGATGATCTGAAACATTTTCTTGTGACAGAATCTCTAAAACAGTATGAGTAACAAATAATTTTTTCAAATCACTGTAGATATTGGTCGGACTTGAGCTGTTTCGGTTTAAAAAAAACCAAAAAACTTTTTATGCCTTGTCAGGCTCCTTAGTAAGAAGAGGAAATGACACTTATTAGCAAAACATTTTATTCATGTGATTAAGAAGAGGGAATTTAAAGAGGAAGCTTTAAACAACATTTAACAATAATAAAATAATATAATTGCGCAATGTTGAAGGGTTCAGCTTCTTTCAGCTCCAAAACATCAGCTGCAATAACATGATGGGTAAAAAGAGGAACAAATAAATGTTCATCAACAGTCAGGCGCAGGGTCACAGGTTCCTCCTGCCTGGTCATCTGTGTGAACATCAGTGATGCTTTCAGTCTCAGTCATGTTTTCACTGTTCAAGCACTGATCTCCAGCCTGACCTTTGTCAGGTTGGGGATTGTTGTCATGATTTAGCTGTGCATATTCCACTGGTTTCTGTTGAAACACAACACTCAGATTAAGAAAACAAATATCTGAGTTAAAGTTTCTAAAAAAAATCATATTTTACAGTTTTGTATTAGCAGTGATCAATAACAACATGTCAACATACACAAATTAAATATTGAATTATATTGAGGATAGAGAAGAAAATGGTAAAAAAGTTGAATCAAGGTCTATAACAGGCTCCATTATAGCTTCAGGCAGGTTTTACAGGACAGATTGGGAAATGTTTGTGCAGCAACAGCAATTAAAAGATGAACGTTGTGGAAATGTGAAAATAAAAAAACTGCATTAAAAACAAAGTTTGCACTGTTTTGTGTCCTGTAAGTCTTGTAGACTCTTTTAGCCCAGAAAAAAAGAGTTTAAAAAAAGGAAAGTAAAAATCAATTTAGAGGAAACAAATTTGCAAAAATGTGAGTAACAACACATCTTCCGGTGTTAAACACAGCTGCAGATTGGTCACACTTTGGCCTTTGTGGCTATCACAGGTTGAAATTACATATCACTATTACTGAGGTAGAAGATATTCAATTAAATATCAGAAAACTCAAAGACAAAGACATAAATTATGAAGACAGGCAGTGGCCTTTAAATGTCTACAAACCCTTGCTAAAATTTCAGATTTTTGGGATGTAAAAACATAATCCTTATTTAAACTGACATTTGTATTTCTTGTATTATTCAACTGAAAAACAAAACAATTAGTTGATGGGAAACATTTTTTGAAATAAAAAAAATGCAATAATCTTGCTGCATAAGTGTGTGCACCCTTTAACTAATCATTCGAAGAACCTCATTTGGATCAAATTTGAACATCCAGCCTTCTTGTGTACAAGGTGTAAAGTTTACCTGACATTTGCTCATTTGCAACCTTTAACAGTTCTGAAACTAGACATTTCTGATAAAAAGATGAGACAGAAAGCTCTAGGAGGCTGCTGAGAGCCTGATTCCCACACTGAATAACACCATGACTACAAGAAAACATGGTGGTGGCAGGACAATGCTCTGGGTCATCAGATGGAACTAGGCTATTTGTTAAGGTTGATGAAATCTGACAGTTCCAGTTAGTTTGGGCTATACACATTCAGGGGTCAACTAGGAATGTAAAGGTGGGATTTTTCAATATCACTGTGAGTCTAAGCATCTGTAAACACATGGCTTTCTCAGAGGAAACGTAATGTTTTGGATTGCCATAACCAGAGTGTAAAACTAAAGATTTTGAGAATTTTTCAAGACAAAGCAGGGAAATATTGACCACATCAAGTTGTGGGTAGTTAATAGACTCCTACCAAAAAGACTGAACACAAAAATTAAATCAAGGGAACAAATACTTATACGACCAAGTTATTGGTCAAGCAGCTTTATTTGAGATTTTATTCCTCTAACACTTGTTTCCTTTTCAGTTGATTTGCAAAGGATATATGGTCACATAGAAAGTGGGAAACATTTGGACATGATGTATCATGATCTAATTTTTCTACATCACATAAACCTGGAATTTCAAAAAGAGTGTGTACAGTTCTTAAGGCCCACAGCTTTCTTATCTTGAAAATTTATAGTTTTATAACTTATTTTTCTCTCGAATTCTCAAACATAGCTGAAAATTAGTGCATAGACTTTAAAAAAACTTCATGCATGTGTTTGGGTGTGCATGCAAGCGGGCACATATTCTCACTTACACAATCAGCCACCTCTGGGACACCTGCAAAACAAAGCCAAAGGACACTCTCAGGAAACAAAAGGAGTGGGATATGGAGGATGACTTGCATAGTAATCATAACCTCCACAAGCAGCGCAGTGATTCAAGGAAACAGGGAGCTTCTTGTGATGATTTAAAACCCATTGTACCCGCTAATACGGCTTTCAAATGCAGGTTTTATAGTGTACAGAAATAGTGTTTCCGCTTTACTTTCAGCAAAAGACACTGCAAAGCAATCCCATGACTAAACAATGGGCAGGAGTAATCTCTTTAGTACTGAACAATTAAACGGTTGGTCACTTATTTTGAATAACGCCACAAACTGTTGGTCTGCGTTGTTTGAACAGGAAGTTCTCTCTGACGAAAGCAGGAAGTGGCCACCTGGAGATTGGACCTACTATTTTAATGGGTCATTCTTTCACTAACAATGAAATGTTCACAGGCAGTTGATCCTGTTTCCTGTTTTTTTTTCTCCATCTCCCAAATGTCAACAATGTTTTTGTCAGCTGTGTTGCCTAAAAGGATTGAAAAAAAGAGCGCGATGATAGTCGTACCTTGCTGGACGTTGCGCACTTCAGTGTAGACAGTATCTGTGCCCTGCTTCACTGGGGCTAACATGAAACAAATAAAATATGAATTTTATAGGGATTTTGTTATATAAGGTTTTGTGAATTTTATTTAAAATTCAGAAGCAATCTCACCATTGGTTGGATCTGCATCTCTTATTTGAACCTCAGTGTATTGAGGTTCAGACTTTTCTGGTAAGATGCTGCTGTTCTGGTCATCCGACTCTGCACAACAGTTTGGTTAAAGTTAACAGAAACTCCTTTTTTTTTCAAACAAAACTGTTTTAAAAAAAATCTAAATTAAATTCATAAAGTACACACTCACTGGCCACTTTACTAGTTAGAGCAATTTGATTGTTTGTTGGAACAAAAAGCTAATAAGCCACATGTCAGTAACTCAATGTACTTAGGTATTTAGATTTGTTAAAGATGAGTTGCTAAAGTTCAGTTGAACATTCGAACAGGGAATAAAGGGGATTTAAGTAACCTTGACCATGAAATAGGTGTTGATGCCAGAAGGGTTGGTCTGTATATTTTACAAACTGCTGATCAACTGGGATTTTCACACACAGCGGTCATCTGGTTTTCAAAGAATGGGGTAAAAAAGAGCAGGCAGGCTGGTAGGAGATGAAAGAAAGGCAAGAATATCTTAAAACACCACTTGATACAACCGAGATACACAGAACACCATCTCTGTATTCACAACATGTTAAACCTACAATTCTCATAAACTCACAATTTGTAGGCAGTAAGAGATGGGAAAAATGTTACCTAGTTAGATCAGTTTCAATCTCAACTGTGACATTTTGATTGCAGTGTCAATGTTTGGCATAAACAACATAAAAGCATGAAGCCACTCTGCCTTGTGTCAACGATTCTGGCTGCTTGTTGTGATGTAATGGTGTGGGGAATGTTTTCTTGCCACACTTTGGGCCCCTAAGCACCAACAGAGCATCCTTTAAAGGCCACAGCGTTCCTGGGCATCATTGCTGATCACGTCTACCCCGTTACACAGTGTTAACACATTTCTGTGTTACACATCTTCTGATGGCTACTTTCAGCAGGGTGATGCACCATGTCACAAAGCTCAAATCAATATCAAACTATACTTGATATGATTTGTGGAGTTTCTTTAACTCCACAATACTGCTGTTTAAAGGCTTCATCTGTCACTAGATCTCAATCCTGTGGAGCACCTTTGGGAGATGGTGCAAAGGTAGATTTGCATTTTGGATCCTCAGTAACTGCATAATGCCATACTGTACATATGAACCAAAAGTTCAATTTGGTGAATATATACCATGTAAATTAAAGCATTTCTGAAGGCAAAGGGGGGTCAAATAAAGTACTAGCAAAGTGAACCTAATAAAGTGGCCAGGGAGTTTATCTTTGGTTCCCAGAAGAAAAGACAATTGTATTTCTATTATCACAACCGAATTCGTCACATTTTCTCTAAAACATCATTCTTAATAGTAACCGTTTGGATGAAAGCTGTTGACACACAATACCCACCAGAGCCTGATACGTGGTCACTCCAAACACTTTTTCCCATCATGCTTGGGGTAGCTACACAGGGTAAACAAAAAACATTAGCAGTGTTGATTAATAAAACATTTTTGTCAATCTAGAGTACAGTATTCCACTGGATTGCCTTAATGGATGACTAATGTTACCATTTGCAACATCAATGACCTCAGCCTGTGTGAGACTCAGTCGCTCTGGTTTGGTGCTGGCTGACTTCCTAAGGTTATGTTGAGACAAAGCACAATCAACAAGGAACCCAGTGGGCATCTTATACTTGGAATTCATATATTCTGAACTTAAAGAGCATTTTTTATCAGCTTAGGGTCACAAAACTTTCAAATCCTGAAAGTATTGGCATAAATAATTGACAGATTTTAAAAGCAGATAAGCAATATTTAAACACTTTTCTGTCACATTTTGGAGGCAGGACTTCATGAAACAGGGAGTGCACTACCATTAATGAATGATGACGTGTTAAAATGGTAAATGATCTGCTCTTGTATAGTACTTAATTGAGTCCCCAGGGACCCAAAAGTGCTGTACATTACAATCAGTCATCCACCCATTCATACACACATTTACACACTGACAGTGGTAAGCTACAGTGTAGCCTCAGCTGGGGCACACTGACAGAAGTTAGGCTGCCATAAAATCAACACCTTGCAATCAACTTGCAGGAATATTTGGAAGGCCACACGACGTGTATTGAGAAAACGAACTGCAGAGGAACTTAGAGTTTTAGTGACATGACAGATGGCATCCTTGAAATAAAGTTTTGACACCTGCATTACTTTAGTGCACTTAAACCATCATAAGTAAAACACTGATCTATTATGTATAGGATGTTGAGACTTACAGCTTCTTTCATTCACTATAGTTACATACTGACCGTGTTTTGCAAAATTGCTGTGTGGCTCCCTCATATAAAGTGTTCTGGTGATGAGGTTGTTGAGAGAAATGTGAGTGATGGCACTCTCTTGGGCACATCAGCGTAACAATACCACTACTGTGGAGAATTACAAGCAGACTAAATTCACCACAGAGTACTTTTAAATCCCTGGGGTGTGTGCTGGTGTATTAGGTCTCAAAGCTACTACTCCCAGACAACATTCATCATCCTCCCTGAAAAGATCTCCATATTATTCTTCACTAAACCCACATTCAAGCGGGAGACATTTTTCACAGTTTTCTTCTTCTATTGTGTGATAGATTAATGCCTGAGTAAGTGTTCTCTATGTAACCTCTACAATCTTTTAAGACTTACAGTTGTGTTCTCGGCTGTCTTGTACCTGGTTTCTTTCAAACAGATTCTTACATATTTAAGAAAAAGTGATTGTTGAATAAGTACATGAGCAATACCACTTACACTGACAAGTTACCCGTTCTTTTCCTCGTAAACCGTAAAAGCCGGGTTTTTAAGGCAATTACAAGGGCTAAGGTGAGGAGAAGTAGGATGCAGAAGACTATGATCAGCGCTTTTTTCCATCCCGCTATTTTCACTGCAGAAGACATTTTAAAGTAATCTATTATATTTCATGCTTAGAACAAGTATGTTAATGTACAAGTATGCTAATTATTTGATGATGAAATATGAGTTACTCATAATGGCATGAATGTTTCATATTTCCTCACTGTAGTCACTTTACAGTTATGTGTCAAAAATATAACCCACCTTCAATTGTGACAAAGTCACTCCTTTTGATTTCATTTGCTGGGTTTGTGCTTGCACAGTAATAATTCCCCACGTGTTTTCCACTGGCATTATATATGCTGTGGGATTCTTTCAGTTTATTGGTCGACAGAGAAGCAAGTGCTCTGGGTGACTCTTGGTGGTACCATGTGAAGTTGATGGGATGGCTACCTGTCTGTACAGAGCAGACAAGGTTTATAGTTTGTCCCTCCGTGACATCCATGCCGGGAAGAACAGTCAGCTTTGGTTTTGAGACAGGCTCTGTGCAACAGAATGCGTGTTAGAAATTCAGTTCTAGCAATCCGAGAACAATTTGAAAAACCACCACTCATATCATTCTTGCATACAACGTACCAATAATACTGGTTGACTTCAGAATTTGCTGCCCCAATGCTATTTTAGGAGGGGAACGTGGATTATTTCTTGCATGGCAAAGAAATGTATTTAAATCTGAGGTCTTGGTGATTGAAGGTATGTCAAAGATAGCCCGTTCCTCAGATCTGCTGACCTCCCTGTTCAGAATCAACCCATTAGGTCCGAATAGGGTGTATTTGATAGGAAGAGTGCCTGTGTGACTGTGACAGATCAGTCGGAAGCTCTTGCCTAGAAACATCTCGCCACCGACCACACTAAGCACAGGATTTGAAACAGGGACTGGGATTAAAAAAACACAAGACAGGTAAGGAAATAGCAAAAAACATTTAATCACTTGTTTGAATCAAAATTTTCTTTCTGGTAGTTTTAAAATACATGTGTAACTTGTAAAATAAATTAGAATATCATCAACAGTTTAGGTTCTTTCAGTAATTTAGTAAAAATGCGATACTCATACATACAATATATTCAAAGCCTGTGATTCTGTTGATTTAGAGGATTATGGATTATGGACTGTTGCTCATTGGTCCAAAGTCTTTTCAGTTAAAAGTATAGTTTGCATTTAATTTGGGAATTGAGGTCCAAGAGTGTGGAGGAAGAGAGGGGAGGCACAGAATCCATGTTGTTTGACGTTTGGTATGGGGTCAGTGATCATTTGTGGAGCCATCTTGTTTGCTGTTGTTGGTCCACTTTGTTTTATAAAGTCCAAAGTCAGTGCAGCCATTTGGCAGGACATTTTAAAGTAATTCATGCTTCCTTCTGCTGACAAGCTTTATGGAGATACTGATTTCATTTTCCAGAAGGACTTAGTGACTGCCCACACTTGCAAAAGTACTTATGCCTGCTTCAAGCACCATAGTATCACTTTGCTTGACTGTCCTGCAAACACACCAGAGCTAGACCAAACAGAGCATTTATAGAGTGTTGTCAGGTGGAAGATGGGACACCAAACCCAACAATACAGATGAGCCAAAGGCCACTATCAAAGCAACTACAAACAGATTGGCTCTATGCCATGGTGAACAAATAAAGCTAATCATGTAAAATGAACCCAGAAAAGCTTACATTTCTGTGTTAAAAGGTC
Organism: Girardinichthys multiradiatus; assembly: GCF_021462225.1. NCBI lineage: Eukaryota > Metazoa > Chordata > Actinopteri > Cyprinodontiformes > Goodeidae > Girardinichthys > Girardinichthys multiradiatus. The sequence goes on from NC_061818.1 coordinate 7,067,565, forward strand.
TTAATATTCTAAATTTGGGTTTTTATCAGCTGTAAGCCATAACCATCATAATTCACAGACATCAATGCTTGAATTTTGCCAGTCTGTCTATATTGAATTGGTAGACCATCTACGTTTCATTGTTTGAAAAACATTTTTCAAAAAATATTAGTTATAATGATATTCTAATTTATTGAAATGTACCTGGTATCACTAACTATGCACAAAATCTGGTTCAGACTCAATCAGTTGCCCTTTTTCATGTTATTATGGTGATGCCACAGTCCAGTCAATAACTACTGGCTGGCAGATTCAGAATATTATTTTCATTCACCTGAAAAATTTGTTTCTGATTGGAAATGAGAAAGACATCGCTCAAAAGATATTACAACTATGTTAAAGGAACATGATTTTGAAAGGAATAATGTATTTGCTTTACTTCTCATTTTATTTAAACAAATATGCATTTAGAGTTATTGATACCGTTCTCAATAATCAATGGACCTTTATCTGCATTACAGCAGTCAAAAATGTCTAATAATTTCTGACCATCTTTTTGCATGTTTTCACAGGTATTTTGAGCCTTTGAGGTTGGAAAGCCTCCTTGCCATCACCCTTATCTTAAGCTCCCTTTGCCGATTCTCAAACAGATTCAACTTGGTCCCTGGCTAGGGAACTCCAAAATGTTAACTTTAAAATAAAATCTGCTGGAAATATGAATAATTTGGGGGTAAACTGTGCATCCAAAGCTTGTTCCAAATGAGCTGAGGCACTGGTGGAGATATGGCTCCACTGAATAACATGAGCTAAAGATGCAGCCACTTTATTTCTCAAACGTAGGACAGGTTTTAAAAGACACTGAGTCTCCACAACAGCATTTCTTACTGAGAGAGGCTATGGTTAATGAGATAACTAAATGAGAATCATTGAATTGATTACAACTGCATGCACCAGAGGACTTACCTTTAGCTTTAACAAGAATTGTTTGGCTGTCCTTGTAAAGAGCAGATGAATAACGAATGCCCTCAGCTTTACAGAAGTAGTTACCATTGTGTTCTGGGTTTGCAACAGTAGCATATGTGGATGCACTGGTCAATTCAGCACCATCTTTGTAGAAGGTGTATTTAAAAGTATTGGGATCAATCATCCCGGGAACAAAAAACTTGACTGAGCAGTTCAGTCTGAAAGTGTCTCCTTCAAACAGGTCCACAGGCTCCAAAGTCAGCTGAGGTTTTGAAAATACCTCTGTTGGATTTAGAAAGAAATATGTACACACATTATATCTTTATACTGTATATAGGTTTCATCACCTACATACATCAACAGTTTACTTGGTGTCACATTAGTAGTAAGGAAATCTTACCTTTGACTGTAAGGGTTTTATAGTTTTCTTTCTGGACGTTTCTCCACTCCGCCTTGCAAACAAGCTCTCCAGAGTCCGTTGCTTTAGAAACAAATCGATGAATGAGGGCTTTACCGGTGGCTCTTTTTAGAACCGTCCGATCCTTTATAAGAAATATTTCAATGTTCTCCAAAGGAACTCGTACACTACAGACCACTTCTACTACATCTGGTTCATAGATATCATTGGGCATTACAGTCATGTCTGGGGTAATGTTCAGTTCTGTAAAACACAAATTCAAAAAGTCAGACACACTCTTCCTCTGTTAATATGGTCATTCACTTGGAACAAACTACTACTTGGTATAATCACCTTTGACTTTCACTTGAATTCCATTGCTGCTGTTGGAGCGACTGGTCCCTGCAATCACATTGATCTCGTAGTCACAGGACAGAAAGCAGTCCCCTATGTGCCTGAGTGTCAGAGTGGTCTCTAAAACGTTATTAGTGCTTCGTAGTTGTTTTATCCACTGAGGCTGACCATCCCTAAATGTTTGGTAAAAGTTGAATATAAGACTTCCTTTCTCCTCTGGAGCACTGCAGGTGACTTTGAACTCCTCACTCTCGTAGGGTGTTGAGTTATTCAGATGCAGAATGGGGGTTTGTAGGCCTGACAGGAAGGAAACCCAGCAGGACAATGAAAATCACAAACATACAAACTGTGTTAGTCTTGAATGTTTTTTTTTTTTTTTTTTACATTTGATCACTTTACAATCACAAACTTCAATGTATTTTATCGGGATTTAATGTGATAGACAAACATGAAGTAATGGATAGATGTCAAATGGAAGGAAAAGAAAAAATAGGTTTTATTTTCTTTTTTATAAATGAAAATCTGAAAAGGTTGAGCTTTAAGCTTAGAATAAACCTCCGGGAAGACGTGTCCACTCATTCATTAAGATAGTTGTGGCTTTATTTGCTCAAAACAGAAATATTCATCAAATTGAAGCTAATAATCCCTTAAAATTATGTTATGTGCAGATGATGTGTTGCTATATCTCAAAAATGTGTGTGTGTGCAAGCCAATGAGACCCAATTGAGTGTTTTTGTGTTGTGTAAACACTACTCATTTCAACTCAAAAAATACTCTGACACTGACATCCATACAATGGAAAAAAGAAAATACTGCATACCTGTGACATCCAGTCTCTTGATATTGCTGGCTTTGCGCTTGTTCTTCACCAAGACCAGACATCCGTAATTTCCAGAGTCGGCTACCCTGGCTGGGTTGATCTCATAGTCGACAGAGTCTTCTGTGGTGTTAGCTGTGTGGATTTGGACGTCATCCCACAAGAACTTGAAAAGGTGTTCAAGGTGAGAGATGTTGCTGAAACTGACGCTTACTTGGCAACGTATCGTCACCTTGGTACCGCTCTGAACTTTGCTTTCAGGCAGGATTTTGAGGCCTACAGTATCTATAATGTATGCTGTAGATCCCGTAGAGGCACACAGAAGCAAGGAAATAAAGTAGAGACAGTCAGAGGTCAAACAACAAGAGGAAAGAATGACCTGCCAATTTTCTTCTATGCAACAAACAGAAGCAAGTGGAAGGAAGGAAACAGTGTCATGCTCCAGATTTCTCTAGGGGAGCATTTTCCCTAATCGTTTCCAACATTCCTTTTTCTTGAACATCAGTTTTCAGATTTTTATCATTTTAAGGCTGTTCTAGAAAATCTTCCACTGTAGAAATCTCATATCTGCTGTAAAGTAAACACATAAAATGCTAGATACATTTTTATTTTCATTTTCTGAAGGTGCAGAGTTAGGATATCTAGAAAGAAAGTTGCTCTGTTGTGTTTTTACAGCACACCCAAAATTTGACACAAGGAACTTCAGGAAGTGTGCGTGAAAGAGATTTATCAAAAAGTGTAAACTTCAGGGCTCACGCAAGAAAACATATTAAGACAAAATTAGTTCAATAACTATAATTACTATTGCTCAACTCATGTGTATGGGAAAGATTTGTTTTTCTCATATATATGTAAAAAGAGATTGAATGAATGGAAAATACCATGAACAATGTAAATGCAACGAACAATGTCTTTTTGTTGCTTAAATCACTACCTTCTTAGGTTCTGTTGTAAATATAACTTATTTTAGTCAGATTAACTAATGAAACCTACCATGTCCTAATCATTTTAATTCAGTTCAATTCAATTCAATTAAATTCAATTCAGTTTATTTATATTGCTTCAAATTCACAAAACGTTGTTTCAAGTCATTTTACAAAGTCAATTCAATCAAATCATACAGATTTTAAGTAACCTGACAAAAACCAATGATAAAAACAAACAACAAAACTTACATGATTCTCCTCTGACAGTTTCCCCTGTATTAGAAGAAAAATAGAGAGGAAGTAGAACAGAAAAGTGAGAATCCAGGGATTTCATTTTAAATGATGTATTATCCTTTATCCATAAGGAAGCACAGCAGTGGATCCTTACAGATGAAGAGGAGACTGGTGAGAAGCAGCAGCAGGCTGGGGGGTCTGGAGCCCATTCTGAGTGAAGGTGGTTGACTGCTGCGAGATCAATATGCAGCTCCTGTGAACAGAAGAAGCAGAAGCCAAGAAGGAGACTCGAAGAGACGGAGGAGGACCTTGGCGTGGGAGAAGTGAAGTGTGTAGAAGACAAAGACTGTCTGAGGGGGTGTTGCCACTGTAGGCGTGTTGCTTGTCTTATCAGCGTTGACTACCCAGAAGTGTATGTTACTTCCTCAGGAACCCAGCAATACTTAGCTGTTTTCTTTAGTTGTGAAAAAATGAGAAAACAATAAGATGGGCCCTCTGACTCGTTGAACTCACATCCTCCTCAGTTCTGTCCTGCAGACGCCACAGCTTTCAACTAAGTTGTTTCATACTGTAAAATAATAGCACAAAATTATAACATTGAACTAAACTTTAATTTCATTTGAGCTATTGTAGAGATTGTCAACAACATATTAAAACTTTAAAATGTTTTACCAGTAAAAATAGCTTAATTCGGTGCAAACAACATATTTCACTTAAGTTACAACAGGTGTAACAAGAGCTATGAAAAAGTATGTACCCCCTTAGAGATATATTCTGTTTGCATTGTGTCAGCTCATCACATGAATTTTAGAAAGACGCAAAATGCAGCATTCAAATGATAACATCTTTTATTTAACAAATTAGCCAAACTTAACATTTAAGTACCCCCCTTGTTAAATCGTTGTGAGTACACAGCAAGGCCACACCCATTACAGATTACTGCCAGAGTTGTATTTTAAAGAGAGCACCTAAATTAAACCTATCAGGCAACACGAAGTAGGATTACATATCTCAAAATGCAGCATATTATGCTCAGATGTAAAGAATCTCTTGGTCAGGAAAGAATTACCAAGCCATTTCTAAAGATTTGGAACTCCAGGGAATCACGGTGGGAGACAGCTATATTTGTTTGATGATCTAAAACAGTTAAAGGACCAAATACTTTTTCGCAGCACTGTACACAATTATTTTCCAACTAGAGCTAAATGATTTAATAATTTGTAAATGACTAAAGTGTGTTTTTACCCGTTGCAGGTTTTCTGAACATGTCTAGGACTGGGAGAAGACCCAGGAGCGGTCTCAGATTATGCTGGAGGGACTATATATAACCTTTCTGGCCTGGAGGAATTTAGCTGGAGTATGTTGCCAGGAAGAAGGATGTCTGAGTTTCCCTCCTGGATCTATTGCCCCTGCGATCTGATATTTGTTAAGCAGAAGAGCATGAAAGAATGGATGGATAAATGTTTTTTCTCAATAACACCATCCCAGGAAACAAAATTAAGTAAATCTTGATTAAATTAACCTTTATACATATCTATCTCTCCATGTGGAAATGTGTTCAACATGACTTACAACAGCAGTTGGAGAATAAACTAGTTATCTGAAATTATTAAATTCTGGTTAAAATTGATCTGATTGTGAATATCAAAGAATTTGTTTAAAACAGGCATTCAAATCTGTTCAGTAGTCAAGTTTTTCAATATTTACATTAATCAAATTTATGATCTAAATTATAATCTAAATTATTTCCATCTGCTAAATGCCAGAATAAGGAGAGTGGAAACTCTTTAAGTAATTATTTAATTTTTTTCCTTATAGTCTGAAGTTTACGTGTATTTCCTTAGTATTTGGCAGCATTTTCCTTCAAACTCTACATTGACTTGGGTCAAAGGTTTTATGTACCCTTCTCACAATTTGCTTTAATTTTGTCCCATTCCTACTGACAGATTGGAGTATCTGAGTCAGATTTATAGGCTGTGTGGAAATATAAATCCCTTTTTATTAGTAGCTAAGACTAAGATATATTTGGGACTTTGCTGCTTATAGATTGATTTTATCAGGAGTTTTAGTTGTGCTTTTGATTGTTAGAAAAAACCTTAACAGTAGCCTCTAGTATTATAACACAATGAGTGTTCATTATTCAAGGTTAAGGCTTGCATGTCTTTTCTGTCTGTATCGTAAGAAGCTGGCAGTGTATTGGGGAGGCATGCTACTCCTGTCTGTGCTGACCGAAACTTCTGATAAGTATTCCACCCTGAAGATTCCTGAAGACGTTTGGGAAACAATTCTTTATTAAATGATGAAATGTATCTCTGTTTCTTTGATGCTGTAACAGTAGCCTCTAGTATTATAAAACAATGAGTGTTCATTATTCAAGGATAAGGCTTGAAGGTGTTCTCTGTCTGTATCCACATGTGGGAAACAATTCTTTGATTAAATAATGAAGTATATCTCTGTTTCTTTGACACTGTTGCTGGGGAGACATCCACAGACAGAATGATTGTGTATGTGTACTGCATAGCAGTGTGGGGTATACAATGTAATGTAATGCACCCTCCAGTGAGACAACACTCAGATGTTTCCAGGTAGCAGTGTAAGTGTGATGTGTCCCCCTCTGAATTCAGATTGGTTTTAAGAAACTTGTGGAAACGTACAACTGATCTCTGACTGAGGATTGTCCTTTGGGGTGCCAAATAAAAAGAGTCGATGAGAGGTGAGGAGTAATGTAAGAGTTAACGGATGGCCAGTAAAGTTTTCCTACCTCGACAGCTGTCTTCACTCACACCTTTTCTGCTCCCCACCAAAAATTTTCTATGGGACTCAGGTCAGGGCTTTGCGGTGGTCAAGCCAAAACATGGACTTTTTTGTCCTCAAGCCACTTTGCATCAATAATTGCTTAGGGTCATTGTCCATTTGCAAGATCTAATGGCACCCAAGCTTACCTTAATGTCCTGGGATGTTCCTTTAGTATTTCTATATATGTTCTTTCCTCATGATACCATTTATTTCGTAAAAGGCATCAGTTGCTGTCCCCCTCCCACTTCACAGTTGGTACAGGACCCATTTGATTGTGGATAATGATGCTCTCTTGCCAGCTTTAACCAGCCAGCATCTTTACAAGGTCTTTTGCCTTGTTAATAGATTGATTTGCACATTTGGCTCCAGAACGTGTTCATCTCTGGGACACAGAACCTGTGTCCTCCCTAAACAGAATGATTCCAGCATGCGGCAATCAGGTGCAAATAAATATTGCTGCTGGAAGCATTGGTGATTAATATTTGATTAGATATATTTGTCTCAGATCTTAAAGTGACTCACCTACATAAAGTCTCTGCAAGTGTTTTGTAGCATTTATTTATTTTTATAGCTTATTTGAAAAACATAATCATCACATTTTTAAGTTGTGGATTAGACCCTGTCTCAGTCAAACAGCATTCAGGCCCATATTACTAAATTACAGTGCAGAGCATCGATTTTAGCACAGCACTCCAGCTCAAGATAGTGGAGAACTGCAGAGGCTAGTATTATGGCACATACAGGGGTTGGACAATGAAACTGAAACACCTGTCATTTTAGTGTGGGAGGTTTCAGTCTTCATTGATTGCACATTGCACCAGTAAGAGCAGAGTGTGAAGGTTCAATTAGCAGGGTAAGAGCACAGTTTTTCTCAAAATATTGAAATGCACACAACATTATGGGTGACATACCAGAGTTCAAAAGAGGACAAATTGTTGGTGCACGTCTTGCTGGCGCATCTGTGACCAAGACAGCAAGTCTTTGTGATGTATCAAGAGCCACGGTATCCAGGGTAATGTCAGCATACCACCAAGAAGGACGAACCACATCCAACAGGATTAACTGTGGATGCAAGAGGAAGCTGTCTGAAAGGGATGTTCGGGTGCTAACCCGGATTGTATCCAAAAAACATAAAACCATGGCTGCCCAAATCACGGCAGCATTAAATGTGCACCTCAACTCTCCTGTTTCCACCAGAACTGTCCGTCGGGAGCTCCACAGGGTCAATATACACGGCTGGGCTGCTATAGCCAAACCTTTGGTCACTCATGCCAATGCCAAACGTCGGTTTCAATGGTGCAAGGAGTGCAAATCTTGGGCTGTGGACAATGTGAAACATGTATTGTTCTCTGATGAGTCCACCTTTACTGTTTTCCCCACATCTGGGAGAGTTACGGTGTGGAGAAGCCCCAAAGAATCGTACCACCCAGACTGTTGCATGCCCAGAGTGAAGCATGGGGGTGGATCAGTGATGGTTTGGGCTGCCAAATCATGGCACTCCCTTGGCCCAATACTTGTGCTAGATGGGCGCATCACTGCCAAGGACTACTGAACCATTCTTGAGGACCATGTGCATCCAATGGTTCAAACATTGTATCCTGAAGGCGGTGCCGTGTATCAGGATGACAATGCACCAATACACACAGCAAGACTGGTGAAAGATTGGTTTGATGAACATGAAAGTGAAGTTGAACATCTCCCATGGCCTGCACAGTCACCAGATCTAAATATTATTGAGCCACTTTGGGGTGTTTTGGAGGAGCGAGTCAGGAAACGTTTTCCTCCACCAGTATCACGTAGTGACCTGGCCACTATCCTGCAAGAAGAATGACTTAAAATCCCTCTGACCACTGTGCAGGACTTGTATATGTCATTCCCAAGACGAATTGACGCTGTATTGGCCGCAAAAGGAGGCCCTACACCATACTAATAAATTATTGTGGTCTAAAACCAGGTGTTTCAGTTTCATTGTCCAACCCCTGTACAATACAGACCAAAGGTTTGTACACACCTTCTCATTCAAAGAGTCTAATGTCCATTCCTTGTGTTCTTTAGCCCAAACAAGTCTCTTCTGCTTGTTGCCTGTCCTCAGCAGTGGTTTCCTAGCAGCTATTTTACCATGAAGGCCTGATTCACACAGTCTCCTCTTAACAGTTGTTCTAGAGATGTGTCTGCTGCTAGAACTCTGTGTGGCATTGACCTGTTCTCTAATCTGAGCTGCTGTTAACCTGCGATTTCTGAGTCTGGTAACTCGGATGAATGTATCGTCCGCACCAGAGGTGACTCTTGGTCTTCCTTTCCTGGGGCGGTCCTCATGTGAGCCAGTTTCTTTGTAGCGCTTGATGGTTTTTGCGACTGCACTTGGGGACACTTTCATAGTTTTCCCAATTGTTCGGACTGACTGACCTTCATTTCTTAAAGTAATGATGGCCACTCGTTTTTCTTTACTTAGCTGCTTTTTTCTTGCCATAATACAAATTCTAACAGTCTATTCAGTAGGACTATCAGCTGTGTACTGTATCCACCTCCTGCATAACACAACTGATGGTCCCAACCCCATTTATAAGGCTTGAAATCCCACGTATTAAACCTGACAGGGCACACCTGTGAAGTGAAAACCATTTCAGGTGACTACCTCTTGAAGCTCATCAACAGAATGCCAAGAGTGTGCGGAGCAGTAATCAAAGCAAAAGGTGTCTACTTTGAAGAACCTAGAATATAAGACATATTTTCAGTTGTTTCACACTTTTTTGTTCAGTATATAATTCCACATGTGTTAATTCATAGTTTTGATGCCTTCAGTGTGAAGCTACAATATTCATAGTCATGAAAATAAAGAAAACTCTGAATGAGAAGGTGTGTCCAAACTTTTGGTCTGTACTGTACTTTCTCAGTCATGTACTGTAGAGTTCCTTCCACTGATCCAAGGCAGACTGATCTCCCCCTCAGTACTTCTACAGTACTGCTTCACGGTGGCCCATGTCACAACGCGTGCCTCCCCAATCGCCTGTTGAAAGGCGATGCCAATAAAACCCAAACTCAAGTTCTGGACAGGTCACTGAATTATTATTGACCAATTTGGCACTAAATAATAATGTGATCCTTATCTATATTTCATACATTTTGCATCTTAAATGTTGAATTAATTTCTGTTTTGCACATTAACTGCTTTCTTTAGTATGTTAAATTCATCCCCAATTACTTCCCTGATTTCTTCAGCAGCAGATAAATTCAAACCCTTGAACAATTATTAATACACCTTGAACTTTTCCACGTTTTGTCACCTTACCCTCACAAACATCTGTGTATTTTATTGAGATTTCATTTGATTAACAAAAAAACAGGGCATAATTGGGAAGGTTTTATTATTTTTACATTCTCTTACCCTAATGCTTCTTCAGTCACTGTTGAAATGTTTCAAACTTAGACATTTAGTTTGAAGGAAATTATTCCAGTGCACCACAATTAATTCCTTTTCTTTAGTTATTCTTGTTATTTACAGTTCCTTTTTTAACTGCATGAGATTTTTTTGTAATTTCTTCAGAAATGTGTTCAGAGATGTTCAAAGCATGCTGCTTTATGTTCCCAGTCAACCTCACTTTTTTCATGATGCTAAAGTAACAATTTTAGTCTTGATAAAATGCATGTTGCACTGTATGTTCTTTTTTAATAGCGCTCGGCAAGTCACATGTCATGTCGAAGATATTTGGTTGAGTATGTAATAAAAATATTGAGCTGTATAATAAATCTACAACAGTAAAGTTTGGAACTACAGGGGTTGGACAATGAAACTGAAACACCTGTCATTTTAGTGTGGGAGGTTTCATGGCTAAATTGGACCAGCCTGGTAGCCAGTCTTCATTGATTCCACATTGCACCAGTAAGAGCAGAGTGTGAAGGTTCAATTAGTAGGGTAAGAGCACAGTTTTGCTCAAAATATTGAAATGCACACAACATTATGGGTGACATACCAGAGTTCAAAAGAGGACAAATTGTTGGTGCACATCTTGCTGGCGCATCTGTTACCAAGACAGCAAGTCTTTGTGATGTATCAAGTGCCACGGTATCCAGGGTAATGTCAGCATACCACCAAGAAGGACGAACCACATCCAACAGGATTAACTGTGGACGCAAGAGGAAGCTGTCTGAAAGGGATGTTCGGGTGCTAACCCGGATCGTATCCAAAAAACATAAAACCACGGTTGCCCAAATCACGGCAGAATTAAATGTGCTCCTCAACTCTCCTGTTTCCACCAGAACTGTCCGTCGGGAGCTCCACAGGGTCAATATACACGGCCGGGCTGCTATAGCCAAACCTTTGGTCACTCATGCCAATGCCAAACGTCAGTTTCAATGGTGCAAGGAGTGCAAATCTTGGGCTGTGGACAATGTGAAACATGTATTGTTCTCTGATGAGTCCACCTTTACTGTTTTCCCCACATCCGGGAGAGTTACGGTGTGGAGAAGCCCCAAAGAAGCGTACCACCCAGACTGTTGCATGCCCAGAGTGAAGCATGGGGGTGGATCAGTGATGGTTTGGGCTGCCATATCATGGCATTCCCTTGGCCCAATACTTGTGCTAGATGGGCGCATCCCTGCCAAGGACTACCGAACCATTCTTGAAGACCATATGCATCCAATGGTTCAAACATTGTACCCTGAAGGCGGTGCCGTTTATCAGGATGACAATGCACCAATACACACAGCAAGACTGGTGAAAGATTGGTTTGATGAACATGAAAGTGAAGTTGAACATCTCCCATGGCCTGCACAGTCACCAGATCTAAATATTATTGAGCCACTTTGGGGTGTTTTGGAGGAGCGAGTCAGGAAATGTTTTCCTCCACCAGTATCACGTAGTGACCTGGCCACTATCCTGCAAGAAGAATGGCTTAAAATCCCTCTGACCACTGTGCAGGACTTGTATATGTCATTCCCAAGACGGATTGACGCTGTATTGGCCGCAAAAGGAGGCCCTACACCATACTAATAAATTATTGTGGTCTAAAACCAGGTGTTTCATTTTCATTGTCCAACCCCTGTACATCTGTATTCATCTACTTTTCTAATAGTTGTGTAAGTGTAGAATAAGTGTATTCATTTGACGGTAAAAAGTACAATTAGCAAAAAAATATTGTGACTTTTCCATAGTAACAAGTTATTAAAGAGAGGATGATGTTTGTAGTTTTTGAAGACCAGTTTTCTCAGTGCAACATACAATCCCTAACTGCAACCACTAGGAGGTGCTGAAGACTGGCAGAATAAATGTGTTTGATAACTCTGCTAGCTCTTTCCAAACCTACTCTGCATCATGCTCACAGTCATTTTCTCTTTTATTGCAAGCTACTCAGGCAACAGATATCTCGCACAAACAAATTTTGATTTATTTTATACAGAGTAAAAACTATTTAGTCTCAAATAAATTGCTTAAATCCAACTACTGTGGTACAAGACAAAAATCCTACTCAGTCATGATATCTAGACCACAAAAACTTAAATGGAACCAATGTTAGAAAATGTTTTTGCTTACCAGACGTATGTAGTGATCAGCAATATAAGGTGTGCTTTCTTGATCATATGTTATATTTGGAGCTTTCACATCCAAACAAATATGGTGAGAATTAAAAGTCAGTTTGCTCACAGTATTGTCAGAGTTACTGATGGCTTTTACAGGCAGTCCACAGACAGTCCACAAGAGTGGTATGTGTCAAAGTGTTGAAATAAGACGAGTTAGTTCTATTTTCAACTGTGAGAAATATGCTTGCTTTACATCTTTCTCCTGGCAATCTCACTTGTATTTTAGGAGTAGCTTAGAAAATGTCCATAAAGCATTTATTAAATAGAGTAATGTAAGAAATGGCACACAATATTCCCTGATCCTAAAGGGGAAACAGCACCAGAAGCATCCAACTCACACAGAAGTAATACACTTCACTGGGCAGAGGTCAGGCCTTAGACTCAATGAGCAACTTTAACTTTGACATGTGTGGTGAAAGCTGTTGTTTAATGCATGACTCAGTTTTTCAAAATAAAAACTTCAGTTTTTCAGTTTTGGACATACGTTTGTTGACACCAAAGAGAAGCGCAAATCACTACACTACCACAAATTAGATGAGATGCTAATTATTATACTAACCTTTGTTCTAAATATTTTCACATCATTCCGACTTGTCACTAATGATTCTTTGCAGACTATTATATAGGGAGCACTGACCTTCGAAAGCAGTGCACTTGTGTTTGTATCCTTGCAGGAACATTATGCTTTACCTTTCTCTAATTTGGAGCCGAAGACCTTAAGTTCAGCGATTGTGAGTCATGTTTGTTATATGTATGTGTCCTACCTTGTATTTCTTTTATTTTGAGCTTAAAAAACAATAACTTTTGGAGAGATGTGTTATTGATATCACTCCCCATCGAGATAACAAGGATTTGAAATGTCTTCTGCTTGTTTGTCTTTCATTGAACTGCTGCAGTTCAGAATATTCACAGGTGGTTTTATAACTTCTTTACCCTGATGAGCATCAAAGTTTCTCTCACAAATCTACTGTAATTTGCTCATGTAGCAATACATTTCAACTGCGATGTGTTATGAAAGTCTGACTTCAATAAACATCTCTTTGTTTATCACAGTAAGACAGGAATTCAAGCTTGACTCCAATTAAAATGGCAGAAAACAGTCTCATATTCAAAATATGTCAACATGTAATTCTTGATGTCCACATACCTTTAGAAATTATACCATTCAAACAAGTATACAGTGCATACATTTTTTGGCCCATTTAAGTTAGTACTTAGGACTTTTATAACAACCTGATAACTTTTATCTGTTTTTAAAAATTCTCAAACACCAATAATTCATTTATCTATACGCTGATATTTTAACAATATGTCATGTTCCATTTAAGATTGCTTTAAAACCTTCTCAGTTCAGTTTATTTTGATGGCACAAAATCACAGCAAATCTCAAGGTGCTTCACAAGATGAACAGGTCTATTTATACACATTTATAGAATGTGTATGAATCCAATTCAATCAATTCAATTTACAAAAAAGGTATTTCAGGTTAATCCAGTTCTACCTCATACAATCAAAACCTGTAGTCAGATTCCACTCTTATTACACACAGTCCAGTTCAATCCAAATTATAATACATTACAGTTAAATTCAGTTGATCATTGAATGGCATTTATTACAAACTTATCCATGTAAGGAAATCCGGTTGATTCTATAGGCTTAATTAATTTTCTGATACCAAGGAAGCAGGGGAAAAATGTTGAAAGGAGTAACTCTCTTTAAAGAGGAAAACCCATTAGGCAAAATCTGATTCAGTAAGAGCAGCAATGTCCTGTGATGAGCTGGGGTAGAGAGGACTGGAAGCAGACACAATAATGCCTTGGGGGTATTTTTGATGAGCAGAACAATAAAATACACAGAGTTAATGATAGTCCGGTTATTGTCTTCGTCAAGAAATGAAATACAGAAGAAGCACAAAATCACTTTGCCAGGGATGCTTTCTGAAGTAAAGAAAAACAAAAAGTACACAGGCATAATGGAGGCAATAGCTATATTGCTTCATCCAGGACAGAGGCACAGCTAAACACAGAAGCAATAAGCAATGAGCACTTTCTTTGGTGAAATAAAGACAAATAACACACAAACTTATTGATATCAATAGCTCCGGTAAGCTAAACACAGAAGCCCTGAACCAGGTATACTTCATATGAGACAGGAAAACAAAGCGTTCACAGATTTATTGGTAGTAATAACTATGATTGGCTTCATGCAAAAAAGAGACGCAAAAGTTCTGATCCCGATGTACTTCCTGAAGAGACAGAAAGAGTACACAAATTTAAAGGCAACCATAAATCTTTCAATGGTTTAATCCACAAAAGACACACAGCCTAAACAGAAACAGTGAGCCATTAGAAATTTCCATGAAAGAGAAAAACCAAAAACACACATAAATAAAAATATAAAATAAAAAAATAAAAATAATAAAAATAATTTCATCCAGGAAACTGATATAACTAAACACTCAAAGTATTACAATATACAATCGCCAATTAGCACTGCTGCCTTGCGGCTAGAAGGTCCCGGTTGGCCGTCTTTCTGCATGGAGTTTGCATTTGTGGGTTCTCTCCGGGTACTCCGGCTTCCTCCCACAGTCCAAAGACATGCCTCTTAGGTTAACTGGTTTCTCTAAATTGCCCTTAGGTGTGTCATTGAGTGTGTGCATGGTTGTTTGTGTGTTGCCCTGCGATAGACTGGCGACCTGTCTAGGGTGTACCCTGCCTCTCACCCATAGACTGCTGGAGATAGGCACCAGCTTCCCCGTGACCCACTATGGAATAAGCGGTAGAAAATGACTGACTGACAATTGACAAATGTTCTGTTATTTTGCGTATCGAGAGTGAAGGAAGGTTGATAACAAAATAAACTATTTTTTTAACCAGTTGGAAATGTTGGAAACACTCCACTGCAAAAAAAATAAATAAATAAGTGGAATTAGTGGGTAAAACAGTCAAGGCTGGGAAGAAACTGTGGTTGTGAATTCATGCGACTCAATTTAAAACAAGCCCTTTACCTAAGCAACTAAGTATAAAACCAAATTTATAGATAGTTGTGTTTTTTGACCTTGAAGAAACCTATTCCCTCTGAGACTCTCTGAATGAGCGAAAGGTCCTAGCTGATGTGTTGTGACATGGAGATGTTTCTGCCTGTGGCACAACAGCCTGCAGGAAGCAGGGAGCTTGTTGTTACAAGGCAATGCTTTGAGGCCACCTGCTCTACACAGCATCTTGTTCAAATTCACATCACTCTTTATTTTACACTGTGCCTGACTTCACCTATCATTGCCACTATGGTTTACAAGTTTAGTTAAAAATATTTGCTGTCTTTTTTTTTGGCTTTTAGCTATTCTTTACTAAATACTCATAATTAAGTTTTTCTCACTCTCGATCTTTCGGTTCTTTGAACTTTACATCAGTTTTATCAGCTGAATAAATAATATATTAAAAGGAAGGCTTGGCTCTGACAGGCTGCCTGCATCCCTCAGGGTTTTAGAGGTAAAAACAGACCACATAGCCCAGGTTGTTGTCCATCAGCAAGGTCCATGGGATAACAAAGAAGGGTTGCAGATAAGAGTCATGCTCAGTCTTCCATAATGCAGATCATTAGCGTGAACATTAAGGCAAGTGTGCATCACAGCATAGGTGGTTTTAAAACACATTTGATACATTACATTCCAGGGTGTGCTTAATGTCTGAACCTCTACAGGGGCCTGCTGGACCTCCCTAAAAAAATATGAACACAAGGTTTCCTAAATATTCTCACTGTTTCTTTTTGTTCATGATAAACTAAACTTAAAACCACCCTGCTGAATAACCTTTGATGTAATACAAGACTGAAGAGAGAAGAGAAGAGAGGATCACATGCTGTGTGATTCTCACGACTTGTCACACAGACCTAAGAAGAACAAAGCAACACAGAAGACTTAGAAAACTCAGAAAACTTATTCTCCTTACCACAACTTCATGTTCCACATTTCGGCCCCCTTGCTTTTTGAACAGTGACCTCATGTCGATTTAACAAGTTTAAAACGTGAGTCTTATAACTGATGTGTTTCCTTTTCTACATCCAATGAGGAGTACAGTGACACCCACTGGCCAAAACTAAAATAACATGAAGCCTATTAAAATTGTGTAGCTGAAAGTATTTTTTTTTTTCAAAGATGAGACATTATTCTCATTCTTGAAGTGTCTGAATGTGATTGTTTTCTTTATTAAACTGGTCAGTAGTTTAAAATGTTGGGCATGATTTCTGACTCAATAGTTTGTTGGCCAGTGGTGGTTTTGCATAAACGGCTTCGAGTGAGCCTCTGCTTCTGTTGGCCCATCCATCCAATAAAAATGCAGGAAATGATTTTACTATCTGGTTTGAGATAAAATGGAGTGTGGTCCCACACAAAGCAGGTATTTTCAGCATCAAAGACATTCTACCTACCACATGTGGGCCCCAACTCCCCATTGACTGAACATATGTAGTAGCCATAGGAAACTTGTTCAGGACATAAATGACACATAAGTGAAGATAGATTTTTTTCTTCCTGGTGCTTGTGTGCTCCTCTTTCTAGTGCCACCCTGGGCAATTTCAAGTGCTTAAGTAGAAGGCAACTGGACTTCTCTTGGTTCTTGAAGGAGTTTTGCTTTCCATCCGAAAGGCTTCTTCATTTCTGAGGGCGTCTCCAGGAAACTGGCTCAATCGAAATTTCAATAACATTTTTGTTTCATCAAAACCACAGGACATGTGCCCAAAATTCAGGTCTACAGTCATATTCAGTAAATTAGAATATGCGTTCCAATGGAACTTGTTTGTCAGATTAAAATTACCTTTCTAAAATAACCTTTAAGCAGTTAATAAACATACTTTTCATTATGCCCACATGTCTGCATTTCAAATGTTTTTTAGATGTAATATTCTAATCTTAAATGTCTTGTTTTTATTACCAGTAATACCTGTAAGTGGAAAATATTATAATAAACAGGAATACAGCCTTTAAGAGATAACTCTGTGTGTAAATAATCTATGTAATGTGTTTTACTTAGTAAGCTGGGTTACATGAACTTTTCAGTAAAATTCAAATTTTTTGAATAGGACTATGTTTCTGTGGGAATTTACCATCAGTAATTAGTTTTTATTTTGTATTGCTTTTGGATTCTTTGTCACTGAGTTGCCTTTTAGTCCATGTTGGTGCAGGACTTGTTTTACGGTGAATAATGACACTCTCCTAAGCAGCTTCATCCAGCATCATCTTGGCTTTCCTAAATGTTTTTAAAGACTAAGTAATCTGAGTTATATAAACTTCATACTTTGAATTCTCGTTTTGAAACTCTCTGAATAAATATCTAATTATTCTGGCAATTAGTTTATGGAGATTAGTTTTGGTAATTCCAACTGACTTAAAACAGGACAGGTAAAAATGTTTGTGTCTCTTTAAACAGTATGTAAATATTTGGTTTCAACTGCAGGTTTTGTATATCAGCTCACAGTGTCACTTGCCTGAAATGTTTAATGCAAGAACTGCCTTCAGATCAAGTTGTTCGGTGGTTTTAATAATCCTCCAAATAGATTTGCCTTTTAAATTAAACCTGATCAGAATGAAACAGAAGAACAGACAGAAAGAAAAGAAGCAGGAAAATAGCTTCAGAATAATGGTGGTACGGACACTAGCAATGAGGAAACTCCTTTCACATATTTTGGCATGGGGGCTGGGTTATTCTTAGAGCTAAGTGCTGACACACTAAAGTCAACGGGATTCTGCATAGTGATGAGAGAAGGCAGAGAGAATCGTGAGGATCTGCCATGCAGGGCTATTCTGAGAGCTCGAGTCTCAGAGGGTGACACAAGAAACAGCCAGCCAATGTTTGGAAATTCTGTTTAGTGCAAATACAGTGAGACTGCAGTGCATACACAAGCAAGCATTATTATATACTATGTTATGGAATAATTCACTGTGAATGGGAAGTGAGGTTTGATCTTGTGAAATTATCACCCTAAAACAGTATTACAATCTTAGTTTGTCATAATAGATTTGATGCATTTTAGTGCATTTTACTTGAGTGCATTTTACTTGAGGTCCTTTGTTGACTCATTATCCTGTGGACAATATTCACAGAGGACGGCATCAGAGAGACTGTGACTCACCATCAGTGTGAGCATGTATGGCTCAGACAGGTTGGATTTTCTAGAACTGTCCTTAAGTAGTACAACCCTCATCCCAGGGACAGAAAATTCTATGTAAATAACTAAAACTGGTGATTTAATTTAAACTACGGTGTTCCACAAGGCTCAATTTTAGGTCCCTTGTTTTTTAATCTTTATATGCTGCCATTAGGTGTTGTCATCAGGAGATATAGCATAATTTACATAGCTACACTAAGGACACACAGCTTAGTATTGCCACGTCTCTTGATGACCCAACACAGTCTCATGCAGTTTTTAACTGCATTTAGATATTAAGTCACATGGGTGGTAGAAAATTTCCCCTAGCTTAACCTGTACAAAATGTAAGTTGTAGTAATTGACTCAATCATTCACAGAGAGAAACTTATAGCACAACTTCAAACACTAGCAAGGAACCCTTCGGGTCAGAAACCTCAGCGTCATTTTCTAATTGGACAAACCACATTACAAATGCTACAAAAATGTTTACTATCATAATAATAATAATAATAATTTAGACTTTATTGATCTTACAATGGAGAAATTATCCTCTGCATTTAACCCATCCCTTAGGGAGCAGTGGGCTGCATTCAGGGGGTACGGGTCTTGCTCTTACTTGTGGCCTCTCCAGGATGCAAATGCCCTGCTCTCTAACCACTAGGTCACCAGTCCCAACATTGTTAGAGTTCTAAATTTCTCTCCCATTCTAATGCAGAGAGTTTAGTACATGCTTGAATTACTTGTAGAACAGGTTATTTAAATGCTCTGCTTTCTGGTGTTCCTGATACAACTATAGCTCCATTACTTCAGAACCAGGATTCAATTAAATTCTGGTCCTCATCAGGATATATGTGTATATATATTCACATGTAATATATATGCTCCCAGTTTCTGTTGGCCTCTGAAGCAGAACAGTGAGTCTGATTTGGAAACATTTATATCCCACAGGTCATTTTGCAGGTGCTGTCTGGTAGACTGTTCCTTATGAATCCATAAGGTGCAACATAAAACCTGCCATGATGCTTATATGCTAGTATAAATAATAGACGTTTGTCAGATAACTGAGATCCATTTTACACCCACAGTTTTTCTAAGTCACAGCATGGACCTGCACAAACACACTTTCTGCATTTGATTTTTTATAAATGTTCCCTTGATACATAATATCTGCTGCTGGATAAGGGATTTTTTGACAAACCGATCCCAGAGAGTGCGAGTAGGACCCCACCTGTCCTCAGCAATGAGCACCAGCACTGGCACTCCACAAGGCTGTGTCCTAAGCCCCCTACTCTACACCCTCTACACCCATGAGTGTACCCCCATTCACCTGAACAATTCCATCATAAAGTTTGCCAATGATACCACGGTGGTGGGGCTCATCTCTGGAGAAGATGAGACCAGGCACAGAATGGAGGTGGAACGGCTGTCTGTCTGGTGCACCACCAACAACCTCCTTTTGAACAACTCCAAGTCGAAGGAACTGATTGTCGACTTTAGGGGGTGTAAACCAGACATTCAGCCCATCATTATAAATGGGGACAGGGTGGAGATGGTGCCAAATTTCAGGTTCCTGGTGTCGAGGTAGGAAAACTTTACTGGCCGTCAGTTAACTCTTACATTACTCCTCACCTCTCATCGACTCTTTTTATTTGGCACCCCAAAGGACAATCCTCAGTCAGAGATCAGTTGTACATTTCCACAAGTTTATTAAAACCAATCTGAATTCAGAGAGGAGACACCACACTTACACGGGTACCTGGAAACGTCTGTGTGTTGTCTCCTTTGGAGGTGTGCCACAATACCTTTATATACCCCACGCTGCTATGCAGTACACATACACAATCATTCTGTCTGTGGATGTCTCCCAGCAACAATATAACAGTTCCTTATGTCCAAATAAGGAGTGTTTCTGGCTATTCTCTTCTAGCAAGCTTGTCTTATCTTGTCTTTTTCACCCCCTCCGGTAATCCCCTGTCGTTCACCATTTTATGACCTCCATCTTCACTCCCTAAGGACCTTGCACTTTCTATGCTTCACTCCCTAAGCTTGACTCCCCTATATCTGCACACAAGTTACACACATAGATAGTTTATATTCTACACTGGGCACCTACATCAGTGAAGACCTGACCTGGAATGCAAACTCCCCTTCCATCCTGAAGAAGGCACAGCAGAGACTATACTTCCTGAGGATTCTCAGGAAGAACAACCTGAGAACTGAGCTGCTGGTGTCCTTCTATCGCTGCTCTGTGGAGTTGGTGTTGTGCCTTGGGATCTTACTGTGGTTCTCCAGTTTCACTGTGGCAGAGAGGAAGCAGCTCCAGAGGGTCATAAACACTGCCCAGAGACTGATTGGCTGCCCTCTTCCATCTTTGGAGGAGATCTACAGGACCGCTGCCTCCGGAGAGCCCGCAGCATCATCAGGAACTCCTCACACCCCGGCCACCGCCTCTTTGAACTTTTACCCTTAGGGAGGCGTTTCAGGGCAATAAAGTCAAAAACAAACAGACTGAAAAACAGTTTCTACCCAAGAGCTGTTGTTGCCCTGAACACTGCAAATTCATGTAAACCCTGATTTATTCATTTATTTATTTGATTGTTTTCACTGACTTCGAGAGTTGCTATTTTTTTGAATTTTGTTGTGCATGTTTTACACAATGATAATAAAAAGGATTCTGATTCGGATTTCCATAATAATCAGCCTTTGTATTTGTCAGTTTTTCATTCAACCAACAGACAGAACTTGGTCATTTACAAATGACCACTGTTTATGTAGAGAAGTCTGTCTCCTTGATTTTTTTCTATTTGGAGGTTTTTAACAACCACACAGCACTGGCTGAGTTCAACAACAGTTGATCTATAGGCTATTAAGGTGTTACCTGTCTGTCTCTGCCTATGTGCTTGTGCTAAACTGAGCCTGTTCCAGGTCCTCGGGCCTGGTTTAAGAAAAATGTGACATTATATTAGCTAATATTACAAAAGGTTTTCTGCAGGAGCGTTTATGTCCTGTACTAATCTTGCCCTTTCCTATATTCTAATCATTATACACATCGCCCCACACAAATCTTTAATGAATTGTAAAAAACAACAACAATTTATTTGCCCAGAGGCAGAGCAATAATTTGACAACTGCTTTCAACTTTAGGTAAAATATGCTGAGGTGCTGTCATCCAGAATGAGCCTGAATGACATTTGATTAAACATCATACATTTAACTGAGAGTATTCATTACAGCAGTTCCTTGTGAACTAATATAAAAGTACCTGTATATAAGAGCATACAGCGAACTAGTAGGGGTTCATCCTGTAACCAGTGGCTTGCCGCACCATCCGTTTTAGCGTCCGCGATGTATCTTGAGCAAGACACTTCACCACCTTTCCTGCTAATTGTATGAAAGCCCCACTTCTGTAAGTCTGCCCCAGGGCAGCTGTGGCTACAGTGTAGCTTACCACTGTCAGTGTGTGAATGTGTGTATGAATAGGTGGATGACTGATTGGAGTGTAAAGCGCTTTGGAGTCTTTGGACTTGAGAAAGCTCTCTACAAGTGCAGGCAGGCCATAAATCTTTAAGACAATAGAGGTTCACCAAGATAAAAAGTGACTTTAGAAGATTTTACAATGTAATTAATTTGCTTGCAATGTCAGATGCAAGTTGGCTACAAAAGCTCATTAGAAGTAAGGAAAAGACGTGAAAGGGTGGAAGAAAATGAGAAAAAACAGAGGTTAAAGACAACATAAACTGCATCCCCTCACTACCTGTTCAGTCTGGGGAGACTGCCCTTTCTTTGAGCTTCTTTCGTAAACGAACCTGTTCCGGAGAAGACCATGAAACTGACAACACAAACTTATTAAAACACACCTTTTTAAACTATTCAATTTAAAGGGTGTTCGAGGTCTGGGTGACTTTTTGTTAGCTCATAAAAGTTGGTATGCAATCTAGTTGTTCTAAAACTTCAACTATTCTGATGTGTCCTATGTTTACAAAGACAGATTCCACACTGTTGTTTCCTTTCCTGCGGAAATATTTACTGGGGGAAAAAAATGCAAAGTGTAAAATGACCTTGGTGCTTTAGACCCAGCCACACTCGGAAACAGTTTGTTAAACCACAGCTAGGTTTGATACATTTTATTTAATAACAGTGTAACCACAGAAAAAGCTGCGATAATGAGGAGGAGACTGTCTGCATTTGCCTGTGAACATGAATGAGATGAAAAGATGAGAGTGAATTCCTTTGATTTCACCGGTTTAATAGGAGCCACCAGTGTAAAAAAGGTGAACCTGCTTCATGTTGCAGAGAATCAAAGAGTGAGATGACGACCTGGGCCGGGGTGCAGGTGCGTGTGGTGCATTCCCGCCTCAGATCCCTCTATTTCTATATCTCTTTTCCTACATTAGATGCACACACTGAGTGACAGCTGTTGTTTAGAAAGAGACAGAGTAGTGGTGTGGTCTGGTCACTTATGGCGAGGAAGGAGGAAATCATGATTTCCTACTGTGTGTCCAGCCAAGGCCCCTACTGTTACCATATTAATAAATTCTACCAATTGAATAAAAGGAATATTGAATCAACAATCCCTGAGTGTGCATTCTGTCAGCATGTATGTTCTTTGCAAACCAGATTACGGAACCCCTTCAGTCATTTCCTGGATATGTTACAATAAATAGAAGACATACTATCTTGTCACTTAAATACAACTACAGAACATTATTGGCATCTTAACTTATGTTTATTCATGTCCACTCTGTGTATAATACATGTGATTCACTCAAGGTTGCATTCTACATCAGGTGCTACATCAATGTTTCTGACACCATCATCTTATGATAACATAAGAATATTAGAAGCATGACATTTTGGGAATCACTTTAATTTAATTTAATTAGTCAGTCAGTCTTTTCTACCGCTTCTTCCATAATGGGTCGCGGGGAAGCTGGTGCCTATCTCCAGTAGTCTGTGGGCGACAGGCGGCGTACATCCTGGACAAGTCGCCGGTCCACCGCAGAGAATTAAAATAGATATATTATCATTTGGAAGTGGGCTTTATATTCCTATCCAGTGGAATATAACTGTTCTGTTGGATAGAAGTGGATTGATCTAAATTGAATTTAGACTTGATTCCATATAATTGGATACAATTTGGGTGTGGTTGTCTTTTAAAGTGATTTGAGATGGCATTTGTTTTTAATTTGCACTATATAATTTAATTGATTATATTATATAGTGCCAATTAAAAGCAAATGCCATCTCTGTTTTTGTTAAGCCTGACTGCAACAGCCAGAAGAATCTGTGATTTCTTTTAGAATAACAATTATATGAAAACAATATGCGTTTTTTTGTTGGATTTCATATAAAGATATGACTTTCATCTCTGAAATCCAGAAAAACAATATACCTAAAGGGCAACATGCAAACCAATAACCTCTGCGATTTATGGGCAAACACACCGGCTTTGGATAATACATAACAAAACACAGCAATACCAACTATTTTCCATTATTAGGCCAACTCCCCAGGCTTGTGTGTGACACTTCTAGACACTCTCCTGTTAAGTATTTTTAAGTACCTGCTCTTATTGGGGGACAATACAAGCAAGGGAAGAAAACTGAAAAAGGAAGAAGACTGAAAAAGAAACCCTTTGGTATCCCTAATAAAAAGCATAATCTTTTCACAGAAACAGATTAGTCTCTAAACCCACACAGTATTCTCCCTGTGGTTCCCAGGGGAAATGCCTTCACTCAGGTTCTTTTAACTAAAACAAAGCAGAAAGCCCTTCACATGCAGCTCAGATCTGGTTGGCAACAAACACCATGGATGGCACAGAAGACCATCCATGAGAGGACATGCCGCGATAGTTTCCAATTAGCATGAATAAAATCTCATTGTTTTAAAGGGCTGTCTCTTCCCTTGATGTGCTTCATAAAACATTGTGGTTTCATCCCACCATTTTTATTTCAATCAGACACATGTATGTGCATGTATTTGTAACCACAGTGTTGTTTAGCTTATTTAAAGAAATAAAAATCTTTGGTTTGAATATGTGGTTTAAACTCAAATCTTTATGATGACACTTCTCTATTAGACTTGATTTCATATTACCTTTTTTGTCCACTGAGAACTGAGCTTGGATTTTTTGAAGTGAAGTTCAGTGAAATTATTATCAAAAATACTTGCCTTACAGATGTAGTAGACAGATGAGGTAGTCATTTGGCTGCTAATCTGTAGAGAAGTAAAGAAATACAAACAGCACAATGGACTCATTTGAGCTGATTTTATACATTCAAAACAACTCAGACTCAAAAGGTTATATCTGTGATGTACGCAGTAACAGTACTGTTACTGTGTCAATTCGTCTCCAAAGTTAAAAGTTGGATCTTGGAAGCAAATCACACCCAAGTACAGCAAGTTGGATAACCAGAGCAATTTGCTAATTGTAGCTTGTAATGCTAACAACTATTAACAATACACGCACATAACAATCTATTTTTCTCCATTTTATGTTCAAACACAAATAAACATGTTCACAAATAGATAGTTTACAGTATCAGACTTGCTAATAGGGAAAATAAGATGGTTACATTAATTAAGAATGGAGCTATGGCCAATGAGTATGATAAAATGAGGCTTATTCTCTGACTCTAACCTGTTTTTTTTATTTTTATCTAACTGCATTAAATACTTTGCACACTGCAGAAACAAATGGCAAACCAGGCCTACATAAACAATGTTAACATAGAACTGAGTGGACTACAGCATGTCTGTTCACTAAAGATGTGTGTCAGTATAATTCATGTAGACAGTCCTAGGTAGTGCTATTAAAATGAAATTAAAATCTAACTGAAATTAATAAGAGAAAGATTAGGACTATCTATATGGGGATATAACTATCAACATTCCTTGTGGAAATAAAGACTAAATTGAACCCTAGCTGAATAGAAATTTTCGAATCAGAATTTATGCCCTTGAAAGTCTCATAGTGAATATAAAAACATTCCCAACTTTTAAGTGAATTTATGATCAGTGCCTCTCCCTGCACTCAGCCACAGAAGATGAAAGAGCTGTATTCAAATAGATCTGAACAAATGAATCATGTGACAGACAAAAAAGTGTCAAAGCAAGATTTGATAAAGAAGGGCACACAATTTCCTGTAGAGACACGAGACAAAATGAGCAAGGAAACTGATAAATAATTGAATAGCAGACAAGTTTATTAAGATGTTTAAAACTACATTGTATCTACTTATTTGTAAAACTAGCAGAATGCATCAAGAAAGAGTAAACAATTTCTATGCCAGAAGTGGTAGAGGAATAGTATAGAATAGAGGAGCTGATGGATACATTATTTTACTTATCTGTTTCAAAAGAAGAATGCACTGTAACCAACACGGGAGCTTTTGTCCAAAAGTGCCAGATTTAGTCGTGTTTTATTTCTATAAGCA
Source organism: Girardinichthys multiradiatus (assembly GCF_021462225.1). Lineage (NCBI taxonomy): Eukaryota > Metazoa > Chordata > Actinopteri > Cyprinodontiformes > Goodeidae > Girardinichthys > Girardinichthys multiradiatus. The sequence continues at coordinate 7,093,188 of NC_061818.1, forward strand.
GCCCCTGGCATTTAAATTCGTTTAATGAAATTATTCACTATTATTAGTAACAGAGGGACCAGACAATCCTAAACACTAGGGAAACATCTGGATATTTAAGTGTTTTTTTCCCCCAGCATAAATACCTAATTTACTTGAACCTCTGTAATGATGGTATGACTTTAACTTTTTATTGAATATTTTAAAACCTTGTTCATACTTTATAGTCTTTCTACTGATTTTAGTGGTGTTTTTCTTATTTTTGTTCAGCTTTTTAGACAGAAATTTACAAGTGACATAATCAGGCCTTCATTTACATCTGCAAAGCTTCTGTAGTTAAATAGTTCCATATTTGCCTAAATTTCTAATTTATTTCTATTCACATTTTTGTAAACATGTGTTTTAAAGCATATTGTGAATCTAATTTTACACCTGTATAATTACAATACTGCACGACTGACAGTATTTTCCCTACCACATTAACTGGATCTGGATATTAATTTCACTTCTTCTTAAAAACAAGATAACAACAGTTTTATTACATTGAGAAGCAACCATGAAACACATAACCAATCTGAGATCTTATCTGTTCCAGCTGACAGTTTTCTTGTTTACTGTGGGTAAATATACAATAATATCCTAAACATACATCTTACAGGAAATATGGGATGGACAAATTACAGGGGGGTTGTTATTATACAAGCTAAAATAAAGAGGACCCAATGCAGGACCTTGAGGTACATCAATATTATATCATCAGAAAATTGTTTGTCTAACATGCTGTTTGCTGTTAATCAAATATAATCAAATTCATTTATAAATTATTAGATGTTGATTGGTTAATTTATGTGTCTGAGTGGATAAAAAAGACTAATGAATTTATAAGGGATTTTCCAGGTTTGTAAACTAATGTGAAATGTATTAACCTGATACAGTTCTTAAATCAGTCATATTCTTCTTCTAAGGATTCTATGATTTTATTCCATCACTTGCACAACCAACATTTAAGCCCAAAGGGGTATTGTGAAGTTTGAGCTCAAAATAACATGTGCAAATCTGACTGAATCTTTCTGAGAATTGACATACTCTATCTAAACAATGATTATATTAATAATTATGTTTTTCAGCTGGATGTTGTAATTCTGGCCTTCCTTTGCTGCTGGTTGAGTAAAACCTGGGTGGATTGCGACAAAATCTATTTTTTTGAAATCTGTGAGAGTTTTGCTGTTATGTCATTTTGTGGAGTTTGTTTATTTTCTGATTCTACTCCCTTTAGTTTTAACTGTTTTTAGCCAAGATTCTACTATTTCTGTGATACCACACATGTTAATGTTTAACTAATGTTACTTGCAGTAAAGAAAGTAGAAGAAAACAAGGGTTAAATTCTGTCCCCAGAACTGGGGGTTGGGCTTAAGAGATTAAATCTATTCTCAGCCTTCCCTGAAATAACAACTGTTTTTGAAAGATTGATGACAATTAACTGGATTAAAAATGAAAAAAACTTTGACATTAAAACAAAGTCTAAAATTACTCATACTCCTGGCAGGTGTAAATTCAACACATTCTCATTAAACCAAGAAGTCTTAAATATTAAAAGATTGCTAAAAACCTAAAACAATTACTAAACCTAAATCAACCAGTGGTAGAGTACAGGTTTAACTAATTTGAGACATAATGTTATTATAGCTCTCATGTGCGTCAATTTCAGATGGAAATTAGATACAGTTTTAAAGTTATTACAGTGTTAATTGTGATACTAATAACACAGAAAGGAAGAAAACAATCTGAAAGTATAAACAGATCTAACTGAGAAGATGATACTTTGTAAGAAGACAAACTCTGACTGTGAAGTGGCTAATTACTGCATGAGATGAAGTAACCATTCCAGCTAAAAAATGTTCACTGGCATCATCCCTTTTCAGTGTGAACTCAATGAATGTAAAACACTCTTGCATTTTATATGCAGAAGGCACAGTAGTCTAGCTCTTTAAATAGCTCTTTTAAAGATAGAGCAACACATAATATGGCAGTGGAAATTTTGAAGCAGAGAGAGCTGGAAGACTACAAAAGTATCGTCACCGAGCTGATCCCAAATTAAAACTATGTGTAAAAAAAACAAGATTCATAGATCAGAATTCGGTGTAAATAAACTAAACTATTGCAGAGCTATAGGGACATTAGGGAGATTTTGGTTAAATGCGAAATACAACCCCAATTCCACTGAATGTAGTTGTGTAAATTGAAAAGAAAGACAGAATACAGTGACTGGCAATTTTTGCATGTTCAACCTAAATGCGAGTAAATACACTACGAAGACAAGATATTTAATGTTTGAAGCTGATAAACTTCAATGTTTATTTTTACCAATTATTCACTAATTTTGAATTTAAAGCTTGCAATATGTTCCAAAAAAGCTCAAAAACACCTGCATGGAACATTTCACAGGTGAACAGGTTTATTGGAAACAGGTGTCATGATTGGCTATAAAGGGGGAAACCAACACTGAATGTTCATGAACTTTGATCCCTCTGGAGGCACTGCATTAAAAACTGACATTTAGTAAACGATATTACCATGTGGGCTCAGAAACACTTTAGAAAACCATTGTCAGTTAACGCAGTTCATCACTACATCCACAAGTACCAGTTAAAACTCCACCATGCAATGCAAAAGCCACACATCAAATACACCCAGAAATGCCGCTGGCTTCTCTGGGCCCGAGCTCATCTGAGATTGACTGACACAAAGTGGAAAAGTGTGCTGAGGTCTGATGAGTCCCCTTTTCAAATAGTTTTTGGCAATCATGAATGTTGTGTCCTCTGGGCCAAAGAGGAAAAGGACTATCTGGATTGTTATCAGCACAGGTTTAAAAACCAGCATCTGTGATGGCATGGGTTGTGTTAGTGCCCATGGCATGGGAAAGCTTGCACATCAATGAAGGCACCATACTGCTGCAAGGTACATACAGGTTTTGGAGCAACATTTGCTGCCATCCAAGCAGCGTTTTTTTCAGGGACATACCTGCTTATTTCAGCTGAAAATGTGTGGATCATTATGAAGAGCAACATACGACAATGGAGACCCCGACTGAAGTTGTTCATCAAGCAAGAATGGGAAAGAATTCCACCCACAAAGCTTCAACAATTAGTGTTCTCAGTTCTCAAATGCCCATAGTGTTGTTAAAAGGAAAGGTGATGTAACACTGTGGTGAACAAGCCCCTGTCCCAGCTTTTTTGGAATGTGTTGCTAGCAACAGTGAGTATTTGAAAAACAAAAAACAAAAAAAACAATAAAAATGTTTAATATGAACATTAAATATCTTGTCTTTGTAGTGTATTCAACTGTATATAGGTTAAACATGATTTGCAAATCATTGTTTTCTGTTTTTATTTACATTTTGCACAACATCCTAACTTCATTGGAATTGGGTTGTAAAATGAATAAAACAAAAGATTTGTCTGATGACAACCAAACATGTTTCCATCACATCCTACACCAAGTATTTGATATCATTTACAAACCTCCAGAAATTTGCTTCAATTTTGCTTTTCAAACACTATAGTCACATTAATAAACTGGTGAGCATGGCACATTTTTACTGAGGCTTAAAATTGTCTCAATAAATAAATAAATATTTATCCACATGATAATTTGAATACAATTGGAAATAGATGCATTAAATAAACAATTGCATGCATCTACAATCTGATGATTTTTCGTTAATGTACTATATATTTAAATAAGGAATTATTTAAATTCATTATAATTTGCTTCCAAAATATGTTAATGCATGTCTTTCAGCAGTATTCACATATTTCATAGTTCTGCATTGCATCACTTTCTGTCAGCCACACCGATCATTTCCAGTGGGTGGGGCTTAAACTGCTATGGATAAAGTCATTGGTCTGCAGCTGAACTGCTGTGAAGGGTAACCAATCAGAAATAAAGATCTATTTCATAATCCATAATACCAATTTAAAGTGTTAAACGAAAAACTGTAGCAGGTAACAGGGAATATGAAATATTTTTAATAAATTGTGAAATAATTATATTTGTTTTAAATAAAATAAATTTAGCTTGAATGAATGTTTTTTACATTTAATTGTTGGTTTCATAAATTATTGATGAAATGGAAGATAGATATTTAGATATTATACATATCTATTCAATGTTTTTTTTAATTTAATTTAAATTCAATCATTGTACATAGATATTTATATTTTTTCACTGTCGTACTTTTGGCTCTCTGTAGTTTGTCTCCAACGAAACAACCACTGATCTTTTTATTAGGGCAAAACTGAGGTTTTAGTGACTAATGTGAATTCATATTTCTCAAGCACAAAAAGAAGAAGTAAAAGGGTTTACTACATTATAGGACCACACTTTCTCTAAGTATTCTTTAGAAAATTGCCATATTAACCATATCTTTAAAGAAACTGAGCAGTACAATTGGCAAAAGAAGACTTTAACAAGCAGACTGATCTGCTGAAGCATCTAGCTCTACATTTCATAAAAACATCCTTTTTCTCTGAGTCCCGATCTGAGATCCAGAACAACGACTGCGGGTTTAAGCTCTCGCTCTATTAGAGGACAAAGCACGTCCTCTGATAATAAAGTGGCGTCGGTTCTGAAATATTAATAATAAGTGCTTTCCTTCCAAAGAACAAGGCTCAGCACCACACAGCAGGCCCCCCCTGAACTGTCTGGGCCTTAAAATAATCCTAACCATGCCACTTTGTTCAGCTGTGAGTCTGATATCCCAGGCTGACTCTGCAGTACAGTCACGATTTTCCTCAAGTAGACACAGCTGGGCTTCTTTTGGTATGATTAACCTCAATAAGGCCAAAGTATATATATATATATATTTTTTTTTTTTCTATGCCAGTGTATTCCTACAGCTAGATAGGAAAAGTGATACCAAATATTTGCCAAACGTCTGTGAACAATGCTTATATTTAAAAGACACAGTATGAACTTTAACAGAGCCACAGCACAAAACAAGATAAACAGGATGTCAAATTAGTAGAAGTTGCAATGGGAGAGCAGAAAGTAAAATATAATAATAACAACATAAAGAATATGCAGGAGCAAATTCCATAAACACCCTAAAATCATGGCATGAGTGAACAAATCTTCTTGGAATCAGTACTTCTGCAACAAATACCTGCAAGCCTGAATAAGCAGTCAAGAAAATACTAATTAAATGGGTTGTAAAGGGATATCATGTGCAAACTAAACTAAACATAAAAAAAAAATATACCACACTCATAGTGTTTGTGGCTGTTTCTTTTTGGCTGGTTAGGATTTCCATGAACTATACTGTTTTTTTTGTGAACAAAACTGCAAAAGTGCAAATGAACAAAATCAGTGCATTAAAAAAATAAAAAATCAACTGCACAAAATCAGAGTAGTCAATCGTAATTTTTATTACCATATTTCTTTATGATGCCATCTATTTTGTTAAGTGGACCAATCCCTCCTGCAGCAAAACATCTCTGCAACATGATGCTGCCACCTCATACACAGTCGGGACTGTGTTCTCAGGCTTGCATACTTCATCATTTTCCTCCAACTGTGCCCATTGCTATCATGGCGAAACACTCTGAGTGTCTTTGCAATACATAATACGGCTTATTACGTTGCTTTTTTGAGTAGTGGCTTCTTCCTCTCTGAGTGGCCTTTCAGCACATGTCAGTACAGGAATTATTCTACTGCGGAAAATGAAACTCTCAGCTTCATCTTACATACTTTTATTAGTGCAGTTGGTGAGGCAACTAAAAAGTTGGTTCATAATCAAAGGCAGTTTTTTTCAGGTCCCTTTCCTGATCTTGCAAAGAGGAACAAAATGGTTTTTAAAGCATCATGGGATTGAGGTGAATACTTGTTTTAACAGATAAACACGCTATCTTCAGGCCTCTTGAAATTGATCTTAAAAATAAACCAGACTTTTGGACGTTCAGTTCTCTTCCTGATATCTTGAAAGATTTCTTTTGATTTTAGGAGATATCATAGTGTGTTTGAGGTGTTGCTTTAAAATGCACTTGCAGGTGTGCCTCCATCTAACACTAATGTTGTGGGTTAACCAGAAGCCTACAGAGCCATGACATCATAATCTGGGGTTTTTTCTGATTTATGTTAGTGTTAAATGTCTTTCATTACAGCATATTTAAACATCTGCTTTCAACGCACAAGGCTATTTTCAGGTCAAAATTAAAGGTCTTGTCTCGTCGTCTTCCGCCTTATCGCGGGGGCAGAAGACTCAGCAGAGACGCCCAGACGTCCCTCTCTCCAGACACCTCCTCCAGCTCCTCCGGGGGGAGCCCAAGGCCAGCCGAGAGACATAGTCCCTCCAGCGTGTCCTGGGCCGTCCCCTGGGCCTCCTCCCGATGGGACGTGCCTGGAACACCTCCCGAAGAAGGCGTCCAGGAGGCATCCGGTATAGATGCCCGAGCCACCTCAACTGGCTCTTCTCGATGTGGAGGAGCAGCGGCTCTACTCCGAGCCCCTCCCGGATGGCCGAGCTCCTCACCCTATCTCTAAGGGAGTGCCCGGCCACCCTACGGAGGAAGCTCATTTCATCCGCTTGTATCCGGGATCTCGTTCATTCGGTCATGACCCAAAGTTCATGGCCATAGTTGAGGGTAGGAACGTAGACCGACCAGTAAATCGAGAGCTTCGTTTTTTGGCTCAGCTCTCTCTTTACCACAACGGACCGGCACAGTGCCCCCATTACTGTGGCAGCCGTAAAGGTATGTCCACATAAAGGTTAGCCTTTACGTAAAATATTTGCTTTGTTTTTAGTTTTTTGCTGAGACGGAGCATTAAACCATTGTGAAGAAAATGACACATCAGCTCCATGTCATGGCCAGAAAAAAGTCTGAATTGCAGAAAGGCTTAATCCTGAAAAGATGATCTCTCAGATAGTTTTGGAGAACATAGAATAGAAGTTTCATTATGATTGTTTAGAAACAATCATTATAAAAAACATTAAACATAACTGATCTACTAAATATTTTTGATAAATTAAAATGTCCCACACAGAAAAGTCTTTTCAAAATTCTTATTTTCATAAGATAGATTTTATACATTTTATTTCAATTGCGTTTCAGTCCTGCTGGGTCTGAAGAAAGTTTGGCTGGTCAGGACTGTGGTAATAGATTAAGCTGGACATCTGTTTTCAGTGAAACTAAGATAAATAATGGGATTTGTGTGGTAAAGCTGTCTCCTTGCACTATAGCCATCCAAATAATTCAAAGATTTATCTCATAAATACTGAATTGCAAAGTTTTTACATTTTAAAATCTTTCTGGACACTCATTCAAAATGTTATCCCCTTATAGTAGCTTCAATCACATTTACTTTTCTTTGCTTTTGGGGTCCAGGCCGTGTGAAGTTCAGCTCCTTAAGTGAGCTGTCAGAGCACTAATTCCCCTTTAGGGATTTCCAGTTATGTGAGGAAAATCTGAAAACAATCTCATGATTTTCTTTGAAGCAAATGTTAAAATGCATGTGGTGAAGTGTGCAAAAAAGGAATCAAGGGGAGACTCCGGTTTTGCTAGTCTCCTCTCTAACCAAGAGTACCACTGGTCCTGCTAGAAAGAAACAGAAGAATTGTGTAACTCATACAACAGCCAGAAAACCCCCGGGATTTCGTCTTAGGGAAGATTTCAAAAGGCAGCAGATTATTCTGGCACGTACCTGAACAGACTTTGGTCAGTCCAAAGCCTGGAGGCATAAAATATCCTCACGAACAGAGGCAACAATCCACCATGCAGTGACATGCAGCTTCCACTGGGAATCCCTGACAGGAGTTCCACCAAAAAGAAACACAGTTTCCAAACTCTTTGTGCCTTTCATGTTTTTATTTCTAGGTAGACACAAGTCAGTGTTTACTCACAAGACCTATAATAGGGTTTTATTAATAAAAAACTGTTATTCTACTGTCATCCAGTGTGGGCACAGTGCCTTTCTGACTTTTGCCACACCCCATCCTGCAACTCAAAAGCATTACTTTTGCTTCAGTACGTGTTGAAGCTGACACTGAAGCCATGCATCTTCAGTCATCATTTTGCCCATCTGCAGGCCAGATGATAAGACTTTTGTGAGTCCACTGAGTGCAAACCCAGAGGGACTTCCAATCCTCTCCTTCCTTTGCTCATCTCAAACTCTCTCTAGCACAAAGGTCATTAGAGCCTGAGGAAGCAGAAAGGAGTTTCTTTGAAAAATGGTGAACATTTGAGCTAATTTCCATCAAGCAGACACCTGCTGTATAGTGTTTGGCAAGCGAAAATGAGCAACAGAGAAGATATATAGTGTGAACTTAAAAAAACCCAAAACAAAACAATGCTTGACTATCAGGTGTGAATTTCAGCATCTATCAGCAGCCAAGACTCGCATGGTGTTCTAACGCGAGACATTGCAAGACAAAGCCATTATGAAAAAGAAAGTCAAAAGAATATTTTTTGTTGCAGGGACAGCAAACATGTAGGAGAAGGTGATCTACTCGGATGAGACCAAATTTGACTTCTTGGTCTACAAGTAAAACTCTGTGTGTGGGTGAAAACAACATCAGCCTGCACACATCACCCAGACTGTGAAGCATGGTAGTGGAAGAATCATGTTGGCGGGATGTTGTTATTGAACAGGGACAGGGAAGCTGGTCAAAGTTGATAGCAAGATGGAAGGAGCTAAGAAGAGCGCAATGCTGAAATAAAGCCTGTTGGACCAAGTTGCAGGTTTGCTTACCAGCAGGACAGCAACCCTAACCATATCATAAGAGCTATAATGGAGTGATATATATTAAAACATATTCAGCTGTTAAAATGGCCCAGTAGAAGTCCAGATCTAAATATGATGGAAGACTAGAACATTGATTGTCAAAAATGATCCCTAGTTAGTCTGATTGAGCTTGATCTATTTACTATTGGAAACATACCCCAAATAACATTCAGCTGTAAATGGAGGAAAAAGTGTTTCTACAAAGAGAGGCTCAATACAAATCCATGCCACTTTTATTTGCAAATAATAAAGAAAAATGATGCATTTCACAATTATGCACTTCTTTGTGTCCATCTATTGTATAAAATCCAAAGAAAATATTAACTTTTATTTCTTTTATAAAAACAAAATGTAATACATTTTAGGGGTATAAAGACTAGCGACTGCATTTAAGTGTATATAAAATAAAAATGAATCAAGTTACATTCCAGTGAAGTCTGGACTTAAATTTTACTGAGTTTGTAACATAATGAAATCTAAGGGAGAAGACAGTGTAATTTTATACACAATGTGCTGATACTGCCTTTTCCGCCCTCATGTTGTTTTGCGTGGTTACGTTGATTTCCTAATTGACAACATTATTTAACATATAACAGCGTGATAAATTATGATAGGTTAAGAAAACGGTATAAGTTGTCAGGCGTTTCTGAACCTGTTCCACTGGCTTTGTGTATGTTCCTCTCTGGCTGACAACTGCTTTTTGTGGTGCTTGCGGGCTTCCAGCTGATTTGTGTGCAGAATATTTAAGCCCTCCCCAACACTCAGCAGAAGAACTAACTCAGCTGTTGTGGCACCATGTCATCCAACACTGCAGGCATGGTAAGGGTAGTAAATGTAAATCTAAACAGCTTTATGTTCCTCAATGAGTACACTAGTTATGGAACAGCAAAGGTCATTTTTCCTGTGCAACCATCTACAAAAGGATCAATACCACAAGACACTTCTCAATTTCCCATGTCTGTAGCCAAAAGGTGCAAATACCAGGCTTTAGTACTTTTTTCTACAATGAATCAAAGGGGCAAATCTATATGACACAGCAAATGCAAAACAACCATACAAGTGCATGAAAAAAGTCCAGGGAAAAATGGCTCATTGACGGGGTTCATGAGCTTGTGGGAGAACAGCCAACATTTTGAACATGAACATGTCCTTGGGATATGAGGAGACTCTCGACTGAATCATGACTCTTCACATCGAGCAGTGCTGTGCCAGCAGAAACCTCTGTTCTGCTCCATTCTCATGCTGCAACAAAATGCAGAGAAACCTCTAATGGCTCAGTGAAGACAGCAAGAGCTTCTCAGTTTATGTACGTGGAGCTGAATTCCATCAAGACACAAAAACAGCATATCCATCTATCTATCTATCTATCTATCTATCTATCTATCTATCTATCTATCTATCTATCTATCTATCTATCTATCTATCTATCTATCTATCTATCTATCTATCTATCTATCTATCTATCTATCTATCTATCTATCTATCTATCTATCTATCTATCTATCTATCTATCTATCTATCTATCTATCTATCTATCTATCTATCTATCTATCTATCTATCTATCTATCTATCTATCTATCTATCTATCTATCTATCTATCTATCTATCTATCTATCTATCTATCTATCTATCTATCTATCTATCTATCTATCTATCTATCTATCTATCTATCTATCTATCTATCTATCTATCTATCTATCTATCTATCTATCTATCTATCTATCTATCTCATTTTAATGGAAAAATGGCAAAAGGAAAGTGATATTTTATAATAAAAGCAATAAAAACTGTTTAGAGTTGCCTGTTTAAGGTTGCGTGTTTAAAGTCTGCCACAACCAATTTAAGGGACACAGCAAACATAAGCAAGAACGCACTCTGCTAAAATGAAACCAGAATAAAATTTTTTGCCCTACATGCAAAATGTTCAGTGCGGATCACTGGACATCACCCTGAACACACCAACACTTACGGCAAAACAGGGTGCTGGTGGGATCATTGAGTGGGGATACCTTTCTTTAGTAGGGACAAGGAAGAGAAGATGAAGATGGATGGAACAAAGTATAGGGCAATCTTGTAGGAAACACTTATAGAGCTTCCAAAGGACTTGGGACATCGGTGTAACTTCACCTTCTACCAGGAAAACAACCTTAAACATGCAGCCTGTGCTGCAATGGAATGGTTTAAAATGGAAGCATCGTTATGTTCCAGAACCGCCCAGTCAAGTTCCAGATTTAAATCCAAGGCAAGACCTCAAAAAAGATAACTATTTCCATTCAGTCTGGCTGAGGTCGAGTCATTAAACAAAGAATGCACAAAAAAGTTATTTCTTTAGATGCACAAAGCTGGCAGAGACATACCACAAAAGAATTACACCTTTGAAAACAATGTATTCTTTTTTACCACTTTTACATTTTTGAAACCTCCAGATTGACCTTATCTGTCATGGCTGCTCTTTTTGCCTCTTTTTCACACCATTCAGTTTGTGCTTGTGTTGTTTCTCAGTTTTTCGGAATGATGTCTATATGGTCTCAGTAGATTCTTACGAGAAGGCAAGTGCTTTAGAACTTGCATTAGAAATATTTTTATATGGTTTACATTATTCTGCAGTTGAATTCATAATGAAAACCATAATATTCCAAGATAGCTAGGTAATGAGTGCCCTGGAGCACTGTGTGAAGTGAAATCAATGTTAGGCAATGTGATTTAGACATTTTTTCTCAGAAGGTAAGAGAAATGTGACGGCGAGAAAACACTTGATGTTGCAACTGAAAAGACGAAAAGGTACAAAACTAAATGCATAAGAATGGATGGACTGTGCTGACCTCCAAGTTATCTCCCACAAATTACTGACTGATTTATCTCATTTGCTGCCTGAGGCGATTACTGGATTCACTTTACATGCAGGAAACATCAGGAAGAGGAGACTCTCAACAGTAGAGTTTCATTACAGCATGTCCTCGGCAGCAGCAGCTATCATGATCTCTTTATATTAAAAATTATGAAGATTTTATATATTGTAAAACACGTAACAAAGGCACAAAACCATCAAAGATATTAAAGAAATACCACAAATGTTATCCTAGTGAGGATAAAGAAAACATAGAGATCTCTTATGGAAAATATGGAGGTGTTAAAGTTCTTGGATTTTCATTCCACAAATTTTTCTGAATTCAACTATAAGTACAGTGTGGAAAAAATTGCCATAGTGCAAAAAAAATTATTTGTTTTACCTATCGGGATTTCAGACCCTCCAAAAGTGGACCACATCAATGTTGAACCTTATCTTTTCTTTACTTTAACCTTTTATAATTAACCTGCTTCCCCTGAAGTAGCACAATTCAAGCAAATCTATAATAAACTAAATGAATAAATATGTTTATTCACAGTGGGGATGGGTAAATTCCCAAAGCTATGTTCACATGCTAGTGTGGAGACCAGGATTAGAGGGTAAATTTCTGCTTCAGTCTGCTTCTAAAACCGCACAAAATTGATCCTCTCATCCTGTGATTTGTGTTTGTTCTTTAGCAAATGAGTTCTCTATTTTGAAAAACTGAATTATGTTTGAGCTGTTGCAGGATAAGAGAATGTACATGTACAGGAAGAAATGAATAAGATACTGAGCAGACATTGTTGCAGGCATTTTAATTTGCACATTTCTTTCAAAGGATAATTAAAATGTATTATAATAAGAACATAAGTGATCAAAGTAACAACAATAAATTATGCACTTAATTAAAAAAGATATTAAGAAGAAGAAAAGAACACCTTTTGTCACTCATCACTTAAAGCTAGGAGGTTTGGTAACAGTAAATAGGTATGAGATTGAAAGTTAAAGATCAAATTTTAAAGACACTTTACACATTAACATCACAGCACTCTTACACAACTGTCTCTCCTGAATCAAACGGAAAAGTTGTCAAATCCATCTGATACTTGAGGTGATTAAACAAACATGACCTCAATTTTCTCTGCGGTTAGCTCCTTGGCCTCTGCTGTCAAGCCACCTGTTTTTCTTATTGCTAATTTGACACTCTCAGGGGAGATGATGGATGTGTGTTCAAAAGCCTGCCGACAAGAGACCCTTCGCTGTATACCGACCCTCTCATGGCCTCTAGCTATCAGACAAAAATAACACCGATTTGCATATAAAGTTGCTGTATATTAATACATTTTGGAGAGTGGTTATTCTGCTGGGGAAACCTACATAGCAGAAAAGAAGACAATAAGTAGCATTCTGATCAGATGCCTTTGTCACGTGATGTTATTCTTTTTGATTCTTACACTATATTAGCACTTTCCCTTTTATTGCATCAAGTCTGATTTTTGTGGGCCTCGGTAAATGTCCGTGCTGCTCAGTCACTTTACATGTTGGAGTGTCTCCAAGCTGTCATATTTCTCATGAATTCACAGGAGTGGAAAACAGCTCAAACTCACACATCAGTCAGATAACAGCTAAAGTCTCCAAGAGCCTGAGTTCAAAGCTTTCGTCATTCCTGCCTGACTACAATAGAGAGATTTCTGAGCATCATTCCAGGATAAACAATGGGGCACAAGTGTAAATATCTACTGTATTCTAGTCTGTTTTCATAAGAAGAAATGTAAACCAAATGACAAGTATGTGCAATCTGAACTTACTTACTCAATTCTTAATGCTATTGTTTGAAAATGCTTTTTCTTTTCTCTTTTTTATGTGTTTTGTTTCAGAAATATGTTTGTGCTTTTGGTATAAAAATTGGTTGAACATAAAGGTCACAAGGAAACATGAAGGTCACTGAAGACTGTAAAAAATGTGCTGTTTTATCAAAACTTTTACTATTCAGCCTTCAACGATGCAATATGTCCATATGCAGTATAAATTATAGTTTGGGCACTGGTCTAATTTACATTGGCGTTGCAAAGTAATAATTAAATCCCCAAATTGTGCTGTTAAGCAAGTAGTGCCTCTCTGTACCGACACCATTTTGTCCACCTTAGAAGTAGTATACATTCAGCTAGTGGAAAGAGTCTCCATAATTGTGTGTTTCTGCAGACTACAGAGGGGGTTAAATAATGGGGGATACAAAATTAGTCAATTCCTGTTTATGCATGCATTAAGGGAGGAATCTGTGCACATTTATCCAGCCATTGGTGTCTGTACCTGCTTATCCTTGCAGAGATGTGAAGGTGGGGAGGGAAAGCCGGTGCCTATCCTCAGTGGTCATTGGCAAAGAGATAGGGTACACCCTGGACAGGTTGCCAGTACATCACAAGGCAAGACAGAGACACACAACCATCTCCACACATTCATACCTAAGGAAAATGTTACAGCAAAATCAATAACCTTACATTCAGGTTTTTTGAGAAGCCAGAACACTCAGACAGAATGTCCACATCCAGGATGTAATTCAAGTTTATTTATATGTATTTAAATTAAAGCCGGATATAAGGAGATATCATTGTCAATCAAACCCTGTTTGTGACAGATTGCATGAAAAAAAAAATGCAGTAGAACAGGAATATCAAAGAAGTTATTCAACCTGTCTTATATTGATGTTTGGCTGATGTCATTTCAAAATCTGTGCACTAAAGATATAAATTGTAAGGGAAATAAAAACAGTACATGGAACCCCATAGTTGCTAATTTTATTTTTAGACTACAATGCACAATAAAATCTCATACTCCAAACATTAAGGTACGATAAATAAACATAACCCAAACATAGTAAGTATATAAAGAGCCATCTTCATTGTGCAACTTGTATGAACTAAGGACAGTCCTGTTCAGCTATTGCAGTGTCTCCCAAAGTTAGGGTTGTCACAAATTCACAGCTGTGGTTATGTGTGATCCTTATAGGAAGAAAAAACTAAATAACAGTAAAAGTAAACAATAATTAATGGCATCACAAATGAAAGTATCAGAACTAAACAATACTTTTTAAAAGTTTTTTGGGAGAGATTTGAACTTCACAATTCTGTTTTTCATATAAAAATCCTGAACTGAGCACAGCACTCCATGGCATCATTAAATAGTCCTCTGTGTAGGAGGGAGCAAAAGCTCTAAGGTGAGAAACTTTTGGGACAAACTTTCTAAAAAATGGTAGGTGACATTTTCCTTCTAAGGCTTTGGTGACGGTACATTTGACTTATTTGTATACTCAGCTTATAGACAGGGTAATAAGTCTCCTCCAGACAAGAACCAACAGTCAACACCTTTTTTTTCTTTAGTTAAATAACACAAAGAAACACACTTTGTCTTTCTCATACTGGCAACATATCAAAGATTAAAACAAATACCTGCACAAAATAATTGCATAATCCGATACGTTTTTGACTTTAATAAATGCTTCATAGTTTTGAGTAAACTAGCTAATTAAGATGAATAATGGAAGATTCAGTTTTGAACTCAGAAGTCAGAGTTTTAGAGTCCCAGTAAGAAACAGAACAAGAATGCCCCTGATGTCAAACTTCTGACTTGGGAGGATCATATGATTTCAGTTGATTATAAAATACTTTTTAGGCTTCATGTTTAATAGTTAAACATGAAGCTGCACAAGCATTGCCAAATGAGTTGAGACAATGCCTCGTGATGATGATGAGCTGGGCTAATCTTGCTGCAGCAAAGCATCCCCAAACCATTACACTCCCAGCTCTCTGCTTCGCAATTGGTATTACTTTCTTTCCTGGAGTGCTGCATTAAACATGTGTTCTGTTTTGGTGTCCAAAGAGAGGATTGGTTACATTCTTTCACCCATACCATGAAAGGTAAAGTTGTGCAATCTTTCTAATCGTACAGGCATGACATTTTAGTTTTTTTTTGGAGAGTTCTTTTAGCATCTTGTGGTCTGCCTGTTGGCAGTTGTTTTGGATGTCCTACACTTGTAGTCTATATTTTGTACAGCGAAATGACTGATTTCAAACTCACTCTTTCGAATCCTTACCAGATTCGCAAAACTATTTGGATCTCACCATAGTGTGCACTCTCACTTTAACTGTCAGGCACACATCAAAATAAATGTCTGAGGTTTTAACAAGGCAAACATCCTTCAAAATGATGTGCAATTCGCCTGTTTAGCGCTATCCCATTTTAAATGGGAATAAATTTGGGAGTTTCCTGATTTATTCCTTACCAGACATTGCATGCCTTTTTAAATTTTAAAGAATTTTTTAAAAGGTCTTTTCTTTGGTTTTTTTGTTATATATATCTTGAATTTCTGATAAAAACCTGGATATTGCTGTTAGGAAATATTTTCATCCTGTCACATTTATATGAGTTTTGTTGTTTAGATAAATGGTAAAGTAAAGACAGTCTGATGCAAAATTTACAAATTGCTCTAATTTGTGGATCTTGATATCCCCTTTTGTACCCCAGTATATCATTAGTGCTATTTGCTTTATGAATGAGATGCTGAGTTTGAGTAGATCATGCATGCAACAAATGCTGGGGCAAAAAAACTCATTAAATACCTGACATTTTAAATATATATTAAAATGTCAGTGGATAAGGTCCTTAGTGTACAAACAAATGGTTTAGGTTTCACTTGAAGGTTTGTGTGTCTCATACTTTACAATATGTGTATTTAGTCAGATACAGAACAGTACAGGTCTTTATATGTTGATCATCCACTGTGTTGGACCACTTGTTTGCTGAGTATTGGATTATCTGCACATTGTTGGACGTCACTGTGCCCCTCCAATGGCATCGGCCATTTTGTACCCAGGACAGCCCGCTCCTACATATCCCATCGAGCATTGCGACTGATATGACTGGGCGTCCCCAGTCTGACGTCACAGGGTGCTATATAGGAAGGCGCTCATGTTTGAAAACTTGCCTTCTGCTAGAAACCGGTCTGGCGATTGAAGCGCGTCACTTTAAGAGAAGAACTCTGTGCAGAGTTTCATTCATTCTCTCTCACTGGACAACGAACCATTCATAACTGAAGTTTTTGGACTAAGAAGGCCTCACTTTGCCGATCGAAGACGTGAGTTAACACGTAACTGGAGACACGGAATTTCGGAGAGACGAAGCGCTACCGTGTTTCATTTTCAAGTCGACTTTGATGGTCAGATCATATTTTTCCTTTTTGTCAAGAAGACCAAAGGACAAAGACTGACCGTTCCCCTGAAGTTAATTGTGGACGCACATTAACTTAACCCCACTTTTCCTCGCTCGAATTCCCTCACTCGGAAGAAGACGACACAAGTAAAACCCATTTTTTAAATTTCTTTATTAGAAGGCCTGGGCAGGGTCAGAGGTTGTAGAAGCGATCAGAATTGCTGGTTAGGATCTCATGTGTTCTGAATAATATGTGCATGTAACCTTGCTTGTTGAAACTTTGATGTGTTATGTAATATCGGGACCCGCCGTGTCCTCGAGCTGTTTGTGTTTACTATCTGAACGCGGGTGCGTTGCAAGACTGGACTGTTAAGAAGACCTCATGGTAAAATTCTCCATTTTACCTTTGTCTTCAATCTCACTGTGCTAGTTATCAATCCTTTGTGTTCAGGAGAAAGGGGGAAGTTTTATGATGAGAAGATCATAAAAAAAGACTCTAAGCTGCGCTCCAACCTCCCACCAGTCATCACCACACCCCCCTTTCATATCCTCTCACTTCGTCTGTAGTGCCATAAACTGCTGGTTGACTCAATACATACCCACTACCGTTTGTTGATTTTGCTTATTTAGATGTGTTACCCCTGTGTGTGTAGAATTTTGCATGTTGAGTAGGTGAAAATTAATAAATATTCACATAGATAAAGAGCGAGCGTTTGGTGTTTCATTGTGTGCAAAAGTGATGTGTCAGTCAAAATAAGGTTCAAGTTCCACCCGTTTCGGGAGAAATGGTCGATTAAACAGTGACATCTCCGGCAATAGTTATTAATTATTACGGAGTATTTAACGGTTGTAATTGTCAGAGGCGTTGAGCCACAATTACAACACCAGAAACCTCTCTGGTCTCGATTCATAAATGAGGATTTTTGGTTAAGAAATTGATTTTGTCAGGTTATGATTTGTAATTATAATTATTGATCAAGATTATTCAATCAATAATCATAAACCCAACATATGGCGTCCCTGGGTGGGCCTTAAAAAGACAGACATCAAATCACTGTTGCACAGAATGAACAGTTGTGATCTCCGTTAACAAGACGTTTATTGGGAGACTTGAGTTACGCACAGAACGTTTGTGAATTAGGGGATTTCGATTAGGTTGTGCTCAGTTCTACTGCAAAGGATAACATTAGCTTTCAGAGGTGTTTGTTGTGGATGCCAGGTGAAAGTTGGTTTAACTTGTGGAAAAGTTAAAGTTAATTTCCAGTCGCCAGCCTGCTGCTGCAGCTGTAAAAAACCTGCGCTGATAAGCAGCAGACCTGCCCCAGTGTCCGCTGGGCGTAATTACAGTTGTGACCAACATTCTCCCAGTCAGTTAGAGAACAACACCTACATCTGGTGGCCATTTAATAGATTACAGATTGCAGCTGGATTTCCCAAACCGCAGACCTGCACTCAGTACCATCTGGTACTCAATTCATTAACACAGGCAGATTATTCCATCACCTATGATCAAAAAGGGCATAACTTAAAGTTGAAAGTTGAAGTTACAGATCATTCATTACCACTTTTGAAAAAAAACTTAAGCATTTTTGCTGGGTTTTAATGTGTGAAGCATGTTTTGATCTGACTCATAAAACTAACTTAGTTGTCTAACAGGAAGTTAGGTGATTCATATTAGAGAACACTAACATTTATTTGAAGCTAAGAACAGCATTGAATGTTTAGTTTCGTTTTCCCATTTTTAGAATTTTATTTTGAACTTGGTTTCTGGGTTATTTCAAAAAATTCTTTCCCTTCTTCCCCTTTTTTGCATGTTTGCTTGATTAACCACATTAAAGCATAGACTTGGGTAAGCCACAGTTTGAACGGTCAAACCTGTGTGCCCATTTTAAGCAAACCCATACACCTGGAAGAGACAGGTATGAATCAGACAGCTAGCTGAATAACTTAGCCTGTTTGTGTGCAGCTAATTAAGTTTAGCAATCCTTAATCACAGAACAGCTTAGCCTGTTGTGTGCAGCTAATTAAGTTTAGCAATCCTTAATCACTGAACAGCGTAGCCTGTTTGTGTGCAGCTAATTAATTTAGCAATCGTTAATCACTGAATAGCTTAGCCTGTTTGTGTGCAGCTAATTAATTTAGCAATCGTCAATCACTGAATAGCTTAGCCTGTTGAATTGCTGCTAATTTCTTTAGTGGTGGTTCATAAATAAACAGTTTGTGTGTGTGCATTGTGCATTTTGGGCCAAAGATGGAGGGAACATCCCAGACTGCAGCTGGAGATGTGTGTATGGTGGAGAACCCCATAGGAATGCAGGCACAAGAGGTGATTGGGTCATTGATTGTGTTGTCCCCCGAGGAGCGTAAAGGCCTCAATGATTATGGCATTGAGCAATGTGAAGCCAGGATTCAGGAGTTGCTCCAAGTCATTAAAAACCCACCGAAGGACAGACGGGTCTCAGATGTGTTAGGACAGCTCACTCTGTTGTATCAGCGAAGGTTAATGTTGAAAGTTGACCAGCGCGTTAAACTGCAGTTCGAGCTGAATGATACTTTGCAGACGGTGGATGTCCTTCGAGGGGAAATAACAGAAGTGGGAAATAGATTGGAAGCAATAGAGGGTAGCCATGCCACCCCGCCCCCCCTGGAAGAATGGGGGGACGAACCGAAACCCACCCCACAGGTTGAAACCTTTGGAGGTGAGCCATGCCTGCGAAACCCTGAGAGAACCTGCAGGTCAGATTTGGAGGATGTAGAAGCTGCTCTCCAGAGATTACCTTTCCAGGCTCATAGGGTTCCCCAGACATCCACCGAGGTAAGAACAGGGGTAAGTAGTCACAATAGGTTCAGGTGCCCCACCCCACTGCAATCAGCAGCCATGAACGGTACCTGGCTGGGGACCCAGCAGGTGTAAATAGTTCACGGTTCAGATGCGAGCAGCCGTCAAACGTGACTCGCAGTACGGTCCTCTACGATCCCTCACCTCCGCCACGGCGGCAGGAGTGCCGCCCCTGGGATTCAGGTAGCTCCTACCGCCCTCAACCGCTGCCCAGGACCCGAGTCCGGGAAGCACAGGGCCCACAGTTATACCGGGAGCAGCCTCCACTGCCTCCCCCGAGGATGAGGCGTGATGCACCGATACCCTCTGAGTGCAGCCGGAGTGAACTCTCCGATGATGACTCAGATGGGCCGGGACCAATCCCTGAGAGGGGATTGCGCACCCGCCAGCTTGAGTCCCTTGCTAAAGACATAGAGCGTTTCGACCCTAATAAGGCAGAATCAAACATTGATGATTACCTTAGGGAAGTGGAACGCTGTCTTCTAGATTTGTACTGCCCATCAGCACGGGAGAAACTGAAGCTCATCTGGAAGACAACGTCCAGGAGCGTCCATGTTTTCATGGAGAGCCTGACACCCGCAGTCCGAGACCATTATTCAACCCTTTGCGAAGCTTTAAGGGAGGAATATTCTGTGTACACGGACCGGGCCTCAGCCACACTTGGTGCTTTCACGATCCAGCAAAAGAAAAGCGAAGCACCCAGGGAGTATTACCGGCGCTTGAGAGCCGTTTACTTCCAAGGACGCAATGCGCCAGGCATTGAGGAGGAACAAGCTTTTAAATCCCTGTTCCTCCACAACCTTCATGAAAGTGTGTGATACGATGTGACTATGTATTGCAGAACCAAGGCCATGAGCATGCAAGATATCCGCAAATATGCTCAGATGGCGTGGGAAACACGTGCTCGCCCGACCAAGGGATTGGAGAGCGAGGCTAGGGTTTTACAGGTCCAGACTGAAAGAACCAGCCATGCATTAGAAGGTCAGGAAAGGCCTTCAACCAGAACCTATGCGAAGAACAGGTTCAGGGAACAACATACAGGTCCTTCTCAAAATATTAGCATATTGTGATAAAGTTCATTATTTTCCATAATGTCATGATGAAAATTTAACATTCATATATTTTAGATTCATTGCACACTAACTGAAATATTTCAGGTCTTGTATTGTCTTAATACGGATGATTTTGGCAAACAGCTCATGAAAACCCAAAATTCCTATCTCACAAAATTAGCATATTTCATCCGACCAATAAAAGAAAAGTGTTTTTAATACAAAAACGTCAACCTTCAAATAATCATGTACAGTTATGCACTCAATACTTGGTCGGGAATCCTTTGGCAGAAATGACTGCTTCAATGCGGCGTGACATGGAGGCAATCAGCCTGTGGCACTGCTGAGGTCTTATGGAGGCCCAGGATGCTTCGATAGTGGCCTTTAGCTCATCCAGAGTGTTGGGTCTTGAGTCTCTCAACGTTCTCTTCACAATATCCCACAGATTCTCTATGGGGTTCAGGTCAGGAGAGTTGGCAGGCCAATTGAGCACAGTGATACCATGGTCAGTAAACCATTTACCAGTGGTTTTGGCACTGTGAGCAGGTGCCAGGTTGTGTTGAAAAATGAAATCTTCATCTCCATAAAGCTTTTCAGCAGATGGAAGCATGAAGTGCTCCAAAATCTCCTGATAGCTAGCTGCATTGACCCTGCCCTTGATAAAACACAGTGGACCAACACCAGCAGCTGACACGGCACCCCAGACCATCACTGACTGTGGGTACTTGACACTGGACTTCTGGCATTTTGGCATTTCCTTTTCCCCAGTCTTCCTCCAGACTCTGGCACCTTGATTTCCGAATGACAAAATTTGCTTTCATCCGAAAAAAGTACTTTGGACCACTGAGCAACAGTCCAGTGCTGCTTCTCTGTAGCCCAGGTCAGGCGTTTCTGCCGCTGTTTCTGGTTCAAAAGTGGCTTGACCTGGGGAATGCAGCACCTGTAGCCCATTTCCTGCACACGCCTGTGCACGGTGGCTCTGGATGTTTCTACTCCAGACTCAGTCCACTGCTTCCGCAGGTCCCCCAAGGTCTGGAATCGGCCCTTCTCCACAATCTTCCTCAGGGTCCGGTCACCTCTTCTCGTTGTGCAGCGTTTTCTGCCACACTTTTTCCTTCCCACAGACTTCCCACTGAGGTGCCTTGATACAGCACTCTGGGAACAGCCTATTCGTTCAGAAATTTATTTCTGTGTCTTACCCTCTTGCTTGAGGGTGTCAATAGTGGCCTTCTGGACAGCAGTCAGGTCGGCAGTCTTACCCATGATTGGGGTTTTGAGTGATGAACCAGGCTGGGAGTTTTAAAGGCCTCAGGTGTTTAGAGTTAACTCGTTGATTCAGATGATTAGGTTCATAGCTCGTTTAGAGACACTTTTAAAGATATGCTAATTTTGTGAGATAGGAATTTTAGGTTTTCATGAGCTGTATGCCAAAATCACCCGTATTAAGACAATAAAAGACCTGAAATATTTCAGTTAGTGTGCAATGAATCTAAAATATATTAATGTTAAATTTTCATCATGACATTATGGAAAATAATGAACTTTATCACAATATGCTAATATTTTGAGAAGGACCTGTAGGTTTGGTCAGCTGGACTGGGGGGGTGGTACTAAATACCAACCACAGTCAAAGTTGCCGGACCACTTCCGGTCAAACAGACGACCTGACCATCACGTGAAGCCTAAAGGTAAACCTGATGGAAGAGGGTGGAATCGACATGCAGAAGGGATTATGGGGAAATAGATGGAGGAGGCCTTGCGTAAGATGGTGACGGAAGCGGTGCGTCAGGCCACCATGCCCCCACAACCCTTGAAACAGGAAGCTGACCTAGTTAAACCAGACCCAGACTTCCTGTCAGCATGACTAGGCGTGGACCCAGTCTCCACAGCCATCAGAGTCTACCTGATCGGATGGGGAGACAAACCTGGGAAACTCCAAGAACCCCTTGGGACTTCTCCAGGAGAAACACCACAAATCATTGCTCCAAGGTTCTTAGGTAAACTGAACCATAATGGACATATAGGTTACCTATACTATCTCACCAGTATAGGAGGACATGTCAAACTGAGGTTCCATTTTAAAACAGGATCAGAGATCAGCCTGTTGTTCTCGGTCTCGTTTGAGGAGGCGAGTAGAGCCATGCTCTCCCTCAGTAAACCACTTCAGGCTGAATTTCGTGATGGAAGTATCACCAGCTGCACCCAAAACCGATCATGCATCACTAATTGGGTGGAGCTGGACATTACACCCGAAGACACGGCTCTGGTGCACCCCATCTATAGGTGCACATTAAACAAAGACCTTTGTCTTGGTGGCCAGGACCTGCTGGACAGGCTGGCCCCACTCATTGACTGCCACCAGGACCAACTCTGGGTCCAGGCGGAGGTGCAAAACCCACGGGGTGCACGCAGCGAACGATTCGTTGTGACCAATCAGGTCACCAGCTTAGAGGAGCCCGAAGGACCTCTCAGGCCCTCATCAGAGCTGGTAATGTGCACCTCCGAGACACAGCTGCACCCAGCCATCCAGGAAACTCCTGCCAGAGGCGGTCATGCATTGCTTGGCTCTTTAAAGAACCCAGGTGTGGACACTTACAACCCCAAAGTGGTGGAAGGTGTACACCTGGAAACCATGTTCAAGTGCTCCTAGCATTCTGGCTGGGACATCCATCAACCATTAGAGAGCTGTATGACCGTTTGTGCCAAAAAGACCCCTTTGTAACTGAGGCACAACACAGCCACACACTCCTTTTAGTAGACGGGCTCCGCCCTCTCCTCAAGACAGCCCCATGCTGTGGACATTGTTCCAACAGACCAAAGGGGGGTCACGTTATCCGATGCCCATTACTCTCCTGTAGGGTGCCATAGGAGCTACAAAGCCACACTCCACACCCTCCAGCAGATGGCGCACTGGCCTCCAAGGTCTCACGACACCCAGGTCTACATCAAAGGATGTTTAACCTGCCGCCAGTTTCAGCCATCCCAGCCAACCAGTCAACCTCCGCTTCAGCGAAGGGGGGTTGTCTCAATGTCCGGGAAAGGAGAGACCAGTGCGTAGGACTAGTTAAATAGGTGCATGTTTCATTAACTCACACTAACATGCACTAATCACTAACAACTTTCTTCAACAGAAACAGTTAAACATATAACTACCTTCTAGGACACAGTCTTAGACTGTAAGTTGACACAATAATTTTCCATAACACTGCATGCACAGCAGACCTCACAAAAGTGTTTAAGAATGATGTAATGGACACACCCATGCTGTCCGAGATTTCATGCAAAATCGTGTTAAAGGAGGTTGGTTCATCTGTAGACAGTCCCACCGAGGCACAGATACCCATTTCTCTACTAAGTTCTGCTGAACTTAGTAGAGAAATCCTAAGTCCACCACGGCAGACACCTCCACAAACACACCTGGCTTATAGCCTAAATACTGCAATTCGTTTATTCTTTTCTCCCTCTTTCCACATCTACAGGTCCTTCTCAAAATATTAGCATATTGTAATAAAGTTCATTATTTTCCATAATGTCATGATGAAAATTTAACATTCATATATTTTAGATTCATTGCACACTAACTGAAATATTTCAGGTCTTTTATTGTCTTAATACGGATGATTTTGGCATACAGCTCATGAAAACCCAAAATTCCTATCTCACAAAATTAGCATATCATTAAAAGGGTCTCTAAATGAGCTATGAACCTAATCATCTGAATCAACGAGTTAACTCTAAACACCTGAGGCCTTTAAAACTCCCAGCCTGGTTCATCACTCAAAACCCTAATCATGGGTAAGACTGCCGACCTGACTGCTGTCCAGAAGGCCACTATTGACACCCTCAAGCAAGAGGGTAAGACACAGAAATAAATTTCTGAACGAATAGGCTGTTCCCAGAGTGCTGTATCAAGGCACCTCAGTGGGAAGTCTGTGGGAAGGAAAAAGTGTGGCAGAAAACGCTGCACAACGAGAAGAGGTGACCGGACCCTGAGGAAGATTGTGGAGAAGGGCCGATTCCAGACCTTGGGGGACCTGCGGAAGCAGTGGACTGAGTCTGGAGTAGAAACATCCAGAGCCACCGTGCACAGGCGTGTGCAGGAAATGGGCTACAGGTGCTGCATTCCCCAGGTCAAGCCACTTTTGAACCAGAAACAGCGGCTGAAACGCCTGACCTGGGCTACAGAGAAGCAGCACTGGACTGTTGCTCAGTGGTCCAAAGTACTTTTTTCGGATGAAAGCAAATTTTGTCATTCGGAAATCAAGGTGCCAGAGTCTGGAGGAAGACTGGGGAGAAGGAAATGCCAAAATGCCAGAAGTCCAGTGTCAAGTACCCACAGTCAGTGATGGTCTGGGGTGCCGTGTCAGCTGCTGGTGTTGGTCCACTGTGTTTTATCAAGGGCAGGGTCAATGCAGCTAGCTATCAGGAGATTTTGGAGCACTTCATGCTTCCATCTGCTGAAAAGCTTTATGGAGATGAAGATTTCATTTTTCAGCACAACCTGGCACCTGCTCACAGTGCCAAAACCACTGGTAAATGGTTTACTGACCATGGTATCACTGTGCTCATTTGGCCTGCCAACTCTCCTGACCTGAACCCCATAGAGAATCTGTGGGATATTGTGAAGAGAACGTTGAGAGACTCAAGACCCAACCCTCTGGATGAGCTAAAGGCCGCTATCGAAGCATCCTGGGCCTCCATAAGACCTCAGCAGTGCTACAGGTTTATTGCCTCCATGCCACGCCGCATTGAAGCAGTCATTTCTCCAAAGGATTCCCGACCAAGTATTGAGTGCATAACTGTACATGATTATTTGAAGGTTGACGTTTTTTGTATTAAAAACACTTTTCTTTTATTGGTCGGATGAAATATGCTAATTTTGTGAGATAGGAATTTTGGCTTTTCATGAGCTGTATGCCACAATCATCCGTATTAAGACAATAAAAGACCTGAAATATTTCAGTTAGTGTGCAATGAATCTAAAATATATGAATGTTAAATTTTCATCATGACATTATGGAAAATAATGAACTTTATCACAATATGCTAATATTTTGAGAAGGACCTGTAGATAGTTTAGAGACAGGAGTCCTATTAAAACCCATCATCATCCGGAAGAGCTAATGGTTTAAGCCTAAACATGTTTTAACCATTCGTTTTTTTTAGATTACTCACCGCATACAGACAGGTTAAGCGTTTACAGGTCAGGATTGATTCCCTCACATTCATTCCCCCACGGTTCATAGCACCGCCTTTGCCAACGACACAGCCAGGGTCCAGTGCCTAATAGAAGTTGGATGAATAAGCTATGAACCATGATTTTGTTTTGTTCCTTTTTTATATGTACGATATCTGTTATTGTTTATTTTGTCTCAGGATTACCAAAGCTGATGACCAAAGAATGTAATGATGATATGAATGTATTGTCCTGTATTTTTCTAATTGAACAATGTAGAAAGGTATGAGTTTAGTCCTGCCCAGGCTAACCTCTATCCTGCCCAGTCGTAGGTTTTGAGTAACACAGAGACAATTTTGTTTTGTTCTGCTTCGCCACGGATCACTGATTGCTCAGCAAAGGACAGAATGGTCCCAGTAGCTTCAAAGACTGCGATTCATCTCACCCTTTGAACCCTTGGACCACTTGTTTGCTGAGTATTGGATTATCTGCACGTTGTTGGACGTCACTGTGCCCCTCCAATGGCATCGGCCATTTTGTACCCAGGACAGCCCGCTCCTACATATCCCATCGAGCATTGCGACTGATATGACTGGGCGTCCCCAGTCTGGCGTCACAGGGTGCTATATAGGAAGGCGCTCATGTTTGAAAACTTGCCTTCTGCTAGAAACCGGTCTGGCGATTGAAGCGCGTCACTTTAAGAGAAGAACTCTGTGCAGAGTTTCATTCATTCTCTCTCGCTGGACAACGAACCATTCATAACTGAAGTTTTTGGACTAAGAAGGCCAGAGATTTCACTTTGCCGATCGAAGACG
This sequence comes from Girardinichthys multiradiatus, assembly GCF_021462225.1. NCBI lineage: Eukaryota > Metazoa > Chordata > Actinopteri > Cyprinodontiformes > Goodeidae > Girardinichthys > Girardinichthys multiradiatus. The sequence continues at coordinate 7,119,860 of NC_061818.1, forward strand.
AGAGTTAACACGTAACTGGAGACACGGAGTTTCGGAGAGACGAACCGCTACCGTGTTTCATTTTCAAGTCGACTTTGATGGTCAGATCATATTTTTCCTTTTTGTCAAGAAGACCAAAGGACAAAGACTGACCGTTCCCCTGAAGTTAATTGTGGACGCACATTAACTTAACCCCACTTTTCCTCGCTCGAAGAATTCCCTCACTCGGAAGAAGACGACACAAGTAAAACCCATTTTTTTTATTTCTTTATTAGAAGGCCTGGGCAGGGTCAGAGGTTGTAGAAGCGATCAGAATCGCTGGTTAGGATCTCATGTGTTCTGAATAATATGTGCATGTAACCTTGCTTGTTGAAACTTTGATGTGTTATGTAATATCGGGACCCGCCGTGTCCTTGAGCTGTTTGTGTTTACTATCTGAACGCGGGTGCGTTGCAAGACTGGACTGTTAAGAAGACCTCATGGTAAAATTCTCCATTTTACCTTTGTCTTCAATCTCACTGTGCTAGCTTGCCGCCAAAAGCTATCAATCCTTTGTGTTCAGGAGAAAGGGGGAAGTTTTATGATGAGAAGATCATAAAAAAAAGACTCTAAGCTGCGCTCCAACCTCCCACCAGTCATCACCACACCCCCCTTTCATATCCTCTCCCTTCGTCTGTAGTGCCATAAACTGCTGGTTGACTCAATACATACCCACTACTGTTTGTTGATTTTGCTTATTTAGATGTGTTACCCCTGTGTGTGTAGAATTTTGCATGTTGAGTAGGTGAAAATTAATAAATATTCACATAGATAAAGAGAGAGCGTTTGGTGTTTCATTGTGTGCAAAAGTGATGTGTCAGTCAAAATAAGGTTCAAGTTCCACCCGTTTCGGCAGAAACGGTCGATTAAACAGTGACATCTCCGGCAATAGTTATTAATTATTACGGAGTATTTAACGGTTGTAATTGTCAGAGGCATTGAGCCACAATTACAACACCAGAAACCTCTCTGGTCTCGATTCGTAAATGAGGATTTTTGGTTAAGAAATTGATTTTGTCAGGTTATGATTTGTAATTATAATTATTGATCAAGATTATTCAATCAATAATCATAAACCCAACAACTGTTTCAGATAATGATCTTCTTTCCTGCCTCTATTCAGACTGTGACATAATCCTTTACAATATATCCATGTAATTGAAGACTGCAGAAAAGGTAATGAGCTACCTGGCTGAATACCCTATCAGCACGTCTCTCAGAAGGTTTGACATTTACTATATGTTGAGTTAGTTGTGGGCTCTTACTCTGTCAGCTCAGCAGGTTCACAGCTCGACCTTAGGGTCAGAATGGTCTGCACTTTCAGATTTTACTCATCCACTGTTTTATCTGCTTCAGCCAATAACGTTTGGTATGAAAGTGAGACAGAAAGATGCAGAAAATAGACATTGGTAGGGCAAAAGTGGACAGATGGTAGTGAGCAGGGAGGGGATTAGAGCTGCAGGTTGAATAGTGACAGAGAAAAAAAAAAGAAAAACTAATTCAGGTTAATCCCTCTGAGTAGAACTTCATCCTCATCAGGCAATAGACCTATAAATGTATTCCATAAAAATGATCAGATTATTAATGTAAAAAGCTAGCTGTAGTTTCAAGTTAAAGACCGGTGTCGATTTCTGATGTTCAGTAAGAAGATGATGACATTCAGTGAAATGATGCAGTTAATAAGTAAGACTGAAGACTGCTCAGCTTCAATAATATTCAACAGTGATATTCACATTTATGCCAAATAAAGTCTGACTACATGATGTGCTTTTTAAACAGCATGCTTCTCATTTTGGATGGGAAACTTTCTACTTTCCACATGTAGTTAATGAACAGCAATCTTTATTGTTGCGCTCTGAAACGTGTGCTGAAACTGAACTGATTATGCAGTTTGTCTCCTTTCAGCAACTCTCAATAAGATGATAAAACATCTCCAGTGTTCGAATTTGAGCAAAGGTATTATTGGTTTTTAGCCTTGTTTGGATCAGAGTTTATCTGTTACTAGTGTAGTACATTTATATGAACGAAGGCATAAATATTTATGTCCCTCAGCTTAAATGTCTGTGAGCTGTTGAATGAATTTTCTTTCGGGTTTAAGTGTTTTTGGTGGAGAGACAAACTAACTAAAAAAAAAAAAAAACATTATACTAAGCATGCAATGAAGGATGAACTGGTTTTAAAGATAAATCGGTCTGTCTAGGCTTGTGTCTATTAGGCTCCATAAGAAGAAATAAAACTGTTTATTTAGCAAAAACTCCTTTTAATCCCCTGTGCAAACCCTTAATTAATTATGTATGTATTCTTAAGGTTGCACAGCAGCAGAGACCCCGGTGTTTCATATGGATTTAACTTTCCAGGTGATGTACTTTTTACCATCTACACTTTGTCTTTGCTTGTCATAATTTACTTACCAAATAGGATCAGGTATGAAAAAAATGTCCTGCAGTTGCTTTCACCCTTCAGATATCACAAAAAAAAAAAATCCCAGCTGTGTGACGCAAATGCTCCTCTTCCTCTTTCACTTAGCTGATTTGATCTTTTACCATCCCTCTTTCTTTCCCTCGGCGCATCGCAGATTGTCTTCCTCTCACTCACATGCAGCTATTATGAGCTTTTAATTCCTGTGGGTTTTATTTACAGTTGCCCTTCAGCTGCAGCTTTCTGAATGAGCTCATTGTCCTACATTGCTACATTTCTACTGCAGACCTTTGTCCAAACAAAAGCACGTGTGCTTAAAAGTAATAAAAAGAGGAGATTTTGAAAACAAATGTTTTATTACAGTGTTAGAAAGGACATTGTAAAACTATAATATTCTCAACCACAAAGCTGATCAAGAGTTACCTGCTGCAAATGTAGATTATCCAATCACACCGATGCATTTGGCAATATCTCACCAAGGTATAACAATTCCAAAAATAAAGCATTTTAACTTTTTTAGGACATTGGCCAGCACTGAAATGACACAATAGCATAACTCTAGACATATGTAAACTAGAAATATTAAAGGTCATAGGTTGGAATTTAAGTGGACTGTAGTATTCCATTGCAGTGTCTGTGTATCGCAAGGTATATTCATACATAGCCACGCATACACCCCACTGAGTCATAGACTGAGTCATAGTCCTGCCTACCTTGAAAAGTCTTTATTCTTATGTTGCAAAACAGGGAGCCTCAAACATCATCTTGTTACTCACAGCAATTAGATTTTTAGTGAAAGAGTAAACAGAATAATGTAAAGCTGTGGAAAATGATGAAAAACTCCGCTTGTAGTGCAGCTGAATTGACAAAGCACAGAGAAATGTTAAGGTGCTTAAGAGGAACATTTTCAGGTAATATTTTGTCAATCTGCCTTTTTAGGAAACACCGCTGCTGATTTGGTGGAGGTTGAGGTGTTGTGGTAAACAGAGCACCACCTGCTGTGTTGCACATTAAGACAGATGCTGTCTCAGCCACTCTGATGGTGTCACACCTGTGTTGCAACACCTGTTGCCGACCTCCTCACACACATAGCTGGTGATGCTGTGTGTATACTCTGCAGCCGTCTTATGTTGGTCTAGGTCTCTGCTTTGCAGGAACTTCTTATCCTGTGGTGAGAACTAAAGGTTTGGATTCGCAAAATAGGAACCATTTTTTCTTAAAGACTGTATTTGAGCAGAAAAAACATCTGAGGTGATACATTAATTTGTGTTACTTTGTTGGGTTTTAAAGTGTTTTAAAGTATTAAATCTAAGGAAAAACTGAAGTCATGTGAAGCCTGATGTAGTTAGAGAGAGACCACACTGAACAGGTGTCTTTAATTGCTGAGCTCTAGGAGATTCAACATGCTCAGATACGGTCAATACTTGTGCATGTCGGGGTTGTTCAAACTCTAATATGTCTGGACATTGTGTCCATTGATTTTCAGCACAGGAAAAAGAAAAAAATGGGCCAGGGTCGGTGTTTTGTTTAAAAGGACATTTAATGACAACTTACTTTCAGTGTTTAAATTGTAATATTGAAATTTCCAGCCGTACATCAGTACAATAATAATATTAATATTGGAATCAGGACAATTTCTAAACATTTCTACAAAGTTTTAAATGCGATGTATCCACCTTATTCCTGTGATCAGTGACCTTTGTGTGAATTGTCGTCATCTAGACCAGCATTCTTACATGTAAACAAAGATTATTTCGCAGAGCAAATGTGGATTAAAACATATGGGAACATCAACATTTACACTTTGAATGGGATTGTATGATTGTTGCTGCATCTTTCAGCGACTATAAGGATGAGCTGAAGAAAGGAACTGTGATTGTCTATGCCATTATGTTATATGCCTCATCAATTTCACTGCTCCTCTGTAAAACAGAGGTGAAAATATAAGTTAATTAGGTATGATAAATGACCTGACATTTGTTTGCTTTAAATTAATGTGGGAACATTAAATGTGAATTTGACTATTTCTAAAAGGTACGTTTTCTGTTGTAGGTTGAGAAGGTGGTCAGAAATTAAAAGACAAGGATGCCATGCCTGTCATACCTGAATTGCTTTCAGAAGTGCTGTTATTCTTTTTAAAACCTGACTTGTCTTCTCTGATGGTCGATCACAGCCCAAGAACAATGTAAGGTAAGGATTTTCCTCCCTGGGCTTTTATTTACGGAGTGAAAAGAGCAACCTCTGTGGTAACCTTTAATTTAGATTCTTCAGCATCATTCATCTTAATTCCTCATCTTTTTGGAACCGATAGAAAATCAGTTATTTGTAGGAATAATTCAGTTCCCCTTTGAGTGCTGAAGCTGTAGATTAGGCATGGACATATCATAGGTACAGCCTCAAACAGCACAAGTAATCATCTTCAGACATTTTGGTGCTTTAAAAGGACATGATTGTAGGTGTGTGATTATTCTAACAGATAGAAACATAGAAATTTAGCTAAACTGCAAACTAGTTACTTTAAAAACAAAACTCAGTATATAACAAAACAAACATTTTTATATCAGCTTCCACTATCACACTGAACGTTGCTTACAAAAAAATCTTACAACAGCACTGCCAGGATTGAGTTGGATACCAGTCAGCCGCAGCGATGTCTTAGTCGAGGTTAAGCAAAAGAAAAGATTCTCCATCAAGATAATAAAGATTCAGTAAACCTGCTATCGCACTATTTTGCCATGTGTATTTTCGCATTTGTAGAAATGCTTTTTTCATTCTTTCTACCATGGAGAAATAAAGTGGACTTTGTGAAACATCAAGTCCTGTGATATCTATGAAATACTTGTAAAGTTCATCCACGTCTCGATTATAAACGTATATGCCATGTGTACAGCAGTAAGGAGTGGTTGAAGTTACATGGTGCTTTGGCCTGAGTATGGCATACACTATGTTGCTATGACTACAGTTGTCATTGGTATAGCAATTGTTCTTATCTGAGAAGTTGTTGCTGTGTATCTTTGGCATTCACAGGTCAATCCAAAGCCTAAGCCGATGCAGATCATTTTCAAAGAAGCTAACAGCAACATTTCATCTTTCATACCAGTCTGGTGATTGAATGTCCGGGTGTAGCAGCTTTCACAGGCTATTGTGACAACAACCTCAAGTCGTATACATGTGTGTAAGAGTAAATGAGAGACTAACCTGACATTGATTAGTCAAAGCACATCTTGTTCTTCTACAACCAAAAACGTTTTTGTCAAAATTCTGGAAAATGTTGTCTCTCATTTAATAAATCTGAAATCAGGTGGGTTTACAGCAGTTGTGCTTCTCTGCTGTATGTCTTCACTGCAACACTTTCTTTAAAGAGCAGACTGTGTAAACTGTGGCTGACAGGTGCAAACGCGCAGCAAACGTGGAGCAAACAGCGATAGTGCTGCAAACACAGAAATGTTGCAAACTCCAAAACACATAAACACACACACACACACACACACACACACACGCACACACACACACACACACACACACACACACACACACACACACACACACACACACACACACACACACACACACACACAAAAAGCAACAGAAAAATGTTGAAAATGAAAAATGCTGCAATCACAGAAAATAGACAGTAGCAAAAGGAAAAACACTGCAAGTACCAAAAACAACAAGGTAAAAAAAAGCTGCAAGCTTGCTCTGTAAAACAAAAGTTCTTCTGGGCAGCCCTCTAATGTCTTTGCTGAGGGTCTGGTCGCATTTGACTTGGTGTCGACTCCCCCTAGTGGTCTGGTGCACATCCGTTTTGTGGAGCGAGCTTGTAGCGTTTTTTATCTAGCTGTCGTTTTGGTATTTGCAGCATTTTTTCTTTTTACTTCTGTCTATATTCTGTGATTGCAGCATTTTTCTTTGGCAATATTTTTCTATTGTACTGTATTTGTACAATACTTGTACTGTACTTGTACTTGTACTTGTACTTGTACTGTACTTGCTACATGCAACTGTGAAGCCATCTACAAGAAGGGACAGAGCAGACTGTACTTCTTGAGGAAGCTTAGGTCCTTTGGTGTTTGCAGCAAGATGCTGCATATCTTCTATAAGTCTGTTGTGGAGAGTGTGATCTCTTCTGCCATCATCTGCTGGGGAAGCAGCATCAGAGCCAGGGACTTAAAAAAGCTCAACAAGCTGATAAAAAAGGCTGGCTCTCTTCTGGGGACTCCTCTGGAACCTCTGGAGATCATTGTGGAAAGATGGATTCTTCATAAAATGAAGAACATTATGGAGAACCCTGAGCATCCTTTTCATGAGACTGTCCTACAACAACAGAGTGTCTTCAGTCAGAGGCTTCTTCAGATCTGCTGTAAGACGGAGCTCTACAGGAGATCCTTCCTGCCCACAGCCGTCAGCATCTACAATGGCTCTTTGAAGAAACCTGCATAATATGAGCCACAACAACATTTAATTTCCCTCTGGGATTAATAAAGTATTTTTGAATTGAATTGAATTTGTTTCTGCCCTGCGATGGACTGGCGACCTGTCCAGGGTGTACCCTGCCTCTCGCCCATAGACTACTGGAGATAGGCACCAGCTCCCCTGCGATCCACTATGGAATAAGCGGTAGAAAATGACTGACTGAATTTGTTTCTTGTGTTTCTGTATTTTGAAGTTTGCATCGTTCGTGTGTTTGCAGCACTTTTCGCTGTTTGCTGTGTGTTTGCACCTGTTGGCCACCTTGTGTTGGGGACCCAAATACAGAGGAACGGATGGGAGGAGCATACTGAAAAACACAATTTAATTAACAGAATGGGTCGGCAAAAACAGTGTGACAACAACGGAGGATCTGACATCGAGTAACTGAACCACTGAGTAAAAGGTGAGTAAAAGAAGAAGATGAAACTAAGAGACTGAGGTAAAAGTAATACTAGTTACCTGAAACACAGGAACCAAATGAGACATGAGATGCTACAATGAAATCACAGCAATCAAACCAGACTCAAAGTTCAACAGAACTATGACAGTGAAAGAGGCCATATTTAGGAAATACTGTTAAAACCAGAGATTCCACTCTAGTTATGGGGGGCCACTGTCCTACAACTTTTAGATGCATCCCTGCTCTAACACACCTGAATAAAATGACTGAATTACCTGCTCACCATGTCATGAGGTTCTGCAGAGGCCTGGTAATGAGCAATTGATTTGATTCAGTTGTGCTGCAGAAGGGACACATCTAAAAGCTGCAGGAACGTTTCTTTCCTCGACTGGAGTTGGAGACCCATGGTCAAAAGCATACTATATAAGTTTTGTACTTGTGTTTTACATGACAAAATATGGTTAAAAGTACTTAGAAAATGCTTAAATCTAGCTAGAGTAAAAAAAAAAATCAAAAGCAGCAAGAGCTTCATCCTCAGCCAAATCCTGAATGTGAGCTAAAAAAAAGTCTGCTCCAGCAGGTCAAAGCCGTTTTCAGTAGGAATATAAAGCATTATAGACACTGACACGAGGTGGCGAGGTGAAAGACAGGCACATGCAGACAGAACCACAACAACCAGATAAGAGGTGATACATGACAGGCCTTGCATCTCTCAGAGCACAGATCTCCCTCCTCCACTGCTGGGATTACCATGTGGAATGATGTCTGATGAAAGCTGACACTCTGATGTACAGATCTGCCCAGCGGTCGCACCAGACTTACGCATCACCTGTGTGACAGGTGTCATGTGATTTATGAGTCAGCACAGTGGTCAGCTGGATAAAGGTTAGAGATCAAAATGAGGTCATCTTGACTTGAATTGATATGGAAAAAGAAGATGTTTTTCTATTACACCCTGAGTCTTGTGATCATTTCTATATGCTCTTTTTAGAGATCCTTTTAAGAAATGTGATTTTAGTTATTTTATAATTAAAAAGGCATAAAATAAGCCAAACCAGAATAAAAAGCCAATTAAAATACGCAATAAAATGTATGTCTTCTCATCTGAAAACCACAATTTTAATGTGAAGAATGATCAGTTTCATTACAAAAAAAGCCAAATGATGTCCAAAACCAACCAGCCTTAGTCATGTCTGTGTTTATTTGCAATCCATTAATTTTAGCCATTCTTGATGGAAACAAACGTTAGGCATTTAGCTTTGCTAACTGTTGCCTGTTAAGGCAACTGTTAAGGCAAAGAAGCAAAGTTGGATATTCGGTCTTCATTGAGCTTATTCCTGGTATTTAGCTGCTAAATGCTCCAATCTCCTCAACAGATGGTTTTTTAACTTGGCATTTGCAGTTTCATTGGAGCAGCTTGTACATAATAATGAGTTAAGCACTAGAAACAACCATTTTTAAATATTTCTAAATGGAGAAAATAAATGTTAGTGCAAAACAGAGCAATTACAGTTGTCTCAACAATGTGACAGAAGAGATAAACAAAATTCACATTTAATATTTTCAATTAATTTATGACATGAAAAGTATTAAATCCACTTTGTAGTTTTCTGAGGTTTATTATGTGTTTTGAAACGTTTCAGTGCACATTTATCCCCAGTCTGAGCATGAAACTGAGCAATACTGAGCAAATGTCTGATAACTTTATACTTTGCATCAAAGGAGATTTGCTGTAATTTCTTAAAAATTAATAAAAAGATTTTGAAAGTTGTACTTTTTTCTTTCAATTTTTTAACGCTGATAACTGACTATTTTTGGAGAAAAGTTTTGTTTTTGTTTGTTATTATGCAACTCAAGCGTGACCTAATTATTCAGGCACAGAAAGGCTCCTAATCTCATAGGATGAACAAGATATAAACACATGGTTGAAAAATTATAGGTGACCATAAAGACGCTTATTGCCTTCTGAAAAAAAAGTTAGGCTTATTCAGGCTGGCTAAACAAGACTGATTTTTATCATCTTTATTTAAACCAAGTTTGAACAGGATGATTCAGTAAAAAGTGCAAATTTGAAGTATATTTTTCTGGGCTAAATAAAAGAAAGAGCTGGTTGACCTGAAATAGCCATGACCATGGACGTGTGTACTTGAAAGGACAGCTCAGCAAAGAAATAATTAAATGAGTTAACTTGATTATTAACTTAATTCATTAACCTAATTCACTATTTTCATCTATAGGGCCTTTTTGGTGGCAGCTTCTCACAAAGATATAAATCGCTCACATTTAGCACAGTAGACATCTTTAAGACCTCTTAGTGTGTATGTGTAGCTTGACGTCAGAGATTTGCTTTTACTTGAAGAAACGTTCTGTGATGTCATGTGAATGCTTTAAATCAGAGGCAACCTGGTAACTCCCCACAAAGACCACGATGGAGGAGAACCTGCAGAATCCTAGAATCTGGAGCTTTTGATGCAAGATTGAAGTCGTATTATCATCTAAACAAAACAACTGTGATTTGGTAGAACAGAGCGAACACTCTGGGGAGAGAAGGTGAGTTTTAAGTGATAGAAAGTGACTTTTATTTTAGAAAAACTCTTAGCTCATACAAATCCTTTGTAATCAGTTTCCTCTGGCATGAATGAGTTTGATGTGATGGTGAAGGATAATGCTTTTATCAACAACTGATGCATTATTAACGTATTTTCACCCCTTGGTTGCCCTCCTCTGTGCCTCTCTCTTCTGCTTTTGGCTCTAGGCCTGCAGAAAGTGAAGCAGCCAACATCTCCCATGTGGAATCAGCCGCATTCAGGTGAAACTATGATAAAATGCCAAAGATTACAGAGACCGATATTCAGAAAGTAGAATTTTGCAACAAGGACTAGCAATGTGACCAGATGTCACAGGTTTACTATTAGCTGCTGTTACTCTGGTCAAGTACAGGGCTATTCAATTCAATTCAATTTTATTTATATAGTGCCAATTCACAACAAATGTCTCAAGGCACTTAACAAAAGTCAGGTACATACATTCCAATTAGTCCTAACCATTGAACAGTGCAGTCAGAGTTAGTCATTTAATCAAATTGGATAAAACGTTTTTCTGTCTAAGGAAACCCAGCAGATTGCATCCAGTCAGTGACTTGCAGCATTCACTCCTCCTGGATGAGCATGTAGAGACAGTGGACAGTCACTGGCGTTGACTTTGCAGCAATCCCTCATACTGAGCATGCATGTAGCGACAGTGGAGAGGAAAAACTCCCTTTTAACAGGAAGAAACTTCCAGCAGAACCAGAACCAGGCTCAGTGTGAGCGGCCATCTGCCACGACCGACTGGGGGTTTGAGAGAACAGAGCAGAAACACAAAAAGAACACAGAAGCACTGATCCAGGAGTACTTTCTATGGGAAGGAAAAGTAAATGTTAACGGATGTAGCTCCTTTAGTCGTTTTACCTAGAAAGAAAGAACAGATAAACTCTGATATATAGATTATTATAGATTATGTATTCTGGAAACTAGGAAAAACATAAAGAATTCCCCCAGTTTTTTCTGTCTATTTGTTTTTTCTTTGTTTTTGCTAAAAATAAACACCAAAGCTTCCCTCAGGATGTTAAGGCAGTTTGTTCTATCGTCTCAATAGTCCAGGGATAAAAAAATGCTGGTTCATGCAGGGGAATAGTCAGATATTTCTCTAAGTTTGAACCAGGGAGCCGGAGGCAGAAAACAGATTACAGGTTAAGTGATGGGCAGCACTTTTTAAGAAGTTTTAGTCCAGCTTGTGTGCATATTTGGCTTTGTCACATATTTTAGACAATAGAACAACATGGCAGCTCAAAAAAATAGACGTCTCATTTTGTTTTCTACTTTCTCTCCTTATGTTTCTTCATTGCCTCGTTGCAGGATTCAGATCTCTGCCAGGCCTGACGTCTTTAACTGACATCAGGGATGAGGCACAAGAGCTCTCAAGCTCCAAAAACCATAACAAACTGAGACACTGTTAGTTCTTCATAATAAAAAAGAGCCCAGTTCTCTATTATGACTGTTGATGCTGTAGGGCTTTTTTGCGAGTGTGTTTATTATTCACACTTGACATTTACACACTACAACAAAGTACCATATGTCAGCAAAGCCCCGAACAGAACGAATTCTGAGCAGACATTTGACTGGAAACAAAAACAACTCTCTAAACATGCTATAAATTACTACAAGGCTCAGCAGACTGGTCTTGTCAGCTCATGCGATGTATAACACCAACTGACTTTAGTCCTCATGCCATCCATGTGAAGTTTGTTTGCATTTTGTGGGAAAAGACAAAAGATTTTCAAATGTCAATAATGGAAATTCCCCAATAGAAAGCTTTGTAGTCTCAATAAAGAAAAACTTACTGAAATAAAACTTAACAAAATGATATTAAAAGAATCAAAAGTGTCAGGGTGTTTCCTTTTGTTGAAATATCTCCATATGTGTATGGTGGAAGCAGAATCAGCTAAATGCCAGCTTTTCTATTGTTTTAAGGAAAGCCTTTACATAGAAGTCCCAATATCTTTTTGCTTGTTGGTGAAGAAAACAAATTCACCAAACTTCTCGCATCACAGGTGATAGGGGTTTATTTCTCAGAGAAAGTCAAACTGCCTCCCTTAAGAAATACATTTATGAGGTCGAAGTGTGCATTAGGGTGTAGCCTGAAGGTTCACATTATCTGCAGTGGAGGAGTGCCTGCATGATGAGTGCAAATGTGGCATTATTGTTATCAAAATCCTATTCTCCTGCACTACAGTAAATCCAGCAGGGCTATAACTCACCACTGCTAGTTCACCACCATAGACCTGCCGATATACAATTAATCTTACCCTAATGAATTGTTTTAATGATCTAGACAATTGTAGTACAATGGTGACTTGTTTGATTAATGCCAAAGAAGTCAGTGGCTGTAATGTGAAAATACGTGAAAAAATGTGCGAAAAACCTTTGCACTTTTGCAAGGCATTGTAATTTAGATAAAATTTTATTTTTTGCTTATGTAGTTATATAGATCCCAGGTTTAGTTATATCCTGCATCATGTGGGCTTTACTTTAAATCAAAATATCACAAACCTGACATTTTCAGAAAAGAAAAGTACTTTCATGATAGAAATCATAACAGTGTAGATTTTCTGTACAAGCATTCACTCGTGGCTCGTTTCAGTCAAAAGTCAGAGCAGCTGCAGCGTCCTAATTTCTTCTGAGCCCATAATCTCCCAAACATCAACACGACAGAGGGAAAATGAAGATGATCTGTTTTGGCACAGGAGCAAAAATTTGGCATACAGTCTCCATAGACCCAGACACGGATTCATTAAAGAAAAACAAAACTTGTCATATAAGCTGCTGCTACTGCAGTCATTTAAACCATTAGGACAATGATGGGAGGAAGCATATTTTCTCACACTGCGTGTAGTTTTGAAAACCTGATAACATGGCAAGCAGAAGGACCCTTCAGTTCAACAGCACATCTGAAGCTCAGCCTTGGCACCTAATGCTTGGTGTATACTTTTTTACCCTCATAAGAGATTTGTAAAATGATTCACCAACCCTGGAGGTGATGCTGGAGTCCCCATGTAATGCTTTTCCCCACCTCATGAGTCCCACTCCATCAAGGGAAGCATATATCATGACCAAAAAGCTTTGTGGCCATTGCAGTGCCTACACTAAAGCCTGCAGTCTATAATTTACATCTTAGCACCCCGCTCTTATCCTGCACCGCCTGTGCTGTCTCAAATTTGTTAGCAGCGTCCATAAAATACCAGTGAGCTGCTGAGAGGTGTGGCAGGCAATAAAAGACTGCGGCCAGCTGATGATAATGTGCCTACCAGCACACGGAGCCCCATCAGCAGTTTTATGACCAACCATGCACAGCCCATATACAAGCGCACAAGCGTGCATGAGCTGAAACAAGAACAGGTGCAACAAGGGGCAGAGCCGAACAAATGTTGACCTTCTGCAAACTGAGATTTTTAGCATGGTGAATAGTTTAGTGACAAACAAACACAAACTCACATCTGGTAAATGCCAGACAGGCAGGGCTTTTGCATTCTCCTTTTTTACCGCAGGAAACATTATGGATCAATGGCTACTGACAGGCTGTGCATCATACATTTGCACACACAGAAACATTCCCACAAGAAATGTATCACATGCAGTGTACAAACACGGTTAATCCTTTGTGTAAATTATTTACAGGTGGTAAACAGTTGGTTGCTTTCAAGATGAGGAACCAGAGATGAGAGCAGAAACAAAACAAGCTGAAATTGCCATGACTGTGATGCCATAATGTGTTTTCATAAGAAATTGGGAACAATACATTAAATAATAAATTTTTTATTTATATTTATTTATTTATTTATAATTATTCAATGTTGTGTGCAGGGTGGACTGGTATTGGGTAAAAGTTGAGATGGCAAACTTTTATTTTTTGAATTATGCTTACTAGTCTACGACTATCTACATTCTGTCTGGCACTGTCTATGGTATTTGGCAAAAATTATGTAAATACCTATTAACAGTCCCAATCTGCTCCTCACTTTGCCTTCTTGGTGACATCAAAAAATTGGATTTGGAAACAAATAGTTGCCACATCTAAATTGCCAAAAAAAAAAAAAACTATACGTAAGACCTTGACGAATAAAAAGAGTTTAAATATAATTGATTTGCTATCGTAATTAGATTATGCAGAGAGAATATCTGCTTGTAAGTATGCCCGTGCTGTCGTTAGGCTGGCTAGGCATTTGGCTGCTGTCCTGGTCTGGCGGTGGGTCTTGCATGGAGGTGTCGATGGCTGGACTGCTGCAGGGTTGGGCTGTGGGCCAATGTGCCCTCTTGTCTGACCTGCTGCCGCTCCTGGCTGGTATGACCGGGTTGGGGGCTGGGTCCCTGGGTGGCTTGGGTTCTGGACTGGTCCTTGGCAGGGTGGCTGCCCGAGGCCCGGTGGGTAGGACAGAGGCAGTGGTGGCTGGGCTTTGGTGGGTTGGGGGTATGGTGGCACGAGTGGGACAGTGAAGGTCTGGAAATTAGGTGCACCTGTCGGGTTGTCTTGCTGTCACAGGTTAGTGCGGGCCCTGACCACTGGGGGTGGGGGGTGGGGGGGGGTTGCCTGCGCAGCTGGCAGTGTGGCTGAGGTAGAAGTGCTTGGGCCTTCTTTCTCACTCTGTGGGTCTTTGGCCTTGGGGCAGTTGGTCCTGTGCCTCGCTGAAGACCTATTTGCTGCTTTCAGGTGCTGTGGGTTGCCGGCATTCTGCCGCTCTTGCCACACTTTCAACTGTGCACCTTCAGGTGACAAACTCGCTCATATGCACCAACTCAACAAAAACACAAGTATTTCCACACATCACCCACCCATGCACAGTCACACATACCCACGCACCAAAACACAAATAATCCAATTGGTTGCAGGTTACAAAAAAAAGGTCACTATTAAATCAATGTGGCATGTCTAGTTTGTCAATCATGCCATTAGGATATTGTTTTGACAAATGCTTTTTGTAGAGCAAAACTGACCTGGCACAGATAGGCAGCCACCTACTCTATATCGTATGTCTGAAGAGCCACTTGCCAAAGGATGCTTGCCAAAAAAATAAAAAAATAAATAAATAAATATATATATATATATATATATATATATATATATATATATTGAAAATTAAAATTGAAAAAGACTTTTAGTAGAAAAAGTAGAACAATTTGGACAAGTTTGGAAATATATGTACTTAGATTTATTATTATTGTCTGCAACTCAATTCAATACAAATTCAACCAAAATTTCATGTTGATGCTCTAATGATGGATATTTAATCCTTTTTAACAAAAAGTAAAAATCTCCAGTTTTTTTTTGTTTCCAGAAACAGGTCTAACAAATCCAAGCTCTGTTTTTTTAAAAAAAGGATCTGCATTATTTTGAAATATATCAGGTTTGGTTTGACCCATCTGAATATTAAGATTTTCATTTCACATTTCACATTCCATTTAATGTTGGCCGTATGCCAAAGAAAGCATAGTCAAGTTTGACCATTTTAGTTATTTGAGACTGTGATGTAGATATGACCATATGCATGCCATACCCCTTACAAATAGTGAAATGGCCCTTTAATTTAGTGCCAAATTGGAATCATGAATCACTTCCCAAATCTAACATTATTTTACAACATGTGGCATTGTACAACTGTACTGTGCTACAATGCGTAAGCTGCTTCCAACACAGCTCTACTTATTGATCAAAGGGAAATACCTGGAGTTTTAAAAAAGTTTATTTTTTTATTAACTTGCACTGTAAATCTAATTAAAGCAAGAAATAATATTTTCCCTGTAACGCCATAACTAAAGTTGCTGAAAGCACTAAAATTGTCTTTCCATGATATTCATTACTACAGTTTGTTAACAAATATGAAACAAATCTGCTTTGAGTAATAAAGAATTTACGGTTTCAGACTGTGCAGGTTGCCTCACAGGCAAGCCTCCCTTAAACTTCCAACCATGCATAGCAGTTTTTATGTCTTTATTAAACTTGCTTTCAGCCTTAATTACGTTTGCCTGCAAATCGCTCTGATTTCCAGTTGTTCATAGGTCACACAACTAAACAATGATTTCTAAATAGTTAATGAAAAAAACATTTCTGTTTAGCTTCAAATACTGGTCAGTTATCAGAACATCTATAAATCCTCTTTTTAAACAGTTATTCATTATGAAGAGAGTTTTGCATAAAAAAAAAAATCACCATCAGAATCACTTAACATTTTTGTTTACCGTAACTTGAAAATGGTCTCCACTGGCCTTTGGAAACAGAAAAGTCTAAAAAATGCTTCTAGTTGAGTGAAGGTAACACAAAATTGTATTTCTTGTCAAATTAATATTGAACAACTAATTTATGCTTCAAATACAGGACAATTCTATATTTTATGGGACATTTGGCAACCCTTAAGCTAGCTAGCTTTATATTAACAGTTATTTCCCAAATTATTTATACCCCTGGCAAATTTAGATTTACATTTATTTTCATGCAATCAAGAAGTTTGTTTCTGATAAAAAATGACACAGACATCTTGAAAAGATAATAAAACTATGTAAAAGTTGCATGTATTTAATAAAATATTATTTACCTTTCATTTAAAGAAGAGCACATTGAGCTTTCAATCATAGTATTCAATCACATGCTTTCTGCATGTTTTCATGAGTGTTTTGAGGATTTATCTTTGATAATCAGCTCCAGGTCTTTGAAGTCTTTGAAGGTCTTCTTTCCATCACCCTAATCTTTAGCTCCCTTCACAGAATCGCAATCAGATTCAAATCTGGACTTATGCTAGGCCACTCCAAATTGTTAATATTTCTTTCAGTAATATTAGTATTACTTTAGTGATTTAAACCAATATCTGCCAAGTGTATGAGTAATGTTGGACTCAACTCCAGATTTATGTTGAGGATTTATTCTTAATGTATCTAATTCTTCTAATCAGTATCAATGAACCTTTTTATTTATTTCTGTTAATTGTAAGAAGATAATTAAGTCACATTGCCAAGTATGATACAAACTACAATTTCTTTTGCAGCTCTTCCAGCTCAGAGTAGTCATTACATCTGAATTGAGCGGTCTCAGTTGGGTACAGAGGAAGGCAGAGAAAGAGTCACCTAATGGTGCACTGCAGTATTGTAACATTGACATGTTTGGTTGAGACACAGTTGAATTCACATGTGTGATATACACGTGACTCGATAATGGATCGGGCTGAGAACGAATGCTGCCTATAATTAGGGCCCAAATGGCTTTACAGTGACTAAATATTAATGCAGCCAATATGTGACCACTGTTAATAAATACTCACGCTGTGTAGACAAGGACTGCATTAATGGTATTTCGAAAGCTGAGAGGGAAAAATGCGAGAAGGCAGAAAGGAAGTAGAGAAAGGAGGGTGAGAGGAAATCGCAACATCGAAACAAAAGTAGGCCATGTGGAATTTTATGTCTATAGTGTTTTTGGATGGCAGTGATAAATTGCCTCAATAACATGGAGACATCTCAGGTAAGGAGGGCAAGAAGAAGAAAGATATTTATTTCAGTTTGTAGAGGTCGGTTGTTGTAGAACCCTCAAACAGGATGAAAACCAGCGGTGATGAAGAGGACCATAAGTTGAAAAAAGGTAAAAACAGGCTTCAGCAGATTTCCGGAGCTTTGAATGTTTTCCTTGTATTTTTCAAAAACCCCACATCAACAATCCTCTCAATTACCCTACAATCATTAAATAGCCGCAGACACTACCACTGGTCCACCTTAGGGGGTTTCCCCAACAACATCTCACTACCAACTAATACAGATTAAAATAATATACAAAACAAACAAGAGTCAAATCAAACAAAAGTTTTAGTCCACTTCCACCCTGATCTAACCCTAGCCCACTGGTCTTCCCCATGAGGTGGATGATTAGAGAACTCCCTACAGGTGACGTCATTAGGCTGTTATCACGTGCACTTTTTGTATCTTGCCTTCAGGATGTTGACCTCAAAGAGAGAGGTTAGTGGTCTTCAAAATAAAACCATTACAAATACAAACTTCCTGATAATCAGTGTAAATATATGTTTTACCTTAGTGAGGGAGATGCTTTCCAGCACCCTTACACAGTTTTTCGTAGTTAGTTTGAAACTGAACTTTCCCTATATTGTGATGTAGATGTTGTCATCTTTTGTTTACACTACAGAGAAACATTTTTTTGAGTTCTCAAATTTATGCTCAGTTTTGTTGTTTAAAGTCATTAAAGTTCATCTCAATACCTGAAACTAAAACCACCTTAAAATTGTGTTTTTAACTCACACAAGGGGAATAAAGCCGAAAACAAGTTACTTTTTATGTTCTTACTTTATGTCAAGGGAACCATCTTGTTGTAGAGATAAAGCAGTCAGGGAGGTTCTTGTATTTATCATGCTGCATTGGACACATGAAGGCAAACTGGTTGAAATGGTGGTGAATCACACATAGAATATTTTTTACAGTGTATCAAAGGCTGCTGTGTTGTATAACAATCTTTATCTTTTTCCCCAATCCAGTGGTCACCATCCTGTTCAGAGTTTTTGATATGTAAAATAGACAGAGTCTTACAAAACATGAAATCCTTCAGACTCAGCTCCTATGTCCCAAACTAAAATAGATCTCTGTAAAACACAGGCCAGATTTTTTAAACATATTTGCCAAAAATATGCTTCTGATAAAAAGCCAGTAAGGGGCTTTACAGTGGAACAGCTGTTAGCACTGTGGCCTTGCAGCAGGAGGACTCCTATGTTAACTGGTTTTTCCCTTAGTTATAAAAGTATATGCATGGTTCTTTGTTTCTGTGCAGCCCTTTGATGGACTGGTAAGCTGTTCAGCCTGGGTTTTGAATGGGTGTTTATGGGTATGAAAATGGGAGTAGGTTGGATGAAATGCCAATGCTTACGGACAAACTGGTGAAGCGGAAAATTGACCTAGACCAAGTATATTATTTTGTATTTTAAGTCAACCCTGCTTTTAGTTAGATCAAGACCTCGTCTGAAAAAACATTTACCACTTAATAAAATCAGTCTTGATGGAAAACAATCCAAAACAAGTCCAAAATGGAAAATGTAACCCTTTTAAAGGGAAAAACATCTCAAAATGGTACAATTATTACAGTTTTTGGCATCTAAAATTTCCCTTTTCAAATTTTAACTTGTCTGTATTTTACAATATTTTAAAAGTCCCACAAAAATGATATCAGAAAAACCCTGACATGCCTGAACTCACAATGGGCACAGCTACATGTAACAGGATGTTATGCTGTAAATTTGAGCAATGACCAACAAAGTCACAGTCAGCATCTGAGGAATTGGTCAGAGGAAGATGAGAAGTACTTCAGCTCTGGAAATATTGCAGGAGGTGAGTTATGTTTTTGTTGAAAGGTCCTCTTGATCTCAAAGTGGCCAAGGATGACGGAGGGCAGGCAGGTGGTGGAGAGTGTTTGGTTTATCCTTCCGCTGTGTTTTAAATTGATCTCCAGCTGATGTTGTTTAGGGCAGACAGGAAGGTTGGTGGTGGTAAGTAGAGTGTTTTTTTTTTTCAATCAGTGGGGAACTACTGTGGAGGTTGATGAGTCTTCCAAATGTGTATGGTAGAGGAGGACCAAACCAGGAAGTAGAGAGATCGAGAGGATTTGGTTGTGGAGAAGAAGTAAACTCCAGGTAAGTAATTCTACATAACCAAAGCAGGCCTGCATGATTGTGAAAAAAATGTGTATTATGGAATATATTATTTTGATCAAAATGGAATTCATCCATCCATTTTCTGTACCAACTTATCCTTGCAAGGTCACAGGGGGCTGGTCTCTATCTAAAGTGGTCATTCAGCGAGAGGCGGAGTACATCCTGGATAGGTGGCCAGTCTATCACAGTACAATACTGAATTCATGGTTATTTCAAGTTATTACACACTGAGTTTGGAGAAAATGCATTTATTCTACATGAAGAACAGTGAAATTTTCCGTGATACCTTTTTGATGATTCCCTCAAAATAACTGACAAAGAATTTATTGAAATGTGCCGTATTACATAAAAAATAGTAATAAAATCTGCAATAAAAGGTAATTAAACAATCTCTGCAAAACAGGATTTTAAATTAAAAATAAATTAAAACAATTATATAAATATAAAAAAAAACTAACCGAATTCCAAAAAATATATAATATATAAACTATAAATAATAAGCAAAGTAAGAAAATTAATTATACAGTTGACAACACCGATGATAAATGTGGTTTTGGGCAAATAAATCTGCTCCCTTAGTGCAGGTATTTATTTACATTTTGGCAAATTATATCCAATGAGTTCCAGTCATGGCTGCAATGTGGCACATTTATTAGCACTGTTGCCTTGCAGCAAGATGGAAATGGGTTTAAATCTTAGGTTGGGGTCTTCCTGTTTGGAGTTAAAGTATTCCGTAGAGGTCTCCTTTGAATACATAATATGCAGATACAATGTTTAAAAAAAAGAACAGACCGTCACTTTGATGTTGGATAATCATCTATTTGAAAGCTGTTCAATAAATGGGAGCACCCCTACAACTTATTTCCCAGTCTGGACATTTTTTGTAAGCGCGTAGGAACCTGGATCCGCCCAAACCCAAAAGCGACCAACGAGATGGAACTTGATGGTCGCTACAAAAAATATATATTGATCCAATACTGGTTACATAAGGATAATGTGTTACAACTTATATATTTTCTTTCGATATTATTGATATATTTACAAATAATATATTATACATTCTATTTACATACAAGCACTAATATTTCTACCAATAAAAGCAGGAACATCAACATTAATAATAACAATTACAATAGTTTTAAGTGTGATATCTATTTCTAATCCTCTTTTTATACTTTTTAATGCTTAGACATTGGTTGAGCTCCACATTTGGAATATTCCAAAGCTTCATCACAATGGTGTCATCAAAGGTTGATGCCAAGTGTTGTTTTACATTTTGTTCATTTTTTGTGTTACATTGTTAATAAACTGCAGATTATGTACACAAATCACATTTCCTGTGTACTTAGTATGTACATAAATATAGGTAACAGAAACTGATTGTTAGAGAAACAAATTCATTCTCAGTCTGAGATAGCCTTGGGCCCCCTCTGCCCCCCATGATAAAAGTCTAGCTCTGCCCCTGGGCATGCGTGTGCATGGTTGTTTGTCCTGCATATTTCTGTATTGCACTGTGATCATCTGGCAATCTGTCCAGGGTGTGCCCTTGATGAAGAAAATCCAGATTCTTTAAATCCTGGGACATAAACAAAATGCTCACCTCCTCTTGCTGCTCTTTGTAAATAAACTGCTGGAATAGCAAATCCTCAAAATGTGGCAATAGTTCAAGAAAAGAAAACACAAAAACTGTCTAACATGTCTGCTGAATGTCTGTGCCAAACAAATATTAATTTACAGATTCCTAACATTTCCTACTGGTTCTAAGCTGCCAACATTGCACTGAAGTGTAAGCATTAAAGCGACAGAAGATCTCTTTACTACTTATGAGTAAAACTGTGTGAGAAGAACAAAAAAGGGGATCATCAGGTTCAGCTCCCGTGTTTGCCTGACAATCCACACTTCAGAGTAAGAGGATGTTTGACTCTATTGTCATATCTGCTGCGCTTCTGTCAACTAACTGCAGAAAATAGTTTCCCCAAAGGAAGAAATTAGCTCAAAATCTTTTACAGGCATTAACTTTGCACATACGTTTTAGAACAGAGAAAAGAGGCCCAAAACTGCAATCGAATGTAAGAGTTCAACACATTTTGAACCTTACATTTTTTAACAGGCCCACTTTGGCCTTACTCAGATGTGGCATTTTGGCAGTTTTGTGTGCAGCACAAATCTCTGTGGTATCATCTCTTTAATCATTCCCTGACAATACTCTCCAGCATCCTAGAAGACAATATATCCTTCAATAACACTGTCAGGACTCATTTATCACTGGGAGCTCCGATCAGCCACCAGCCTCCGGTCTTTGCCCACTGATCCATTTCTTATTAAAGAATACAATCCAGTTTGAACAAATGGTCTCTCAGAGGGCCTCCAAAGAGCTGGATGAGCAAGCATTTAGCTCAGATGAATTAAGACTTTTTAAATGCATCAACATAAATGAACATCCTTATTACTAGAACAGTTAAAAAACTTACTGGAGAACAATAAGAGAGCCTATTCTGGAAAAAGTTGTTTAATTTGTCTAAAATAATACTTCCATTGAGGTTTTAGTGTGAAAAGAACAGCTTTAAAAGGATGGGTGAAGCTTCGAGGTGTTTTATTGTCAGACATTAAAGTTCTCCATTTACACTAATGTAAAGCCAAACAGCTCTAAATGGAGAAGCCCTTGAATGTATTAGACATTTAAAAGAAGAAACCCTAAAATCTCAAAGCTTTTTCAATGACTCGAGCAGACCAATTACAGCTTTACACCTGGAGCAAATAATATAATGGTGTACCTTAATAACAATTACATTTTTAAAGCCTATCACTGGAACTGTCAGTAGACATTTGTTGGATTGAGTGACATTAATGGATTGAGCTCTCAGGCGGCTTTATTTTGCGGGTCAAGCGAGGAGAGAAGATGGGCTGCTGTAAAATTTAATCATGTAGACTAAATCAGACAGGACGTTGGCTGAGGAAACTTCACTGCGGTGAAAACTAAACCATGTTAAGTGCAGTGCCATCTCTCTGCTGTGCACAGCCACCATAGACAAGACAAATATCCCAAATGCATGAGTGTATGGTTGAGATTGAAATGCAGCAATTAATCTCTAAATAGGTTATCCTTGTATATTCTTTTCTTCTCACATATCCCGTCTTTGTCATGGTTTTAGGTACAAATCTGACCTACATGCAGAAGAACACTCAGGAGAACTCACAACTCCAACTGCACAGAGAAGAGGGAGACAGGTGAGTATAGGATAATAAGGTAAATGATTATAATTTGCTATGTTCTTTCTTACAGGGATGAGGGATGAAACCGCCAGGGGGAATGAAGATGTGGAGTCTGAGAGGTCAGCACAGGGGTTGCCTTGGCGTGTTAAGTCTATCCAGATGGCTTGGTCCTTGAGAGACGAGGAATCTTCTGAGAAGCTTGCCTGAGAGCACGTTGGAGGGTAGACAGGGTTTGCTGCTGACTTGGGCCGGTTTGTTGTCGATCCTGAAGCTGCCAGCCAGGAGTTAATGCAATAAGGAAACTTGAGACTTGAATCTTGAAAATCCAGGAGCATCGAAGGTACTTAGATCCAGAGGTTAGGAGTCTGCTTAACACCAGAACTGGAAGCTGGATTAAACAGGTCTGGAACCTAAAGAGGAGGACACGAGAAGGTAAGTCTTGGACACTTAGAGAAACTTGACACAAGCTTAGATCTGGGCTAGAGATTGTTACCACTGTAGGTTAACACTCAGCCGATAAAGTGCTGGCAGCTTCAGGCTTAAATACCCCCAGTCAGCAATCAGCAGGGGTGAAAGTGAGCCGGTACGGTCCAGTACTGTGTACCACTAAAAGATTCTGCGTCGGTACGCAGTACCGGGAAGAGGGAAGAACGGTTGTCTGCTATGAAGCCATCATCCAGAACCAGTTACGGCTGCAAAAATTCACCAATAGGCAGTCTAAAACACGACTTAATCAATTTATAAATATAGCTATTTTCCTCTCATTCCCAATAGTTTCTGAACTGTTCTGCTATGCTGGAGCCTCAATGCTCTTGCTTTGCTTCTCTCCCCTTGGTGCTCGAGGTTTTATGTGAACGGCCAGCGTTTAAAATGAGCACCGCTATGTTTAACGTCTGTCTGCTCGCTGCTAAATACTCCAGTTAAAAGCAAAGGGAGAGTAACTAGCTGTGTTTCATGTTATTTTGCTGAATTACAACAACACAGTACAGCTCGAAAACACCGCTTATGACCAGAGATCTCACATACACTACACGAGAGCACATGCGTGCTTACCCCCAAAAGAGAGCGGTTGCCAAGGAGACCGGTGCGTTCGATTTAATGGACTGGGAGATTTTACACAGGTGGTACACAGACATAAAAAACCGCCACTTGCATTAGGACAGGACGAACAATAAATCACTTACCATCTACAGACATTTAAATAAAAACCGCGAAAACAACCGAACTGTCAAATTTTTTTATTTAAATGAAATCAAAACTTCACCACAATGCAGAGAACAATAATTTCTTTGTTCAAAAGAAAAGACAGAAACTGAAGATGAAAAGTTATGCATCAGAAAATTGTTTATCATTATTTCATACATGGCAGTTCTTTAACAATTGAAATATATATGTTGTAATTATGAATCTGAGAATATTATTTAATATTTAATATTCATATTTTTTATATTTTATCAAATAATATTTCGGTCTGTTAAGGGTTGTCCTGTGAATACCAGCCCAGTAAGGCGATGGTATTAGGACAAAATAGAAAGGTGTGAGACGAGCTCTGACATTATTGAACAGCATAAACTCTGCACATATATGGAATGAATTCACACAATTTCTTAAAATACAATAATTTATTAACAAAAATAATTCAACTCAAAGTCAAACATATTTCAATCAACAAACTCTTTACTATGCTAAAACAATCCAACTAAACTACCAAGCACAGTTAAAGAATAACGAAGACTAATGGGCTGTGTACAATATAAACAAGTTGATTAAAGATGATTGAAAATCATGACCAAAAAGAGTGATGCAACATTACCATGCAATGTTTATGTTTGAGAACCAAGGATTATCTTGAAGAATCTGGAAATGAAGTTAAGTTAGTCTTGGAACTAACTTAGGCAATAATCAGCAAACATTTAGATAACCATTCACAATGCAAGATCAGAAAAAATATTATTTTAATAAAATAATGTTTTAAATAATGATCTGCTGAATAAAACCAACCTTCTGGATGACCATTTCTCAACGGTGTCTAATTAGCTGCCTTTAGTTATTGAAATAATATTCGAAGAAATGTTATTAAGGGAGTATTTTGGAAAAGAGCCAAATCTTTCTGGAGAAATGGGGCTTAATGGTGTTTACTTAGTTATCAAATCTAGTAAATGATGTTCAGGGACTATTATTCACTAGCTTGAAACCAACAACCTTTCTGTTGAATAGTCTCTAGTAGCAACCACATGTTCTCTACCGGTTAGCTGTTAAGCTAACAAAGAAGCGGATAGCTTAGCACCAGAATCAACACATACCTTTAAAATACCAGGGTTAATAAAAGGGTTAAAATGCATAAGCGCGGACGGCGCGTTATGAGCAATGTTCTGTTTAAAACCACCCTTTAAATAAAGTTTATCTTAACTTTAAAACATACAAAGAACACAAACCGGCATGTGCTGTAGCTAGCCTATTAGCACTAAGATAACCGGGTTTCACAAAAACAAACTTCATAGAATGAAAACGTTCAGATTATTTCATCCTAACGGTTAATCTGCCCAAACCTAACCTCCATGGTGAGGAAATGTTGTCCAAGGGCGATGAAGTTCGAAGAAACGTCCACAGTCAACAAGCGGTTAGCTTTCAGCTAACCTCTGTGTTCGCTCTGGAAAAAAAAGGGTTAGCTCCGGAGAGCTGGACGTTCGTCTCTGCCGTCTTACTTGCAGGCTGGGAGACCGCGTCTTTGCCGGGGCTTCTCTCGAACACCGCTTGCGTCTGCGGGGCCTCGGAGAGACAGTCAAGTAATGCTTGTACCTTAATTATCCCCGTTCATGAATGAAAATACCGGATACACAGACAGTATTTCATTCTACGTAACTTTGCATATGATCGATGATCGTATGGCTTCCTTGGATCCAGTTGAATTTATGTCTTTTTGCCAGCAAAAGACATCAGCGCGCTTTGTTTCCCTCCTATCCCGATGGTCATCGGCGTGGAAGAGAAAGACTTGTGGAAAGGTGGGGGTCTTATGCGGGCAGTGGCATCATGGGAAGTCCTATGCTACCCCCCCTTCCCCCTTCGGAGTTGTGCTGGAAGTCAGTTAAATGCCATTTATTTTGAAAGTTCCAGAAATGTTCGTACCGGAGTTTATGTTGAAATCCATGGCTGTAGGTCACAACATATATATATATATATATATTCTACATTGTCAAGTGATTCTAATTTCTGCCTTATATAGACAGGCTACAGTAAAGTAAAATATTGATACGTTTTAATTAGTTTGAGTTTGGACTTTGCTGAGAGAGAGAGATCTCGAGGGGGCCACAGATGAGAGTGCTAATCCCCCCAGCCCCTCCTCAAGCTCCGCCCCTAAGTATCGGCAAGAATTTTAAACTACTTTCATCCCTGGCAATCAGAAGATGGTTAACACTTCTTTACTCAATCCCAGGAGCAGCAGTGCCCTCTACGGACCAAGCAGAGTTAATAGCAGGCAAAAAAAACAAAAGCACAAACAGAAACTCCCGAGCTCCGACAGTCTTGGCATTTCAGGCATACCATATAGAAGCTTACTGCCTACAATTTTGTTCAAAAAAAAGGACATCTCAAAACAGGATCCTAATTGCCTGATTGACTTTATTATTTAAACTCCGGATCCAGCATCAAAGTAGGCAGACCACATCGAAGTTGTAGCAACCTGTGTTGGTATGATCTTATACCATTTGGACTACTTGTGTACCGGTGTGTGTATATGAGTGGATGAGCACATGTGTAGAAATAAGTGTGTTTGTGTTGAGTGTGTGCATGTGAGTGAATTTGTCATTTGGAGGTGCCAACTGTAAGGGTGGTGAAAACAGGAGAAGGCCTTCAACACACAGCACCCAAGAGCAGCAAAGGACAGGTGGATCCGGTTCTGGAAGGCCACGGCAGCTCCAGGCAGACAGACATAAGACATCACCCCAGGGCAGCCATACGACCCGCACTGGAGGTAAGTAAAGCAGAGGAGCAGCAGCCCCCAAGTCAAAGAGGCACAGTTTGAGACAGAGGGCAACCAAATCTACAAACTCACAACTATATACCTTTCTGCTCGGGGTAAGAAAACCAACTTCACAGATCCTTATTTAAAAAAATTAAAACTAACCCTTTAACCATTTTGTCTGGTAGCTAACCCACTACTGAAAGTTATTGTCGCTCTTTGTAAGGTTATTACTTCACTGTAGAGCAACCACCTGCCGTGTGAGCTCCATTTCGTTCTCACTGTCACTGTCCAAACAACATTTCTCTTCAACCACTGGATATGTGCCTTTACTCACTGACTCTGGCTTGACATTATATAACCAATGTGTGCTGGTGACATTTTACCTGTTTTTATGTCTACAAAAGGCTTGTTATATATTGCTTTAAATTGTATTGAACGCTTTGAGGACGTAATACAGGGGTTGGACAATGAAACTGAAACACCTGTCATTTTAGTGTAGGAGGTTTCATGGCTAAATTGTACCAGCCTGGTAGCCAGTCTTCATTGATTGCACATTGCACCAAGTAAGAGCAGAGTGTGAAGGTTCAATTAGCAGGGTAAGAGCACAGTTTTGCTCAAAATATTGAAATGCACACAACATTATGGGTGACATACCAGAGTTCAAAAGAGGACAAATTGTTGGTGCATATCTTGCTGGCGCATCTGTGACCAAGACAGCAAGTCTTTGTGATGTATCAAGAGCCACGGTATCCAGGGTAATGTTGGCATACCACCAAGAAGGACGAACCACACCCAACAGGATTAACTGTGGACGCAAGAGGAAGCTGTCTGAAAGGGATGTTCGGGTGCTAACCCTGATTGTATCCAAAAAACATAAAACCACGGCTGCCCAAATCACGGCAGAATTAAATGTGCACCTCAACTCTCCTGTTTCCACCAAAACTGTCCGTCGGGAGCTCCACAAGGTCAATATACACGGCCGGGCTGCTATAGCCAAACCTTTGGTCACTCATGCCAATGCCAAACGTTGGTTTCAATGGTGCAAGGAGCACAAATCTTGGGCTGTGGACAATGTGAAACATGTATTGTTCTCTGATGAGTCCACCTTTACTGTTTTCCCCACATCCGGGAGAGTTACGGTGTGGAGAAGGCCCAAAGAAGCGTACCACCCAGACTGTTGCATGCCCAGAGTGAAGCATGGGGGTGTCTCAGTGATGGTTTGGGCTGCCATATCATGACATTCCCTTGGCCCGATACTTGTGCTAGATGGGCGCATCACTGCCAAGGACTACCGAACCATTCTTGAGGACGATGTGCATCCAATGGTTCAAACATTGTATCGAAGACGGTGCCATGTATCAGGATGACAATGCACCAATACACACAACAAGACTGGTGAAAGATTGGTTTGATGAACATGAAAGTGAAGTTGAACATCTCCCATGGCCTGCACAGTCACCAGATCTAAATATTATTGAGCCACTTTGGGGTGTTTTGGAGGAGCGAGTCAGGAAACGTTTTCCTCCACCAGTATCACGTAGTGACCTGGCCACTATCCTGCAAGACAAATGGCTGAAAATCCCTCTGACCACTGTGCAGTACTTGTATATGTCATTCCCAAGACGAATTGACGCTGTATTGGCCGCAAAAGGAGGCCCTACACCATACTAATAAATTATTGTGGTCTAACCAGGTGTTTCAGTTTCATTGTCCAACCCCTGTACATTCAAAAGTGCTTTTTATATAAAATACATGAATATGACCACTTAACCCTTATATGAATGTAAGGGTTAAGTGTTCAGTCTTAGCATTACCTCATAATAAAAAACATTGAACATTTTCTTCTTCCAGGTGCCAAATGTACTAATTTAATTTATTAGTTAAGGTTTTATATTGCAAGACCAACATATTTGTTCTACATTTTTATCATTTAAGTGACTCCATGGTGGTGCAGTTGGTAGCACTGTTGCCTTGCAGCAAGAAAATCCTAGGTTCAATTCCCAGCCTGGGGTCTTTCTGCATGGAGTTTGCATGTTCTCCCCGTGTGTGCGTGGGTTCTCACCGGGTACTCTGGCTTCCTCCCACAGTCCAAAGACATGCCTGTTAGGTTAATTGGTCACTCTAAATTGCCCTTAGGTGAATGAGTGTGTGCATGGTTGTTTGTGTGTTGCCCTGCAATGGACTGGCAACCTGTCCAGGGTGTACCCAGCCTATCGCCCATAGACTGCTGGAGATAGGCACCAGCTCCCTGCGACCCACTATGGAATAAGCGGTAGAAAATGAATGACTGACTGACTGACTGACTGATATATTTTGATAATTAGTTAAAACATACAGTATTTTCATGAAAAATGTATGACAATACAGGTCCTTCTCAAAATATTAGCATATTGTGATAAAGTTAATTATTTTCCATAATGTAATGATGACAATTTAACATTCATATATTTTAGATTCATTGCACACCAACTGAAATATTTCAGGTCTTTTATTGTCTTAATACGGATGATTGTGGCATACAGCTTATGAAAACCCAAAATTCCTATCTCACAAAATTAGCATATCATTAAAAGGGTCTCTAAACGAGCTATGAACCTAATCATCTGAATCAACGAGTTAACTCTAAACACCTGCAAAAGATTCCTGAGGCCTTTAAAACTCCCAGCCTGGTTCATCACTCAAAACCCCAATCATGGATAAGACTGCCGACCTGACTGCTGTCCAGAAGGCCACGATTGACACCCTCAAGCAAGAGGGTAAGACAGAGAAAGAAATTTCTGAACGAATAGGCTGTTTCCAGAGTGCTGTATCAAGGCACCTCAGTGGGAAGTCTGTGGGAAGGAAAAAGTGTGGCAGAAAACGCTGCACAACGAGAAGAGGTGACCGGACCCTGAGGAAGATTGTGGAGAAGGGCCAATTCCAGACCTTGGGGGACCTGCGGAAGCAATGGACTGAGTCTGGAGTAGAAACATCCAGAGCCACCGTGCACAGGCGTGTGCAGGAAATGGGCTACAGGTGTCGCATTCCCCAGGTCAAGCCACTTTTGAACCAGAAACAGCGGCAGAAGCGCCTGACTTGGGCTACAGAGAAGCAGCACTGGACTGTTGCTCAGTGGTCCAAAGTACTTTTTTCGGATGAAAGAAAATTCTGCATGTCATTCGGAAATCAAGGTGCCAGAGTCTGGAGGAAGACTGGGGAGAAGGAAATGCCAAAATGCCAGAAGTCCAGTGTCAAGTACCCACAGTCAGTGATGGTCTGGGGTGCCGTGTCAGCTGCTGGTGTTGGTCCACTGTGTTTTATCAAGGGCAGGGTCAATGCAGCTAGCTATCAGGAGATTTTGGAGCACTTTATGCTTCTGTCTGCTGAAAAGCTTTATGGAGATGAAGATTTCATTTTTTAGCACGACCTGGCACCTGCTCACAGTGCCAAACCCACTGGTAAATGGTTTACAGACCATGGTATCACTGTGCTCAATTGGCCTGCCAACTCTCCTGACCTGAACCCCATAGAGAATCTGTGGGATATTGTGAAGAGAACGTTGAGAGACTCAAGACCCAACACTCTGGATGAGCTAAAGGCCGCTATCGAAGCATCCTGGGCCTCCATTGAAGCAGTCATTTCTGCCAAAGGATTCCCGACCAAGTATTGAGTGCATAACTGTACATGATTATTTGAAGGTTGACGTTTTTTGTATTAAAAACACTTTTCTTTTATTGGTCGGATGAAATATGCTAATTTTGTGAGATAGGAATTTTGGGTTTTCATGAGCTGTATGCCAAAATCATCCGTATTAAGACAATAAAAGACCTGAAATATTTCAGTTAGTGTGCAATGAATCTAAAATATATGAATGTTAAATTTTCATCATTACCTTATGGAAAATAATGAACTTCATCACAATATGCTAATATTTTGAGAAGGACCTGTATAAGGCTCCAACATTTAATAAACTAATTAGCATTACAAATATTTATCCTCTCACTTATATG
Organism: Girardinichthys multiradiatus; assembly: GCF_021462225.1. NCBI lineage: Eukaryota > Metazoa > Chordata > Actinopteri > Cyprinodontiformes > Goodeidae > Girardinichthys > Girardinichthys multiradiatus. The sequence goes on from NC_061818.1 coordinate 7,150,555, forward strand.
AAAAAAATATGTACGTTAAATGTTTTATCTAGTTTATTGCAAGGACTGCGATTATTTTAAGAATGAAACTTACCTCTTGAAATGTTATTCAGGTGATATCAATAATAAGAACTTTTATATGAAAAATGCTGGGTGAAACAGCACTGCTATAAAATATGAATTTAATTTAAGGTTTTTCTTATACATCTTTACCAGGGATGCCAATAACTGCTGAGGGTGCTGTATTGAACAGTAAAATCCCTTTGTATTTCAGGAAATAATTAACAGAACAGATATGCAAACAGAGAAGTTCAAAACAAACAAAGGATTCAGTTTGCTTGTACTGAACAATGATCAGATGAACATCCCTTCAACTGCAGATAATAGAGTTCATTACAGAGATATTATTGCTTATGTTAATCTGGGGATTTTGTGCCTACAGTTATGAAGAAAGTTTTTGCATTTAAAGTTAAAGGCTTTGTGGCCTGACCATGGATAATTTGAAGAGATAATTAAACTGGATATGTAACTTTCTTTGATGACTTTAAAAACATTGTGTTTTTTTTCTTATTTTTTTGTACTTTTGTTTACTATACAAGTCTTGTTTGGAGAAAAGTAATTAAACTTCAATAACGAGTGTTCACAAAATTTGAAACAGAGGGGTTTGTGCTTCATTAAAGTCATTTGTTATATTTGATTTACATGATTTAACATAAACAGATAAAACAGATAGGTGGAAGTGGAAGTAATTTGTTGAGTTCAGAAAAAACATTTTATAGTCAGCTGAATTTCAAATATCTGCAACTGCATCTTCAGAATTGAGAAAAAGGCTTTAGAAGCACAGAAAAACTCTAAACTAGAGGTAAAAATCTATTTGCACTTGCAATTCAGCAGAAGAGTAAGATGTGCTTTTTAACTTATTAAAAGTTGTTTTCTGCCTTGAGATTTATAAAAAAAAAAAAAGACTATTTCTGTTGCTTTCCAAATCCTTTAAATACCTGTAAGTGTCTGGTGAATGAGCAAAAAATATTTTAACTTTTTAAGGGAGGTTAATTACTAACAATATTTGATAATATATTTCCTAATTTGCGGTCAAACCAAGTCACCCAATCTGCTACTAGTAGCTGAGTGATGAACATACACTTACAAGTTGTACTTTACAAGTCTTAAATCTGTATATGTTAATTTGTAATCCTTTTCAGTTTTATGGAAGCAATATTCTGCTCTCTCTTGTGTAAAATTCTAATAATCAATTCTTACTGAGTGTTGCTGCGGAGCTTGAAGGCTCAATTAGAACAGCACGGTTGAATGCTGCTAATAATCACCAGACCAGCATGATTATCCAAATATGCAACTTATCTTGCCTTAACTGATAAAAATACTATAAACACAAAGGCTAATGTGTGGTAACTAAATGTTTTTGAAAAGTCTTTGGAGATGAAAGACTACCAGATTTACCAAAATTAAAGACAATACACATTTTTTGTTCAGTTTAATTTAATTTATTTATTTTTTTAAAAACAGTCTTCAACTGAAATGCTCAAATTCAATTACATGAGGGTGTTTCTATTTGGAAATTATTTTACTTATTGTTTTATAGTAAGTCTTTGACCTCTGTGACATTCTGCACTGTTTTGCAGTCATTATTGTTTGCTTGTTCAACAGGTTCTTGAATGGTATCGATCTTGCAAACGTATATATAACCCCTAATGGTTTTTCATTCTAACACTCCAGTTACCTGGCCTTGCCATTAAATGTAGTACAAAGATATGCAGCTTATGTAACTAATGCCGAGCGTCCTCTTTGTATGCTTCCGTTTGGCTGCTGCTCTAATATTGTAGCAATGATCTAATAGTAAGGGCACTTACTTTGCTTGCACTATGCAGGCCCTCTGTCTGCACTGTTAAGGAATTCCTCAACATTAACAGGAGAGCATACCCACCTACTCTCTGATTAATTCACTTGATTATTATTAGATCACTTGGAGGCATTAAGCATGTGTATAGAGCATTGCATTTTAATCCTAAAATGGTCAAACAATAATCATTATAAAAAAGATTTAATGAAAATGTGACAGTGATGTCACTGCAAAAGCTACTTAGCCTGTTGTGACACAAGACACTCCACATTTTACACTCTTCATCCCATTACACACATTGTACAAAACAGGATATGTTTTAAGCAACACACATACTTCATCGATGCAACAGGAATTGCTGTTTCGTGAAATGCACTTCATTTTTTCATGTTTAGAGCCACATGACACATGATTTTGAATAAGCTAACATACAGTACCAGCTGATCCAAACATCTGTTGTGCTGGAGTTTATGTTTGACCCAAATACAGAAACCAGTGAGAAACTAGAAGTAAACCACAATTACCTTTCAGCAGTCTCGGGAAGCAGGTCGCATCTGGGAAAGGAGAGCAGAAAGGTTAGCTAGGTTTGCTGTAAGGGAAGTGTATTGAAGTTATTGTTGAAAGTGTCTTACTGTTTGTAGAAACAATGTGCAACCAGAGTAGAAAACTGATGGTTCCCCGAGGTGAGTAAATTTGTAACCTTGAGATGTTTCTGCAACTTGATTTGAGCTCAGCTTTGATCAATTCAGCTGGCTGAACTTGATTTGGAATGGAAAACTTTTATATATAAGGTCCAACAATTGAATCCTCACATCAGAGCTGAGACAAAGCAATTAATTGGTCAAATTTGTCGCTCCCGTATGGGGACCACTGTGGCCACCATCGCCAATGCCCTCATAAGGGGCGACGTTGGTAAAGGTGGTAGGGGTTTGTCCTGAGAAAAACAGGCTCATTACCTAGCTAACAGCATCAGTACTGTTTAGCATGATGGTGGCAGCATCATGCTGTGGGGAGTGATCGTAGAGGGAAAGATGAGAGCAGCAAAGTTTATGGGAATTCTTTAATTCCGTATAATAAGACAACAATTTATTATTGAACACAGAAATGACACAAAACACACAGCCAATATAACAAAGGTCTGGCTTCAGCAGCAATTCTTGGATATCTGTAAGTGCACCGGCCAGAACGTTGACTTTAAGCAATTGAACATCTCCTTAAATGGTTTTCTGCTGACATTCCCCAGAAAACCTGACTGAGCTTGAGATCTGCAGAGAAGAATGGGATAAAACACACCAAAACAAGCTTGTTGAGACATTTCAGTGAAGCCACGAGACTGATATTGCTTTCAAATACAGTTTTACAGAAAATTAGGTTATGGGTGTGAATTATTCTGAAACACAGGATTAACAAGTGTTTGGTTATAAAAATGTTATCTGACAAGCCATTTCTCTGGAACGTTATGTTTTTGTTTGTCTATAAAAATTGTTCAGATCTATTGTAGAAAAGATCTGCAGCATTAAAACATGGAACATTTGAAAGGGTAGAAATAATTTCTAGTGGCAGAGTTCATGACAAGATAATGAAACAGTTTCTTAATCAGAACTCAAGATTCTTTACCGTTTATTTTGTTTGTTTCCTATGTTGTTTGAAATGTCAATGTTTGCTTGTCTAAAATGAGTCTACATGACTCATTTTAAAAGGATTTCTGACTTTTTAAGATGCATTTCGGTAACTTTCAAAATCAATATTAAAGTGAGGACACAGAAAAGGGGTTTATTCTGATTTTACAGGCAAACTCAGTATATTGTGCCGTGTCTTATTGGAGGTTTTTTACTGCTCCAAGACATTTAGATTAGCTTCTTGGCAAGCTTACCAACAGGTCTGTCTGAGACTTTCTTGACCTTCACAGTTCATTTCAAATGCGGTTTCCTATCCCTTCAACCATTATTTTGTTTCATGAAACGCCCACCTGCAAAACATTGCAGTGCATTTCAGACAGTAACAGCTCCATCATGGCCACATTCAATAACCTCAACTTTCTGGTTTTGAAATAAGGATGTCTTAGTCATTTGTTTTTAAAGCAAAACCAGAGAGAGGCTGAAAAATCAGCAAAGGCTGACATTTTACTCAATTAAAATTATGCTTTGGGAAATATCTTGGTTTTATAACAATTTGTGATGTTTTCTAATGTACAGGTACATCTAAAAAAAATTTTAATTGCATAAAAGTGCAATATATTTTGCCAGTCATCTCAGGAAGTGAAACTCATATATTATATAGAATCATTACACATAGAGTGATGTATTCCAAGCCTTTGTTTCTTGTAATTTTGATGATTATGCCTTACAGTTAAACAAAACCCAAAATTCAGTGTCTCAGAAAATACAGTGAATAAGTTCATTATTGGACACTCATGGTGTCACACCCTAATCAGCTAATTAACTCAAAACACCTGCAAAGGATTCCTGGGCCTTTAAATGGTAAGGTAAGGTAAGGTAAGGTAAGGTAAGTTTATTTATATAGCGCTTTTCAGCAACGAGACACTCAAAGCGCTGTACATACAATTACAATACAATCACAAAGGAAATAAACATAGATACAGACACAGAAAAACAAATCAAATGAAAAAATCAAACAACAGAGGTAATTAAAAAAAGTAAAATAAAATAAAGAGAATAGAATGTTGGACAAGAAAATGAAAGGAAGATTGGACTGAAAACTGAAAATGGTCTCTCACTCTGGGTCACAATCAGGCCACACAATCATAGAGAAGACTTCTGATGAGACAGATCTCCAGAAGATGGTCATCAACACCCTACACTAGTAGAAAAGCCACAAAAGGTCAATGCTGAAAAAGCTGGTTGTTCACAGAGTTCTGTATCCAAGCATATTAACAGAAAATTGAGTGGAAGCAAGAAGTGTAGTTAAAAAAGGCGAACCAAAGGTGAACCACAACCTTGAGAGGATTGTCAAGCGAAACCCATTCAAGAATTTGGGAGGGCTACACAAGGAGGGGTTTGAGGCTGGAGTCTGTGTATCAAGAGCCACCACACACACACGAATACTAGACATGAGCACAGGAGCACCACAGGGGACTGTACTCTCACCATTCCTTTTCACTCTGTACACCTCAGACTTCCAGTACAAGACAGACTCCTGTCATCTGCAGAAATACTCGGATTATTCTGCAGTCGTGGGGTGGATCAGAGATGGACAAGAAACTGAGTACAGGAAGGTGGTGGACCGCTTTGTGGCATGGTGTGGAAACAACCATCTCATCTTGAACGTGAATACAACAAAGGAGATGATTGTAGATTTTAGAGGGAAACAAGAAGACACTATTTCCATCAAGGGAGAAGAAGTGGAGGTGGTGGAGGAGTATAAATACCTCGGTGTTCTCCTGGACAACAGACTAGAGTGGAGATGCAACTGTGAAGCCATCTACAAGAAGGGACAGAGCAGACTGTACTTCTTGAGGAAGCTTAGGTCCTTTGGTGTTTGCAGCAAGATGCTGCATATCTTCTATAAGTCTGTTGTGGAGAGTGTGATCTCTTCTGCCATCATCTGCTGGGGTAGCAGCATCAGAGCCAGGGACTTAAAAAAACTCAACAAGCTGATAAAAAAGGCTGGCTCTCTTCTGGGGACTCCTCTGGAACCTCTGGAGATCATTGTGGAAAGATGGATTCTTCATAAAATGAAGAACATTATGGAGAACCCTGAGCATCCTTTTCAGGAGACTGTCCTACAACAACAGAGTGTCTTTAGTCAGAGGCTTCTTCAGATCTGCTGTAAGACAGAGCGCTACAGGAGATCCTTCCTGCCCACAGCCATCAGCATCTACAACGGCTCTTTGAGGAAACCTTCATAATATGAGCTATAACAACATTTAATTTCCCTTTGGGATTAATAAAGTATTTTTGAATTGAATTTAAATTGAATTGAATGTGCGTCAGAAGCATCTTACCTGGGCTAAGGAGAAAAGAAACTGGATTGTTGCTCAATGATCCAAAGTCCTGTTTTCAGATGAAAGTAAATTCTGCACTTCATTTGGAAATCAAGGTCCCACAGTCTGGATGAAGAGTGGAGAGGCACAGAATCCATGTTGTTTAAAGTCCAATGTGAAGTTTCTACAGTCAGTGATGGTTTAGGGTGCCATGACATCTGCTGGTGTTGCTCCGCTGTGTTTTCTGAAGTCCACAGCCAATGCAGCCATCTACCAGGATATTCAAGAGCACTTCATGCTTCCCTCTGCTGGAGATTCTGATTTTATTTTCCAAAAAGACTTGGAACCTGCTCACACTGCCAAAAGTGCCAAAAGCTGGTTCAGTGACCATGGTGTTCCTGTTCTTGATTGGCCAGCAAACTCCCCTGACCTGACCACCATAGAAAATCTATGGGATGTTGTCAAGAGGAAGATAAGAGACACCAGATCCAACAAGGCAGATGACCTGAAGGCAACTATCAAAGCAATCTGGGCTTCCATTACATCTCAGCAGAACCACAGGCTGAACGGCTCTATGCCATGGCGCACTGATGTAGTAATTCATGCAAGAAGAAGTCCAAACAAATATTGAGTGCATAGAAATGTGCACACTTTTCAGAAGCCTGACATTTGTGCTTAAAACATACTTTTGTATTGGTCTAATGTGATATTCTACTTTTGTGAGACACTGAATTTTGTGTTTCTTTACCTGTAAGCCATAATCATCAAAATCACAAGAAATAAAAGCTTGAAAAATGTTTTACTCTATGTGGAATGAATTTCTCTAAAAAAAACGTTTCACTTTCTGAAATACCGGCAATAATATTTTATACACTTTATACAATATTAAATCTTTTTGAGATTGGATAAAAGACTACTAGTTTGAAACTACTAGTTTAAAATGTTGTGGGATTTGCAGATGTAAAGCAAAACAAACTAACAAATTAGTTTTAGTCATCATAGTCTGGGGCAGTAATGTAAAGCCCTCTTCATTATTAAGAGCAAAAAGAAAGCCATTGTTTTTAGAAAGCCATAAGTAATCCACAAACAATGTAGGAGACATAGCGAACATGCGGAAGACTTTGGTCAAATGAGATCAAGAGGGCACTGTCTGATCTAAGTACAAAAGGCTTTGTGTTGAGGAAAACATGAACCCTGCATAAATCTTCTTTACAGTCAAACATGGTAGTTGCAGCATCATGATGAGTTTCTTCAGCAGGGACAGGAAGGCGTTGAACTGTCAGAGAGGTTGATAGTGGTCAGCAGACCTTTTGTTTCAGGCTTTTCAAAGCAGGTTTATGTGTCCAAATATAGTATATTCCTGACTGCCTGTATGTGTATTTTATGTTGGCACAAGAAGTTGAAAAAAATGGAGCTGCCTAGTTTAATTGCTTATTTTAAAGGGCAAAAAAAGGGCACTTATCCACATGCAATTTAGAGAAACCAATTAACCTAACAGTCATGGTTTTGGACCATGGGAGGAAGCCGGAGTACCCAGAGAGAACCCACGCATGCACGGGGAGAACACACAAACTCCATGCAGAAAGACCCCCGGCCGGGAGTCAAACCCAGGACCTTCTTGCTGGAAGGCAACAGTGCTACCAACTGCGCCATTGTACGGCCAGTTAATGAAGGTTTTACAGCAAAATATCTTACAATTGAAGAAGTTATAACCACTGTTATGTGTTCTTTTTTAATAATGAAAGCGAACAAATTATACCTACAGCTGGTTTTCGTACATTTAACCTGACACAATAAATCTTCTGATGTTCCAAATTTCCCCTCGGGGATCAATAAAGTATCTTTGAATTGAATTGAATTGAATTGAAAAGCTTTGAATGCAACTCTTTTTATTTCAACGCTGCATGAAACAAACAAATCTACGGATGTTACTTTTGAAATTATTTTTCAACTTTAAGCATTCATGGATCAGCTTACTTACAGGGGATGCTAAAACTTCTGATTTGTCACGTTTACTGTGAAAAAGAAAAAAAACCTCTCACAAACACATTTGTCAACATGTGTGGTTAGTTTTTCTCACCTTTAGTCTTCACACAGTAAGAACAGCTTCCTTGCAGCAGGTGCAGTATGTCCTCTCGACTAAACAGGTTTCCATGCATGGATCCATTTCTCGACAAGGAGTCAAAGTTTTGCAGTTTTATCATTAAGTTGTCTATAGCCACCTGACGGTCTATAGAGACATCTGGGGTTTTGTCAATTGGTAAAAAAGTGTATGTGAGCAGAGCATGGAAAACATGATAGAGGGTGAAGGCTGTGTAAAACGGAGGAGTTGTCTTATGGATGTGTAGAATATCTATATTTGCTTTAACAGGCATACAATTACAGTGCAATGTGTTATAGTCAAGTAAGATATAGTTGTGTGTGTGTGAGGAGGAGGGGGGTCAACAAATGCACCAACATTCCTGACCTCAACAGCTGCCAGCTGCGATTAGGTTTAGAGCAGATGCAACAAAGATGATTATGATAACAAGTAACAGAAAAAAATACCAAGTTCATTGGAGGTGTAAGCAGATGGAATGCAGAGAAGATGGTGGGTGGTTGCAACCCAGAGGTTGGGGGTTTATTTATAATTCTGTGTTTATGCCTTATTCCATTTCTTCTTTCCTCGCTTCTCTCTCTCTCTCTCTCTCTCTCTCTCTCTAGGAAATGAAACCTGAGGCTCTCATCTGCAGCATCAGCACCAGAGTGAGCTGTGCTGCTTTTTGTCACTTTGACAGGAGGCAGGGTTAGTATACTGTAGGGGTAAAGGTGTGTTATTATTCCAGCATGCTGGGCACTGAAACCAACTGTTGAAGATACTGTATACTCTAACACATTCAGCCAAAATTAGTTCTATACTGGCATGAGGAAGTCGTCATGCATTTATTAAAGGGATAAAAACAAGACATTACAAATAAACACAATTTCCCACATGTTCTTTTCAAAACAATACGGCTGAAAAACATTCATGTGGACCTTTATCTTTATTCCTGGTAACGATCTACATCACAAGGAACATTATTAAGTACCATTTTAAAATTGTTGCAAGAGATATGGATATTATTTTCTTTTCGTTGCAACATCACTATAAAGACCTTTCTTAAACATTTGTTTCATTTGTCACATTTCTCCAACCACCAGATGACAAATAATAATTTGTCATAATTTTTACAATATCTATGTGCATTATGTTGTATTATGTGCCCATTAAATGTTCACCCTGTTGGGTCCCATAACAGACCCAAAATTAGCTTGTCATGTAAGCCAAAATATTTAATGTCAATCAGAAACTCTGAAAGAGATAAATTCATACTGAGCATAACAGTAGCAATAGTTGAAGGTTTTTTCAAAAGGCAATGATGTGGCCAGGCTAAAACTAAATATAATATGAATAATATTTTCCAGTTTCTCTAGTTGCTGTTATGGCCACAATGTTTTTGTCATAACATAGAGTTGTTTTTTTCTTATTAGAGAGTATCTTTGCACTAATCCTCTGCCCTTCATCTTTTTGGTTTCTGCCTAGTTTCAGTCCATATTTTATGTTTAAGTCAATTGGAGTGTTTATTGTTAAAAGGTTAAGTCTTTAACTAACCAAAGCACATGGATCAAGTTCATTTCCAATGGTAGGTCAGAAAATATTTTATTTCTGGCATGCTTCCCAAATGACTGGTTGGCTTGTGAATAAAGCAACTTTCTCCAAATACAAGCTTTTGTTAACAAGCAAATATGAAGAACATGCTTCTGCATAGAGTTTTGTAGCTCTATGAAATTTCATAGAAAGATGGAACTTTGTTCTTGTTTTTGCCACCTCAGTGTAAGAGAACATTGCTATGTTCTTGCAGAGTATTTACAGGTCTTTAGTAATTCATTTTATTGTTTTTAATGTAGATCTCAAGCTTGGCAATATGATTCTGTGGCACACTCTTCCGTAGGAGACCGGCCTGGCACTTTTTGGACTCTTTCTGGAGCCTCCTTCTCTGCTTTGATCTTTATCACTGTGAGGTCCAGAAAACTTGCAATATTCTTAGGCCATATGATGTAATTTTAACACAAATCTTTAAAAACTGCAATATTTGAAAGGTCACGTCATTGTAAACTCAATATACTTAAAAACCAAATAAAAAACATTTTGGCAACATAGATGGCAATGATTTTCAGTACAAGTATGCTAATTCAATTGATAGGTTAGACTTAATGATATAACAATACTCAAATTGTGTTATAAAATAATTTGGTGCCTGGGCAGAAATACAGTTAAAAAATATTATTGTTATAAAGTGATGGCCATAAATTACCATACATTACGCCACTGCGCAATAACCTAAAAATAGTGGTAAGAGTTTCCATAAAATAACGAAGTTAGCAAAACAATATTTGCATTTCTGTCAGAATTGCTGGCAAACACCTTATGTTTCAGAAGGCTTAACATCTGACCTTCATGCCAGAGAAACATTCTTGTTCCTTCATAAACTGAATTTTTTGCTCAAAAAAGCTGTTTCTCCATTTACCGCTGTAAAAAAATCAATGTTTGTTTGCTGTGAAAAAAGAAGCAGAAAACAAGGCTTAAAACAACAAAAAAGCCTTATAGAGAGAGCAAATTTATCCGCTGCACTTTAAAAACATGAATTATTAAAGCTGTCGGAAGGCTATTCTCAAAAATATACACAAGGGGAGGAAGACACAGCCAACAGAAAGAGGTAGTGTAGGAGAGGACACAAAGGGAAGCTAAATCTTATGTTATTATTTATTTATCCACTCAAAGATGTTAACGGAACATGGGATGAAAACCACTCTTACTGCCTTTTTTCTGCAAAACTGTTCGCTCTCTTGATATATTCGAGGCATGTATCAACAGTTAGAAAACACAGTGACTAAAGGATCTTTATTCTGTTCAACAAGGCACCAAGCCAGCTTTGATATGATGATACATGTGGGCTTTCCATTTGTGAACTGCCTTGGGAATGTTGTCACAGAATTAGAGAAATAGCTTCTTTCTTCTGTGGAAATCCCCGTTATTTCACCTTTTTTTAATAATAGCAGAGTTTCTACTTAATTTTACAATTCTTGTTCAAACCAGCTGCTCCTGTGTTCAGGGAGACTCAGACATTTCTAGTTTAGGTTCTATAATGGTCAAGGTTATAGAAACTGCACACTAGAGATGTTTTTATACAGACGTTTATTCAGCATTAAAACATGGGCCGTTGAATTAGGTTAGTTTGCTGCTGAAAGTTTAAACTGTAAGAATCTTGATTTTCAATCGTATCAAATGATGAGAAGGTAGGCAAATAAAACACAAACACTCATGTATCACACAGTGTGTCCCTCTGCTTTCATTTGCAATGATTTCTCGTATCTGTTGGCACACAGAGCCTCTCCGGCTTATTGACCTCAAAATCCCAGCGCTGCTTCATGTGCCGATGACCACAAACTATCTATTAACGGTAAAATTTCAGAGGATAAGCTGTAATGAATGAAAGCTGAATTAAATTGAACGGATAAATCCCAGACATCGCCCCATATTCAGGAAGGTGGGACAGCAGGGCGGACAGGGATAGCTCCAGGTCATGTGTCTTGCGCGATTTGATTATGAGACTCACTGCTGAGGGTAAACAAGTTGTTTCTCTTTAGGCCACTTAGTATGTGTGTCACATATTTGTGTGTTTATATATTTACAACAAACATTGAAAATTTACTACTAATCGAGTATACCGTGTACACATACAAGCAAAGAACATTTCTATTGATGAAAATTTATTTCCCAAACACATTTTAACTAAACTTTAGATGAGACTACATCTTAATAATGAAAAAAAAAACAAAGATTATTTCTCTATCCATTAAAGGGGCAGACCGTCCATTAACCAGTCTCCTGAAATTATTTCTGGGGCTTTTGACCGGAGCTGATAAACTTTGCAAGTTATTTACAGTACAGACCAAAGGTTTGGACACACCTTCTCAATCAAACAGTTGTCTTTATTTTCATGACTATGAATATTGTAACTTCACACTGAAGGCATCAAAACTATGAATTAACACATGTGGAATTATATACTGAACAAAAAAGTGTGAAACAACTGAAAATATGTCTTATATTCTAGGTTCTTCAAAGTAGCCACCTTTTGCTTTGATTTCTGCTCTGCACACTCTTGGTATTCTGTTGATGAGCTTCAAGAGGTAGTCACCTGAAATGGTTTTCACTTCACAGGTGTGCCCTGTCAGGTTTAATAAGTGGGATTTCAAGCCTTATAAATGGGGTTGGGACCATCAGTTGTGTTATGCAGGAGGTGGATACAGTACACAGCTGATAGTCCTACTGAATAGACTGTTAGAATTTGTATTATGGCAAGAAAAAAGCAGCTAAGTAAAGAGAAACGAGTGGCCATCATTACTTTAAGAAATGAATGTCAATCAGTCCGAACAATTGGGAAAACTTTGAAAGTGTCCCCAAGTGCAGTCGCAAAAACCATCAAGGCCTACAAAGAAACTGGCTCACATGAGGACCGCCCCAGGAAAGGAAGACCAAGAGTCACCTCTGCTGCGGACGATAAGTTCATCCAAGTCACCAGCCTCAGAAATCGCAGGTTAACAGCAGCTCAGATTAGAGAACAGGTCAATGCCACACAGAGTTCTAGCAGCAGACACATCTCTAGAACAACTGTTAAGAGGAGACTGTGTGAATCACGCCTTCATGGTAAAATAGCTGCTAGGAAACCACTGCTGAGGACAGGCAACAAGCAGAAGAGACTTGTTTGGGCTAAAGAACACAAGGAATGGACATTAGACCAGTGAAAATCTGTGCTTTGGTCTGATGAGTCCAAGTTTAAGATCTTTGGTTCCAACCATCGTGTCTTTGTGCGGCGCAGAAGAGGTAAACGGATGGACTCTACATGCCTGGTTCCCACCGTGAAGCATGGAGGAGGAGGTGTGATGGTGTGTGGGTGCTTTGCTGGTGACACTGTTGGGGATTTATTCAAAATTGAAGGCATACTGAACCAGCATGGCTACCACAGCATCTTGCAGCGGCAATCTATTCCATCCGGTTTGCGTTTAGTTGGACCATCATTTATTTTTCAACAGGACAATGACCCCAAACACACCTCCAGGCTGTGTGAGGGCTATTTGACCAAGAAGGAGAGTGATGGGGTACTGCGGCAGATGACCTGGCCTCCACAGTCACCGGACCTGAACCCAATCGAGATGGTTTGGGGTGAGCCGGACGGCAGAGTGAAGGCAAAAGGGTCAACAAGTGCTAAGCATCTCTGGGAACTCCTTCAAGACTGTTGGAAAACCATTTCATGTGACTACCTCTTGAAGCTCATCAACAGAATGCCAAGAGTGTGCGGAGCAGAAATCAAAGCAAAAGGTGGCTACTTTGGAGAACCTAGAATATAAGACATATTTTCAGTTGTTCCGCACTTTTTTGTTCAGTATATAATTTCACGTGTTAATTCATAGTTTTGATGCCTTCAGTGTGAAGCTACAATATTCATTGTCATGAAAATAAAGACAACTCTTTGAATGAGAAGGTGTGTCCAAACTTTTGGTCTGTACTGTATATGCTATGCCTGTGATCAGTATTGTAATGTCACTCTCCAAAACAGCTGATTAGTAAAAGAGAGAGCATGTAGCTTTTCACATTCTCCAATGGTAAAGCTAAAAACTTTGGTGTATTTTATTGGGATATTAGGTGATAGACCAACTAGGAGTTGAATATAATTATGTGTTTTATAAATACAAATCTGAAAGTATGGCATTTATTTGTATTCATTTGAGTAAATCGTTCTTGCAAAAAACTCAAGCTCCTTCAGATTGGATAGGAAGTGTCTTTGACCATTAACTTTCAAGTCCTGTCAAAGACTCTCATTTTGATTTAGGTCTGGACTTTCCTAGGCCACTCAAACACATGAGTATGGTGAACCTTTGCCCCAGTTTGAAGTCACTTCCAGGAGTATTCTGTATTTAGCTCCATCCATATTCTTGAGAAATCTGACCAGTTACCCTATTTCTGCATAAGAACAGCATGATGCTCCCACCACTATAGTTAACTGTGCAGATGATGTGTTCAGAGAGATGGGCAGGGTTAGTTTTCTGCATGTAGGCCAAAAAACTCAACATTGGTCTCATTTCACCAGAACATGTTCTTGCAGATGTGTCCCCTATGTGACTCATAGCAAACTGCAAATGGAACATTTTATGCCTTTCGTTTGACCATGGCTCTCTTCTTGACACTTTTTCATAAATTTCATAGATTTGGCAAGTGCATGACTATAACATATCCTGTCGACAGATTCTCCCACCTGAGCTTTGGATGTCTCCAAATCTTCCAAAGTCACAATTGGCCTCTTATCTGCTTATGTAATTAATGCTTTCCTTGCCTGGCCAGTCTGTTTAGATGCATAGCCCTGATTTGGTAGGTTTGCAGATGTCCCATTCTATATTTTTGGATGATGGCTTGAACCATGCTCTGTGATATGTTTAAAGCTTGAAATATTGCGTCATAACCTCGCCCTGCTTCAAACCTCTTCACAACCTTTTTTAGAAAACAACGCAAACCTTTTCTTTTCATCTCATATGTGCTTATTTATGTCATGATCACTGATCACATGATCACTGAGAATAAATGTTCAGTGCTGTACAGAGTTTTTGAGCACCCCAAAGAGAACAAATAATTATTAGTTGAAATCATCATGAATTCGTCATACTTCGCTCCAGTTGGAGCCACTCCTACCATGTGGCATGCAGAAGTGAATTAATCTCCATCATTGCAGGCAGAGTGTCTGCATATTGTAGTATGCATTCACCTAACAGAGCATCATTATCGGGGCATTGCTAATACGTTTGAAGAGCACTTAAGGAGATTACATAGCAGTATATGTGCTGTATGCAAGGTATCTTTAAGTAATAGCTGTCATGCTACAAATTTTAAAAAAATAATCTGTGGCACTATTGTACTGCAGAAGTTAACATTGCATCTGCTGTGGTATCATATGTACAGAAAGACAGTATTGGAGCATTATTTACTTAACATATGACTTTTACCTAAAGTGTTTTTGCAGTGATGTCACAAAATACACCCATGGCGAGGACAAGTAAACAATGGCGACAAATGCTGGACTATTTGAGAAATCAAGTAAATCAGCAGTTAAGGGAATATTGATGGACTAAATCCATGCCAGATGTCATAGAGCAAATATAGCTTGAATTATAGATGCTTGGGATGCCAGCATTTCATACATGGACATGAAGAAATACTTGATGCTGTCAGTGAAGCACACACAAGCATTTAACTTGAAAACATACAACTCATCTGTAAATTACACTGCAGTAAGCCTAAATTCAGCTAAGCTCGAGTTCTACAGAATCTTGCTAATGGTTTTAATATTTCATAGGGTCAGCAGAGACACATTTAGAAGTTGCAAGACACTAATCCTTCTGGACTGGAGTTTGAGACTCTTCACATAATTCTTGCCTCTGCAATTTTATCATCACCGGACTAATTCCTGCATTTACTCATCCTCATTTGTTATGGGAACTAGTAGATTAAGCAGTATTTCATCTCATCACTTTACCTCTGATTGCCACAATGTACAGCAGCTTAGAAAAGTAATTTTGTATCAAATAACCTTCGTGGCATTACTCCAGTAGCATTGTCTGGTAATTGCTCTATTCTGTATGTCCTCCAGAGAGACAGGAAGTTACTGACGTAGTATTGCAAGCACTGTCTGTAGGTACTCAGTCAGTCATTTTCTACTGCTTATTCCATAGTGGGTCGCGGGGGAGCTGGTGCCTATCTCCAGCAGTCTATGGGCAAGAGGCGGGGTACACCCTGGACAGGTCGCCAGTCCATCACAGGGCAACACACAAACAACCACGCACACACTCATTCATACACCTAAGGGCAATTTAGAGTGACCAATTAACCTAACAGGCATGTCTTTGGACTGTGGGAGGAAGCTAGAGTACCCGGTGAGAACCCACGCATGCACGGGGAGAACATGCAAACTCCATGCAGAAAGACCCCCGGCCGGGAATCGTACCCAGGACCTTCTTGCTGCAAGGCAACAGTGCTACCAACTGTGCCACCGTGCAGCCCAGTCTGTAGGTAGGTACTATCTTTTTTTTTTTTTTTTTATTTCTTCTAACATTTTGTGATAAATAGGTTTTATATTATATTTTGTGTTATTTGTTACGATTTCTGAAAAGGACCTGAAGACCCAACACTTCTTGATTCATGACCTATAGTGAGGTCCTGACCCCAACTTTGAGAACCCCTTGTGCACGGAATTGAAGTGAAGCTATTATGGCATTGATACACTGAACTTTCCTATTGATGGACAAATAATGAATTATTGTATTCGATTAAGAAAATTATGCTGAGAGAAAAACAGGACGTCCTCATAATAATGTTGCTGTAGTCATTAAATATAAACTGGATGTGCATCATATTTCATTACAGCACAGGATGTGATCTTAAGTCTGGGAATAAAAGGAATAAGCTACAAGCATCATGTTGCACAGCTCTGATGGGGCTGCTCATGCTCTGTATGAGCATGGCCATTATTGTAAAAAAGAGTCAGCACAATGGTTATTAAAACATTTACTCATGGCTGATACATCTACTCAATTTAAGGAGACCAAACACTGCATGTTGGGTTTCTTATGAGCATAATTATATAAATAAAGAGTCCTTTGGTAAAAAAGATTAAAAAGGTATTTGGATAAGGACACAACTAATATTTATTTAAATAAATTAAAACTAGAATAACCTTGCCACTCAGATTTGAATACAGAACACACAAGAACAGGAAGTGACCTCTAATGTTGGCCTCTGACATGGCTAAGTACTGATAATGGATGATTAAAATTTTATTTGTCAGTCAGTAGAGGATTGTGTGAAATCAGGACACGGGGTCTGGATTCATGTGGTGGATTATGGGTGCAGGTGGAAAACGTGCAAGGCGCGCACATGGAAGGTGGAGGAAGGGAGAGGAAACGGGTCAAACAGTGTAGGCAGTGACAACAAGGAGCAGGTGCTGTTAATACAGCTAAAAGGAAACATGAAAAATGTGTAAAAGAATTGCTGTTACAATATTAAATATAGTGGTGCTGATGACAATACAGTTGATAAAGTTTTCCAAAGTAATTAGGTTTTTTATAATTGGCTAGCAGATGCCATGAGTCTGTGTTTTTGTTGGTTTGGGATGTGCATGTGGGCTGGCTCCTGGTCAGTCCAGACCGGACCAGATTCTCTAAATAACAGAGGGCCAAAGACTCCTCATTATTCCTGCTGTTGGGCAAAAAACCCCTGAGGGAGAATTGCTGAACTCCAAGTGTTTAACAAATTGAGTACACACTAACAACAGCAGGTTGGAGTATGCAAAGGAGACTGTTTATTTTCG
Source organism: Girardinichthys multiradiatus (assembly GCF_021462225.1). Taxonomy (NCBI): domain Eukaryota; kingdom Metazoa; phylum Chordata; class Actinopteri; order Cyprinodontiformes; family Goodeidae; genus Girardinichthys; species Girardinichthys multiradiatus. The sequence goes on from NC_061818.1 coordinate 7,167,773, forward strand.
AGCAGAGTACACAGTGTCTCTTTACGATGGGTTGCCATGACAAAACCTCCATTTAACCAGAGCTAGCCAGCCTCAGGTTTGGTCTGTTTGTGTCTAAATAAGTCCTGTTCTAAGTTGGTTTTAGAAATTTTGTGGAAATAATTTATTAATCTCACTCAGTTAGCTTCTTTTCCGTTTACATAAGAAAGAAAGATGATTTTACCTTCATGCGAGCTCAGTGGACATACTACAGTTGGAACCAGATATTTACATGAACTTCACATTTTTCTCTCCATGTCTGATATTAAGTAAGATTAAACTTGTTCTGTTTTAAGTCAAACAGTTTTCATACAGTAATGACCTTTTAAACTGTATGACCATCACACGCTTCTCACAGTAGTTTTGTGGAATATTTGCCTATTCCTCCTGTTACGTGTATAACTGAGTCAGGCTTGCAAGCCGCCTTGCTGAGACACACACATTTTAGCTCTGCCAAACATTTTTACATGAGACTGATATCAGAGCTTTGTAAGTCCACTGCAAGACATTAACATTGTTGTCATTTTTAAGCATCCATAGGATCTCTGTGCATACAGAAAAAGCTATTTGTGGCCATGTTTTAAATTCCTGGCTTATGTCTTCAGATGTTGCTTCGATATTCTTCACAAAATCTTCTTTCTGTTTATTTTGCATGAGTCCCTCCTGCAGCAAAGGAACACAATAGCATGATGCTGTCAACCCTGTACTACACAGTTGGGACAATGTTCTTAGTTAAAGGAGGTGTGTCTGAAATAAGGATGCATAAGGAAACTTACAAGAATTATCATTATGGCCAAATACATCTTTTTATGTTACTTTTGTAAAGGCTTCTTTCTTTTTGAGTGGCATTTCAGCCCATGTTGGTATAGGATTCATTTCATACTGGATAATAATGTCTAACCACCTTCAGCCATCTTTACAAGGTGTCTAGCTTTGTTTCGGGCTCAATAAACCAACCCTGTCTATCTCTGGGACGCAGAACTGTTTCTTTCCTAAGCAACAAGAAAGCTAAATAGAGGAATTATATTCTGGCTGATTGCTTTTGATTTTCCCATGATGTCACACAAGGAAGTAGTGTGTGTAAGGTCTTGCCCTAAAATACATCCAGAGGTGTGCCTCAAACTAAGCAGCTTTGTCAGCATTTATATAATAATTTGCTCAAAAGATGTGTGAAACCTCATTTAACATGAAATCCACAAACATAAGAAGGGTTGCAAACAAGATCTTGTGGCAGAAGTTCTCGCCTTATTAAATATGCCTTGATATTTCTGGCCAAAGAGAAGTCTGTCAAGTTAATGTGAGCATGTAACCTCGTCTGGTAAAGTTACTGCAACCTTCAATAATGAGCCCTTTGTATGAAGGCGAGTGCTTCAAGGTTTACACTATATCTGTCTTTGAGACTTTTCTTTTGGAAGAATATTTCTTGAGTGGCCACAGTACTGAATTGAAAGAGTTGACCTGTACAAACTTACTGTTGGCTGACAACATGGAAACGTACCAAAAGCCAACGCAACAACAAGCACAGATCTAAACTCTATTATTAAAATGAGATATTTCCATGTTTATACATTTTTAATTACAGCTATCAGTAATGATAATCACACAAACAACTATGGGAACATTAATTCAAATATTTTTATTATGTTAAGGCTTGCTTAATTTGCTTTTGCCTTTTTTATACTTTCTTAGCTTCCATTCTTTTCATGACCTCTTCCTGTAATAACCTGAGGTGAATTCTGTGTCACCTCTTTATAGAATCTCCCTCAACTTTCTTTTGCCCCTCTGTTACAAAACACTCCTCTGACAGGAGCTTTATATAAAGGCTGAAAGCTCTTTTCTCCCCAGGTCAGATGTTTTCCTGCAGGTGGAGTTCACCCTGTAGAAACTTCATGCTGCAGACTTTTACAGATGACACTGCTATAAGGAATCAATCAATTTATTCAGGCAGCAAAGATAGCAGCAGTTATATTATTAAATTTGCATGCACAAACTGCTGCACACTAAGGAAAAGCGCAGTCTGATACAGCCACAAATTTATTTGTACTCGCATTGCAGCAGGAATTTCAAAGGATCTTACTTAGCATTTTTACAATTAACCTTCTATAAGCAAAAAAATACGTGTCAAACCGATGTGATGCTGCAGACATTTTGAGGCAGACACGCTCATAAACTGACACACACTGAACTGTCCCTCTTGGTCAGCATTTCTACATGTTACATAACTGTCTGTCCTCTACATCAGAGACATTTTAATGCTTTTTAAATCCTCTGGCTTATTTTATTTGCTCAGCCAGAACAGTGTGTGTGTTATGGTGTTATGATGCTTATTAAAATTTTTTCAAGGCATGTATTTTTGGATCCTCTAAAACTACTAACAGATTTTCTACTTTTAAATAGCTTAAGTTCAAAGTTGTACCCATGACTGAATGTACAAAAGGAAGCACATAGAACCCAGTCACCCATGTGAAATTGCTGCTGAACTGAGGATATACAGAATACCAGACATATTTAATATGTAGCTTAGACTAATAGGCCAAGTTCATTATATAAAATGGGATAAGATTACTCATTAAAAGCATATATTACCCTTGTAATGTATGCTTTTCGTATTATTTCAAAGTAAAAAAAAAACTATCATATTAGCATTTGTACGATGTAGTGTTAGGGTCAGGCAAAGAGAAAATGTTTTGGGGAAATTACAAGAATAAAGTTGTTTTTTTAAGATGACTTACAAAAAAGTGCAGTCTTTCATGCGTTAAAATCAGAAATATTGAGCATCTTGTGAAGTTATACTTTGGTACTGGTTTCACAAATAAGAAAATTCTTAATATTTTATCACTTCAGCATCAAATTATTATCAGTATCAGAACTTTGAAATGATTGTGCAAAGAGTTTGTCTGTTTCGAAGAAAGAACCACATGGACTTGGAAGAAATGTCTTCCTTTGTGGTAAAGGAGCTGTGACTTTTTTGCTCCTAAAATCATGACTTTATTTATGTATTATTAGGATTTTATTCTGGTAATACTACAACTTTGTTCTCATAATATCATGACTTTATTTTTGTAATTTCCAAAAATACAATTTCTCTTTGGCCCTAACACTCTGTCGGACATTTGGAATTGATTTTTCAGGCCTAATTAGTTTTACAAGACATGCCATGTTTAAAGTGGGAAAAAGAAAAACAATATAGGAAAGTTGACATATTTTTTTGTCCTTACGGACAATTTTACTGTTAGGATTTTAGCCCTTAAGGGTTCAGGGAGAAAAAACTGAAAAAAAGACTTAAACTGTAGAAAGTCTGAGACAAAGTTTAAATGAAAACATTTTTGTAATTTTCATGAGAAAGGTGAACAGTGAAAACATGCTTAGTTAATTTTGCACTTTCTGTAGCAGACCAAAAAGCAAAAATGGGTTTTCCACAAGGTCCAGAAGGAGCTCCAGTGTTTTTTAAGAAAAGTCCAAAATTCATGAAGAACTTTTACAGGAACTCCCCTGTTAAATAGTCATTAAATCCAATCTCTTAAATGTCTCTGTGAAAAAGGTTGAAAATTATACAGTCCAAATAACCTTTATTGCAGTCCAAACTTTTCTGCTCCACATTTCAGGAGTCAATTATCATAAAACACTCAGTGACTCCTCTTGGTAGTTAAATATCTTGACTCCTGAGTTTTGAATTATTTTGTTATTTTACTGGTCATAATGAAACTTGGCTATGATGACCTTCATCCTTATTATATCACAGGTCGAGACTTCCTCCCACTCAGAGTCTGAATGTTCTCAACCTAAGACCCTCAATCCATTCGTCTCTCCCTCATGATGGCTGTCTTCAGAGACTTGAGACATCAAAAAAGTAAGAGAACACAATCTGGCTGCATAATTTGATTAAGCAAAATGTGTGTGTCTTTGTCTTGGGCATATGGTCAAAGTTCATCATAATCCCTTCATTCCCATTCTCCACCCTAATCGACTGCACCAACCTCCAAAAAAAAAAAAAAAAACATTCCAGAGAGCCACAGTAAAACCTGCATCCAATATCAGAGGAGCAGAGTTAGCTGCACACTTTTGGCATTCAAGCTGATTGCTCATTTACGAAAAAACAAGGGTGTTGCCAACACTGCACGCAGGAGACTGTCAGCTGCTGTCCAGTCTACACTGGCAGATCTCGATACACACAAGCAATGAGTGAAGTTAAACCACTAATAGCAAAAGTTGTAAAAGAAAATCTGCATCTGCTTGTCAGATAGGTGTTTGTGAGAACCTGAATGCAGGCAGGTAACACAGTAGGCTGAACATAATGCAAAAATATAGATGTTTGATAAAGAAACAGAAAGGGTTGACAGACAATAGAAAGAACCAGCAAAGACTGAATGAACCTGAGGGGTACATACAGTATACTGAGGAGCGGTGATCCGTGGAACAAAAGACAAGTGGGTGAGTGAGAGGAAGAGAAGGAATCTAATGGAATGAATGACAGAGCAGCCACTAAACAAACATAGAGCAGACACTAGAAAACGGTACACACTAACTATAGAGCAGAATACACACAAAGTCCAACATGACTTGGATCAGCAACAGGGGAAAATAACTGTAAAATCTCTGCAGAAAGCAGGCTGAACACAGTAAGGCAATGTGAACAATTTGATGAAAGCTGTTGTCAGTCTCCATGAAGGCATGTAAGATGCATTTTTTTATAGTGTTCAAAAAATTCACACATCAGTTGGTGTAGTATTGGGTAATGACAGAAGACCTGATTAGTTAGTGTTTACTCTTGAATAAATATTAGGGTCCCAGTTAAGAGGCTGGAGAGATGGTGACTGAATCAGAATAGAAAAACTTAACATTTCAAGTTCAAAATGTTGCAAGAGCTTTACTCCCTCTCAAAAAAGCAGCGTTTGCTTATGTTTATGTTTTTTGTTTATTTAGAACCTTCTATGTCTTGTGTGTTCACATCCGAGGTTAGTAATGTCGCAGTTCTTTTTACAATGTAATTGGCTCAGACTAAATGTATATTGTAAGCAGGATGAACTGCACTTGATGCCCACAGCTTATATTGAGCTGAATATTCAAAATCAAGAGGTATGAGTTGTGTCAACAAATGCTCTCACAAATGTAAGTATTTTCTCAGGTACACATATTTTTTGATCACACAAGACTTGTTTCATGTATTCTGACTATTTACATTTGATATTGTTATTTTCCTAAATATGCATAAGGGATTGCTAACAATGCCTGTTATTATATTTTAATTTCTCTTTCACAAATAAATGAATGTGTCGTTTTTTTTTTTATACATATATACGTTTTGCAACATCTTTGCATATTTATGTAGTAGTTCTGTACTGGATTATGGAGATTCATGACCCAAATGGAGGCAAGAGAAATGCAGGACAATTTGAAGAGTGATATTAAATAATAAAACAAAGAACTTACAAACAGCTGAACTGGAAGGTGATACAGTGGATAAATAACAAGAGCAGGACCAGAACAACAACTTAAGGGAAGTTATGACTGAATAAGGGAAACAAGGAGATAGAGACTGTGAAAATGAAACTCTAGTCCTTATGACAAAGGAAGCACAGATACAAAAATATTTAAAAGACTTAAGATAAGGGTGTAAATGCACAAAACACAAAACACAACTTAAAACCAAACCTAAGCCCAGGGATCATGACAATTACTATACCTCTTAATAACAAGCATTGAATCGAATTTTATATGGTAACAATATGGGAGTTAAAATGGAAATGGAACAATAATGTTTCAGCTATTTTTTAGGTAGTCACATTTTATTCAGGAACACTGTAAATATTAATTCTTAAAGGTGAAAATGACTAGTTATTATAGACTGAAAATTAGTAGGAAACATGAGGGCCACTTGCAGGAATAAATGTTAGCTTAAGGTTCTAAAGTACTGATTAGGTTTAGGCATAAAATAAAAAAAGTTATTGAAAAGTATATTCATTTTAAACCAGATGTCTCAAATAAAGCAGAAGATTCCACCCTAAACCCTGGGTTTTTTGCCTCGTGTATAAAATCGTTACATATTGATGAAGTTGCCTTTATATTTAGTGCTTTGGCTTTGCATTTTTCAGAGATTAAATAAAAACTTTTCAGAAGCTCAAACTAAACAAACTTTAGGCTCTAATATGCAAGAATTTTCTCTTTTGACTTCCGGTATGCACTTCTGTTATTTGGGTTCATTTAAATAAATGTAAAAGAGCACATATCTGAGAGCCATTTAATATGAAAACTGAAAGATAAATTAAAGCGAAATGATAAAGAAGAAATGACTATAAACAGCTTACCAGAGCAGATGAACCCATCAACTGGACTCCTTTCCTTAGTATGATGATGAGGTTTTCTGCTCTACACCTCAGAGAAAAGATAAAAAGAGGTGAGTTAAAGTTATACATGAAAGAGGGAAAAAAAATCAATGAGTCCAAGGCGAGGAAGAGTTAGCACACACCTGGAGCCCCAGAGAGGCATTTAAGAGGACACAGGCATTGTTCTTGATGATGTCCCCAGGGGTGAGACAGGAAGAAGAGATCACGTGTTGAAGGGGATGCAGGTGAAGAAGGAGCTGATGAAGTTTGAAAGGTGAAGCTTTGCAAAACCTTGGAAACAGCTTACCAGGATGCTGACATTTAGTCATATTGGAAGAATTGATTGTGTTAGAAAAACCGGGGGCAATGCACATGATCTACTGTGGCCATCTTTTTTAACAAATAAAATGGTCAAAACCAGAGATGCACCAATCAGAGGTTTGTGGCCACTTTAAAATCTCTGCTTTTGTAAAACTTGTGATTGTAAAGATTGTTTTAAGCCCAGCTTTTGTTTAAGAAAAATATTTAAGATAATTTAAAAGCGCTTTTCTAGTCCCCCCTGCTGTGACCACTTAGGTAATATTTCTACAGGGAATATACCAAAAGAAGGTAAAAAGATTTTGAGTTGACATTTTTAACTCTCTTTGGTAACTTATTTTCACAAGTAGAACAATTACCACATGTAGTATTTCTTAATTAGGTAAACTTGTTCAATTGGTTGTACACACCAACGACGAATCAGCCAATCGCATGACAGCAACACAATGCATTTAGGCATCAGAAGATAACTTGCGTAAGTTCAAACTGAGCATCTACTGGGATTTTGACATAAAGCCATATCTGTTTGGAGTCATCTGAACAGTGCGCTGCAAACTCTGAACCAGGCAACAATAAAAAGAAAGAGACCAGCTCTGACGCTGGGCACCTGGAATGTTCAGAAAATGCTGTCTGGACTTCCTGAAACAAATAACATCAGCAACATCAGAAAGGCAGCTGTGAATAACAATCTGAGTAAGCTGGAGGGTGACATTGCCAACCCTCATAAAAGACAGCTTGCAGACTCCAGCACTATCAGGTAGAAGGACTACACACTTTACTGGCTAGGAAAAGTCTATAAGGAGACCAGAGTACATAGAGTAGGCTTTGCAGTAAAGAATGTGGTGCTGCATTCGGCAGAACTAAGCAGCAACAACCCAAAGCGACTCCTTACTCTGGCTGAACACAAATAGCCTCATGTCCCGGGTCAGCTTGTACAATAACACTCTGGCTGCCACTTCTGAGGTCAAGGGTGGGTTCTACAAGAACCTGTTATCCAGGGAAGGCTGAACTGGTCTACTAAGGTAAAACCCCAAGCTCTCCATGAAGATGAAGGTGGCAGTCTACAATGCCTATGTCCTTAGTACAGTATTATATGGCAGTAAAAGAAGGACTACGTATGCCTGCAAGGAAAAGATACTCAACAGATGTCTCCTGTGCTGCCTCTGCCACATCCTGCTCATCTCCTGGCCCAGTACTGAGGTGCACAATCCTCAGACAGTGTCATCTGACCAAAGGCCGCCCATCCTTACACTGTAAATATGACTGCAAGCGCAACATAAAAGCAACAGGTATTGACACTGATTCATGTGATAATCTTGCAGCAGACTGCTTAAAGTGGAGAAATGCTATTCACTATTATCCCAGACTTGTGGTGGACAACCTGCCCAATGTGGCTGAAGCAAAGCACGCTTATAGGAAGGAGCACAGCACCTCCACAAAGACTGAGTCTGTGTATAAATGCAATGTCTGTAGTCATGACTGCCACTCCAGGATAGGACTTTTCAGCCACCAAAAACATGGTGACAATATAGAGAACGACACACCATAATCCCAAAACTCGAAGGTGGCCAACTACCAGCTAACCACTCATTAAACAAAGTCAAGCAGGATGCTATCTCTTAATCAACAACACGTCAAACATTGAAGCAGACGTTGTTATAGTAGGAGAAAACTACACTAGGTGATACTGCTTTGAACTAAGGACGGGACAATGAATCTACAAATCACATAGCCTCGCCAATATTGAATAATGATAAAATTTGTTGTGAACAACATAGATCAATCATGTCTTGCATCAATGGTTCAGGCTGGGAGTGGAGGAGTAATGGTGAGGGAGATATGTATTGGAGGATCTTTATATTGTGGTGGAACAGCAGATTTGCTGAATTCTACACAACTGCATAACAATTATGTCAATTTGGACCAATTCTTTGAAATTTTTCCCTCACCTTGTTGAATCTATGCCACGAACAATTAAGGCAGTTCTGAAGACAAACAACAGTCCAACCTTGTACTAGTAAGGTTAGTGTAGATCCTTATCTTAGCTCATATTTAAAAATGACAGCTGACATTTCCAAATCCAGTATGGTCCATGAAAGACAGAGGCCAAATGCCAAAAAGCAGAGCAACTTTGCTGCAAAATATTATCAACTGTGGTTCAATTAACCCCTTTGCCAATTCAATAAACTGTCCCAAAGGTAGCAAGAAATCAATGTCTTGAGGCAAATCTAAAACCTCAGTTTAGAAATGACAAAACATACGCAAGCACAAAATGGCAAAAAGAGATTATTTTTGCTCATTTCACCAATATTGAAAATAACATTCAGTCTTCTTCCTTTGGTAACAAATTCTTCATGAAAAAGTAGTGTTGGCAACTTGGGCATGGAGTGTTCTTTGAGTGACAAATGATTGGATTTTTGAGTTTCTTGAAAAGAAACTGTTGAGTCATGGTAAAAACTTGTCCAGTTCCAGACACCATTTGTTTTCCCTGTGCATCTCTAGTCAAAGCAGATTAAGTAATTTCATCAGAGAACTAAACAGTCAGTAAATGTAAGAAAAATCTAGTAGAGAGAAAAAAGTGATGAATAAGGTTGAGCTAAAGTAAAGTACGAACATTAAGTTCCATCTCTAAATGTAAGTGAGTGCAAATGGGACCCTGATTGTCTCAGGGAACAAAGATGCCTGATAACCTGAGGCCCTGCACAAATCTATAAAGAGTAGCAAAGGAACTGAGGAATGTCCTGTGGGCGTACTCTGCCCCATAGCAGCTGGTGGACGGCTGCAGGGCAGGGGCAGGATGGCTGGTGTGAATTGAAAAGAGGGGTTGGTAATTACAATGGAGGAATTAAAAAGATGAAGTGGAGAAAGTGAGCAGTGAGAGGAGTGAACTGCTGGTTCCATGAAAGCATTGATTTTTCTTAGTTGTGCCGGCTTTCTGCTCAGTACCCATCAATTTCTGTATTTATTTTGTATTGCTTGAAGGAGCTGTTTCATAACAACAGCTCTGAAACAAATAATGGATGACTTGGTGAATATAAAGAGATAGATGGGGGCTTAGAATGGAGAAAAGTTGCTTTAAACTGCAATGATAAATTCATAGAGAAAGTTCAGATGTTTTTCTCTAAAAATAAGTTCTAGATGTAACCAAAATAATGAAATCTTTTAGAAACAATAAAGCCAAATCATGCAAACACCCTTTTCAAGGACCTATGATAGCCAGATTATTGTGGGACAAACTTCAGTCCCATTCTGTTGCAAAGGAATCAAGCATGTGTAGATGTAGCGTCGTTTTGTGTAATAGTTGTTTGTGAACATGCTTTATTCCACTTTCCACTTGTATTCACATTTCACAGATAGCTACAATGTCTTTAAAAAGTATTTAAACTCCTTGAACATTTTCATCTTCTGTCACCATATAACCCAAACCTTTTTTCATGAGGATTCTATGTGACAGACAAACACACAGTAGTGCATAACTAGGAAGCAAATGCAGAAGAATGTATTGTTTTCATTGTTTTATTCAAAAATAAAAGCCAATGTAAATTTTGGTCTGCATTTGTACTAAGCCCATTTTTTATGATACTCCTTAACGAAATCCAGTGGAAAAAAAAAGCCTTCAGAGATCATCTTGCCAGTAGTTTGATGTTGGCATAAATACAACTATTCTGTGAAGTCCTCAGAGGTTTCTTGGAGAACATGCAGTGAATAAACTGCATTATGAAGACAAAGGAACATACCAGATAGGCCAGGGATAACATCATATGGAGCACCATTCAGTCCCCTATCTAAAAATGTAAATGAATGGCACAACAGTAGAAACTTGACACGGACATGGTCATCTACCTGAATTGGTAGAATGGGAGTGATAAGAAGAGCCAAGATGTCTATATATCCATAGCTTAGGTGGAAGAACCTGTTGACAGAATAATCGTTAGCTGCACTCCACAAATCTGCCATTTATTGAAGATTGACAAAAGAAACAATTGGTGAAAGAAAAGCCATAAGAAGTCATGTCTGTTGTTTGTCAGAAGTCATGTCGACATGTAAACGCTATGTGTTTTCTTCAGCAGCAAGAGAGAAGCCAATGGGTGAAGAAAGATTATGCTAATACAGGGAAGTACAGGAAGAAAATTTGTTATACCGTTCCCCTTGTACTTGACAAATATGCACTGCTTTGAGTTAGTCATTGACATAAACTCGCAATAAAGGGACAAATATGAAAGAGTTTAAATTGCACAAATACTTTTGTGAGGCACTGTAAATTTCCATTTTCAACTCAGTAATCATTATTATCACCCATATTGTCTGCCTTTTTTTCCAACATGGTACAGGACTCAGGCCTTGTGCTGCCCCAGTAGGAGTCAGTCAGTCAAATTGCCATGGCAGGTGTCTCGATGACGCCACAGATCAGTGACTAAAGGACCGCAGCTTATGTAAACCCCTCAGTGACTGCCAAAAACCCCAAAACAAAGGGAGTGTTGGTGACAAAGGCTTACTTCATCATGAACAGATGACACCTACATAATGCATGTGTTTGTGTGTGAAGACAGACAAAAAAGATGAGACATCGTCTGTCTCCAAAAATGTTATCACAAACAACTTTAATCCAGTTCAGTCGGGGATAGTGATTTTCAAAAATCCTCGAATCTCGCCCTGTCAAAAATGAGCCTTACTTAACTAAGCCAGTGTATTTTGTGCACATAACACACAAAATCCATGGATTTTACAACAGAATTAAATTGAATCACTCAGTTTTCAGCACAAAACTTCTGGAAATAATCATACAACTATAGCGGCTCCCCTGCTCTTTGTCACCAGAAATCGTAACAGAGGTTTAAGTTGACATGAAAATACAGATTATGACTGACAATAAGTAAATACAACAAGAAAAACATAATTACTGCCTGTACATGGGAAAAAGGACTAGCAACTCAGAAAACGTAGTAATATTTAGCTGAAACCAGATATTTGCATAGACTCTGTAAAAAGTCACATAGTATCTTTTTTCATTGTCTAACATCAAATCTGACTAAACCAAGGGTCTCCACTTGCAGTTATCTGCACTGTCCCACAACTACTAGTTTCATCCCTTGTCCAACACACATAAATTGACTTGTAGAATTATCTTCACAGCGTGTCATCAAGATCTGCACAGACCTGGTAATGCGGCATTCATTTGGGAGGCAGAAGTGAAGCTAAGCAGGCGGAAGGGGTTCTGACCTGGAACATAGAGATGTTTCAGAAGCAATCATGGAATTGGTACGTTTCTCCACTGGTTTGATGTGGAGAATTTACCTTTCATTCGAACACAGATGAACTTAATGTGGTCTCTCTGGAAAAATAGATTAAAACAGGAACCAGGTAAGAAACAAGAACCATGAAAAGGTGATGTCTGAGAAAACTGCCTTAATATTACAGCTAATTGTCAAGACCTAGGTGAAGAAAAACCATCTGACAGATCATCAAATCCTCAAATAATCTGATCAGCAGTTCTGAGGAAAAAATAAAAAGCCACACAGATACAGAAATGGTCTTTTGTGAGCATCTTCCCATGATGCCACACAAGGAAGCAGTGTGTTTAACACATCAATCTTCCTCCAATTGACTCAAATCACCCTGAATCAGAAGCTTACAATTTCATAATTTTCTGGGCTTTCCCAAACTCTATTAAGGCAGAGTAATTTTAGTGTATGTATACTTCTGAAATTGAATAAAGTAATTAAAGATTCTGTAAAATACACTCTCTTTCTCATTATTCTAGCACATGGTTAATAGAAATATATGTGGTAGTACTAACAGCATGGCATTTTATACAGTGTACCTAAATATCAGCTTTAAAAACTCCTTAATTTAATTTCAAGATTATCTGCCATGGACCTTGCTAAGGTCCAATGTGTAGGTGTTTGTCTTAGATTCCCAACATTTAAAGCTGAACCTGTAAAAGGAAATGTGGGCGGTAATGAAAGTGGGCATCCTTTTGCTGACTGGGCCTATTGGTCATCGCTTTCACTTGTGTCAGGCCATAATACTAAAGATATTTATCAGAAATTCAAGCATCTCTGATGAGAAGTGTAGCAGAAATATAGCATGCCTTCTGGATGTGCTTGTTTAGCTAACTGCTGCTGCCTTGTAATGCACTTGAGGTTGTCAACAACACTTGCAAAGTGGTAATAAAATGCTGGCCATTTGCTAATCAACTGTACTATTCATCTGTATGGGGTTGTTTCTTTCACAGGGCCTTTTTAGCAATTCTAATGATAGTGTATAGTGTGCTGACCTAATTAACAACCTGCTGCTATATTGTAGAAATGGTCTTTAAGCCAAAAGTGGAAGACAACTCGTGTACTCTGAAAATGCCAGCCATGAGGTGATCATCATACTTTACTACAATCACCTGAATCAGGATAAAAAAAATTTAAATAGAAAAATGTCCAATCTTGCTGTAGGTATGTTTTTTAATGATTACAATAAACTAATGTGGCCTGTATTTAAATAATTCAAAAACAGAGGAAACAATAAAATATTTATTTACATATTTATTTGCATATTGTTTGCCTAAGGAAACCTGTTAATTAGTAATAATTTAAATTTCAAGAACTTAATTTAAAACAAACAAATAAAAGAAACTGAAAAAAGCGTGACAGAAGACATGGCACCAACTCACTCTTTACATAATGAACAGTTGGTGGCTCTTTGTTTTGTAGTTTGGCAGCATCTCTGCTGAGTGGTTATTGGCCGAAATATCAGGTGATTACAACTTTGTACTGCAGACCTCATTCTGTGGCAAAACTCTTAGATTGCCTTTTTTCTTACTCTAAGCAATTAGAACAATGATGCTCACTATTATGTGCAGCATGTGTACTAATGAGGGACTTTATTTTAGCCAAAATCTCATTTCTTCCTTCTTTTGTTGGATTACCTCAAATAGGTCAAATATGAAGATGAACTGACATCTATTTTTGCTTTAGGTGTGTCATATTTGTGTTGGTTTTATACACACACTTGAAATACAATTTACAGCAGCTCTATAACTGCTGTGCAACAAATGTTTTTTAATAATGGTTCATTATTTATTATTATTATTATTTATTATTCATTATTTCCTCCTTGAACCGCCACCTTAACATGGTGGAGGGGTTTGAGTGCTCGAATGATCCTAGAGGCTATGTTGTCTGGGGCTTAAATCCCCCTGGTAGGGGTAGCAAGGAGCGGAGAATGCCTGGTCCTCATTGATAAGGCTACCTAAGAATTGAGGCTAACTGAGCCACATTTCAAAGTTGGAACTATATGCTAGAGGAATACTAAATACGGGAAATTGTGTGTGTGCTGTTATTAGAAAAAGACGCTACAATCATGTTAGTTGGGAATTTTCTGACAATTTGGTTTGTATTCTCTTAGGTCTGATGCATCGATCTATAATTTTGACATGGGCCCGGCTGAAATAAAATCCTCATGTGATGGACTTGATCTGTGTCAGTTCCACCTTAAAACATTCGCACAATGGCTGGTGATCATAAACCCCTCAAAATATACTACAATGTTTGAAGCTTAAGCAAACAATATGTTTTAAGGTCTGACATCAACTTAATTTTTACAGAAAAGAACTCCACCTCCATTTTTAACTAATAAAAAGTAGAGGTATCTGTCTTGTAGATAATTTATGTACATCTTCATTTCTGTAATTGTATTCAGTAGTGAGCAGAAACTGACTAGTATTAATATGATCTACTCCTATTATTTTTAGTAAATTGTTAGAGTTTCTGATTAATTTTCAAAAAATTAATATCAAATTTTAATGTCTTCCTCATTTTAAATTGAAATGACTAAAAGCTCAATGGAAAGATATGATTCATGTAATTTTTGAGATTCTGGAGTTCCACCATCGGGGAAGACCAAGGAGTCTTTATTCAAATTTTTGCATACAATTTCTTTGCTTTTGTGATTTGCTTATTTTGTTTAGTTATTAGTCATTTAACCTAATTCTTAAGCTAACTGTGTTTAGATATATTTGTTAGTTAAATTTGTGTAGATGTTTTCCTTCTCTCTTCCTCAGTGTGTCAGTCTGGTCTGATCAGCCAGTCTTTATGTCCATTTTGTTGTGTGGGAGGTCAGTTTGTTTCAAGCATTTAGTTTGAGGTTTTGTTATGTTATACCTTGATTTTTTGTCTTGAGTTTAGTTTCTTCATTGGACCTCTTTTAAGGGCCCTGTAACCATTATTTGAATTGTATTATTTTGCGGAAATAAAACCCATGTTCCTTGAAAATTATTACTGTGTCCTCATGCTTGACTAGCTCTCTCACAGTTCATTTACACACACACATGAAAAGTAAAAGAGTGCAGGAAGTCATGGTCATGGATGATATAATTGTACAGTCAGGAGGATTAAAGAGCAAAAGCACCAGAGGAAGATCCCAGTGTTACTTGCACACAGAAGGCAAAGGGAGGAAATTATTCTGGTGGTGTGAATTCATTTCTGAGACTGTAGACTGCTGCAGGAGTGATGAGATGTGAACTGTAAAAAAATATCATTTCAGACTGAATTGAGATGATCTGTAGTGAGAAACTCTGACTCAGGCATTTGCAATGCAGAATAAGAGTCACTGATTCAAACCTAATAGCATTTACAGCAGAACCTACTCAGAGACAGTCAGCTGAAAAGATGACCTTTGCACCATTTTTAGTTATTAATTTTTAGTCACATTTGATTTCAAACCCTCAACATTTTGCTCTATCATCTCGAGTTGATTATGAATCGGTAGAAGAATTAAGCAGAATGCTCTCCGAGGAGCCATCCACAGCACTTTTTAGAGAACTGAACCTGGGAGCACACTGTCAGCACTCTCCAGGATGTCTGTGGGTGGTGAGAGGCCTTAAAAATGCGTGTTTGTATGTGTGTGTGTGTGGGTGTGTGTGTTTTGCGTAGTCTTGTTCTTCTGCTATACCACCAATTCAGGCCTTTAGAAGGTCAGACTGGTAGAGGCAGATTTTCACTGCATCAAGAGGATTTAAGTAAGAAGGAAACAGGAACTTATCTGGCAAAAGAAAAGAGAAGACATGCCAACAGCAGCTCACTCCTGGGACTCCTGCTGTTTTTGTACTTGAGCTGTAAACCTTTCATCCTTGACTTCAATAGATTTTCTAAAATTTACCAGAGCAACATAGAGTTGCACATTTAATTTCATTTAAATAGAATACCCTTTTGGCTAAGATCAAGCACATTTACATTTGTTGTTGACGATGTAGGTTCTGTTTATTCTTATACATGTATGGATTAAGAATTTGGATTTTTCTCACGGTGGTCATTTTGATACAGTCAAATCATTAAATACAGAGGTTCCAGTCATTTCTATAGCAACAAAAGTATGACATCACCTTGACAAGCAGACTGCTTCTACAAAAAATAGTGAAAGACAGCTCAAACTCAGGAAGTCAGTGAAGTCAAGTGTGGTACCGTTATAGGATGCCACCTGTGCAGGAAGTCTGCCCCACAATCCACCAGGGAACCACATTTAAACCAGGCAGTTTTATCACCTCATAGCAGTTATTTTAACAGAGTGGAACTAATTAAAACATGCTGAGCCAAACAGTGTTCAGCAGTCGCCAGCTTTCTGCAGGGTCAATAGCTGTGGCCTTCTAGTTTTGGTTTGTGGAATGAGTTTCCATGGCTGAGTTGATGCATTCAAACTGTACATAACCAAGTGAGAAATACATTTGGATTTGTATTTTTGTTAAGAAGCCAAATTACTCTAAAACAGTGGATAACGTTTCTCTGGAGTGACAAATCTCTAGTTTAGTTTAGGTGTTTCCTAGGAGTATTTGCCTGACTGCACTGTGCCATGTCTAAAGGCTGGTCGAGGCTCATTAGTTTTAGTGAAAGGAACACCTAATGCTGCAGCATACAAAGATCATTTGGACAATATCATACTCCTTATTTTGATAACGCAGGTTGGAGGAGACCCCTTCCAGTTGCAACATGACCATGTACCACTGCACAAAGCAAAGTCCATAAGGTCATGGAAGTGATTATGGTGTGGAGCAACCAGACTGGCCTGCACAAAGCCTAGACATCAAACTGTTAGAAATGCAGAAGAACAGAGACTACTAGGTAGGCCATCTCATCCAACATTAGAGCCTGACTTCATCAATGCAATCAGGGACAAATGGTCATACTTTCGATAATGTATGGTATTTACTATTGCATCAAAATAATGACCACAGGGATTCTTCTCTGTTTCATAAACACCCTTATCACTCTACCAGAGGATTGGTATTCCCCATATTTTGTATTTTTCAACTTCATTATTTTAGAAAATTGGAAATAAATAAATAATTTCCTGATGTTCAAGATAACATCCCCAAATAACGTTACAATGATCTAGAAAAGAGAATAGCACAAAATCTTCAAAGAGAAGAAACAAATTTAAATATTTACTTTTGCCTAAATTATTCACATACTTAAAAAAAACAACTTCAGTTCTGAGCTCCAGTTATGTTATGATCTCACATGAAACACCTAATGGGGAGCAGAGAGATTCCCTGTGTTCATACAGAAGTGTGACTGCAGAGCTGCATCCGAACATTTCACTGAAGTGGGCTCCGGCAGAGATGACACTCATTCCCTTCAAAGCATGCTTTGCCTCCAACTATTACAATCTGCTGGGGGGGATCTGTCAGTAGTTTGACAAAGAGATGGCACATGCCTCCTCACTGAGACCAAAAAGGCCTAGCCTAATAATGCGTGCACACACACACACACACACACACACACACACACACACACACACACACACACACACCTGTTATTCAGGTTGGAATCAGCTAATAAATTCAATTCAGTTGCGAGACTGAGGGAAATTGCAGTTATGTGCAAGGGAATTGCACAGGCACGTATCAAGACACAGACTGGCACATAAAGGTAACAAAACCTCCCACAGGGCACATGTCATTATGAAATTAGAGATGGAGATGCAGAGCCTTGAGACAATATTCAGGCACATTAAACTTCATGAGATTTTCTCACATTACCACCAAACTATTAGTACATGTAGTACAGTGTAAGTTGTCAATCACACATAGCATTTTGTACAAAGGAAAACAAATTTGGTTCCATTTGACTAGAGCACCTTCTTCAATTTGTTTGCTGTATTCCCTACATGCCTTTTGGCAAATGTTTACAACAATACAATAAAGGTCAGATTCTATCAATAGATTGTCCGACCTAATACGTTGTTGGAGCCATCCATTTTGGACGGGCAATTCGACATGCGCAGCTCAACAGACGTCGCAGCTCTGACATCACCCGCGATTGTAAAACCCGCGGAAAATAAATTTTAATTGCCATTTCCTGTGTGTCTCACGGGACAAAGCATCGGAGGGGCATATCTGGAGAGACAGAAGCTCACAGGCAAACTTTTCCTCCACAAGGCCATTCCTGGAAGAGCTTGAAAGCTGGAATTCTGTCTGATAGAAGGTCAGAAAAAGATTCATATACCGATCGAGGACCACGCCAGCAACCGGCGCAGGGAGGTTTCATTTCCAAGGAGATGAGTTTTCCTCCTCGTTGATTCAGGCGACTAAACTGTTCTTCATATTTTCCTCTCTTGGACGGATGAGAAGTTTGCTGTTTTTCTTTTGAGTTGATCACGGATGCGTGATCGACGTGCCCCCCCCACTTTTTCTTCAGACCTGATGAGGATGAGGCATAGTTGGCATAGTTAAGGTGATTTAGAATCACCAGTAGCTAATCCAAAGTATGAACTTGTTTTATGTTTTATGCTGAGTGTTTGATTTGCTGTGCAAGGTAAACAGTGACATTTTGTGGTTAATAATTTATCAATTATTAATGATGAATAGCTAATTGTAATTATTAAGAGCTTTGAGCCCACAAACACAACACCAGAGAACATCTCTGATTTCTATTCGTAAGTAATGATTTTTGGTTAAGAAATTATTTTCCTGAATTATAATTTTTAATTATAATCTTTGATAAATATTAACTAATCAATAATCATAATCCTTACAAAGTGGATCTCCACAGCTCCTCCAGAGTTACCACGGGCTTCTTGGCTGCTTCTCTGATAAATGCTCTCCTTGCTCAGGTTGCAGGCTTAGGTTCACAGGATGTATTGGTAGGTTTGAGTCACTCTTTCAATTTTGTGTAAATAGAATAGGAAATCTGGCGTTATATCTTTCCACAATGTAATGTCTGACCTGTCTAATGGGGTCTTTGATCCTCATCATTTTGTTTGTTTATTATTACTCTCAGGTATGATCATGTCTGTCATTGTAAAACCCTCTAAGGCATTCACAGAACAGCTGTATTTATACTGAAATTAGATTACATGCAAGTGGGCTCTATTTACTAATTAGGTAACTTCTGAAGGCAATTGTTTTCAGTGGATTTTATGTAAGGATATCAGATTAAAAGCGGTATAATTGAAAACTAACTATTGGTCTTTTCGTCTGCTTCACAATTATCTGTTATTTTGAGTTGGTTTACCACAGAAAATCTCAATAAAATGCTAAAACATTTGTGGTTATGACATAACAAACGGTAAAAAAATATCAGTGGTATGAATCCTTTCACATCAGTTCTGTTAAACATAACTCTCTAAGAATAAAAAACATTTTTACCAAACAAACCGTATTTTTTGGGCCCACATTGATCATATGCAACAATGCTGAATGCAGTATCTACTTAACCTACCTCATTTCCTCCCTGAAGCCTTCTTGCTTCTCTTCACAGTAAGCATTCTCCAATTATAGCACACTAAAATCCAGTGTTACTGCTTGCGCTTCAGTCCTTTAATGTTTGAAGTATTGGTGGCAAACAGGAGACCACATCTTTGAGAGTAGAACGAGTATGTGTGCTTTACACTAATCAAGGAGCTGTAATTGATATGGATCCTGAGTGGCGTCTGAATCAAAGACTGGGCTCTCACAGCTGGGTGGGCAAGATGAAAACAGCATATTACTGCACAAACTGCTCCGTCATTATCAGAAGAAAGAGGATTTCACTTGATTTCACTCGTTATCGATGAGGAGGAAAAGATAAAGCTGACTGGACTAAAACTGTTTAAAAACACTGTTCAGTAAGACTACATAATGTGACAGTTAGTGGGTAATAAATGTAAATCAGATGTCATCCCTGTCCTAGTGATAGAGGTATTCCTTAAGACAAAAACTTCCTCTTATCAGCATTCCTTCTTTTAAATACCATGACAGCCAATAATCTCTTTAACAGGTTATGAAAAGCAGCGACTGACAAGCTGCAGTGAGATGACCAGCCACTAGGGGAGGATTCAAATATTCTTTTAAGGATGCAAACATAATATGATGGTGAGAGGGAAGTGAGATAACCTACTGTTAAAATGTTCCAACAAGATGATCGATAGAGGGGAAACCAGCTTGAAAACAGGAGCAGCATTCAATTCTATTGAATGGATTTAATCACAAACATGATATTTTTGTAAAACCTGAGCTTCAGTTAGGTCTAGGGTTTGTTTTCCCTTTTCCCGTGCAGGTTATAAATAGATCAAAATCACAGTCTAATAATTGTGTTTGAGGATGTCACAATGCTTGAAGCTATGAGATCTATTTAACCGGAGAACCTTAGCAACATATCAGCTTGGTCTGAGAGACATTCAAGCTAAACAAGGTCAAATTTTCATTTTATTTTTCTAAATAATAAAGACTAAATAAAGTTAATGGCTGGTCATCTTAAAATAGCCATGCAAAAAGTAGTTGCTGCTCAGTGTTAGAGGTATTTGTTTTCATGAGATATTCAAAGGTTGCTGATGGAGATGTTTAAATGTGATGATTTTCTATCATCAGAGTGTTTTTGGAGATTTTAACTTTATTTCTTAGTTCATAAACTGCATTCAGTTTGAGACCCGTGCAGAAAAGTAGTGGTAGGACCTTTTGTCCCTGAAAACGGATTGTTTATTTATTTATTTACTTTTTTCTAATGGGTCACACTTGAAAGAAATGAGGAACAAGCTACACTGAAAAAGAAAGTCCCAAATTTGCACAAATTTGCAAATTTCATTCTTATAAATATGTTATTGTTGCAGGGACCAGTATTTTGAGTATTCAGAAGTGCCATTGATTTTCTTTAACAAGCATAAACAATGGTATATTTTTTATCTGTTGAAAGCTTGATTATACATTATCCATCTTATACGTCAACACAAATACAATCATATGGAAACATAATCCTTCAGAATGCCTGTGTGAACATATGTTCAAACATATTTTTAACAATACTGAAATACAAGCTATAGAAATAAACTGTAAGAAATCTGGAAAAGTTCTTTTACATTTTCTTTTAAATGTAATGAAAAAAAGGCAATTTCTAGTTAGCAATAAAATAAGACACCTCCACGTTTGTTCCCTACTGAAATTGGCTTAAATTGTAAGAGGCATATTCCTACGCTCATGATGAGAACATCATTACTCATAATTTCTATAGACGTTTAAACTTCAGACATTTAGTCTTGCCTGCTCCTGTTTGTTGAAGTGGGAGTAAGCGTAATGGTGAAATCCAAAAAGCTGTGTGAGGCCTTCTGAAAAAAGATTTAAAGGGGTTTCAAGATGTCTTAAAAGAATATGAAATCAGCCATTGCTCTGTGTCTTCACTGAGAGAGCAGGCCTCAAGATGCAAAAAGAAGTTAAACCTAAAATATAATCACTGGACCTGCAGCTGGCTTTTGCTACTAATGATTTAAAAGTGCATGCCTGTATAAACACAGCCAATGCACACATTAAACTTTCATGTGAGGCGTGCAAGGAGGGAACCTTTGTTCTCTAAGACTAAAAGTAGCTAGCGGGAAAGTAGACAAAAATCAGGATTTGTGGAATAATGTTTCAGTCAAAAACTGAAGTATTTGGACACCTAAACAGAGGACATGTTTGGTATAAACCAAAAACAACATTTTAGAAACAGAACTTCAAACCTGCCATGAAGCATGGAAGAGGAGCTGTCATTGTTTGAGAATGCTTTGCTGTAGTGGGACCAGGCCAATTCACCATCATAGACTCCAACGTGAAGTGTGCCATGTATTAGAGGGTAAGTGAAGAAAAAAAAATCAAAGCTGGAGTGGACTCGGCCCTGCAACATGACAAAGACCCCAAAATATACCTGTAAATCTGCAGAGGATTGGTTAAGAATAGGGCAAGATGTAGGATGCTCTAACTTTTCCTCAGTTAGTCAACAACTTTTTATTGAATCTTAAATGAATAAATAAGGCTAAGCTTTGGTATATGCTTGTAATTAAATCATTTTCTTCTCCAAAAATGAATAAAAGAAGCTTAGACATCAATATGTGAATATTTCTCAATAATGGTGTAAAATATTTATGGGGTGTCCTAATTTTTGAACATGACTGTACAAGGTATGTTTTTGCATTAAAGTTATGGAGGTGGTCCAAGAACGATTTATAATTACAGAAAGCAGCTCAACCTGAGCAGCAGTGACAGCAGTAGGCCTTATGTGGGCATCTAAACCAACCAATCACTCTCATGTGCAAATGAACATTCAATAAAAAGGTCAAAAATAGCCCTTTACTGTTAGTAGCAATAATGTGATGTGCGTTAAGATGTGCAATTAAAGAAGTTAAAACAAAGGATTTGGAGAAATTTAGTTTTTTACATTTTACTTAGCAATGACCAGTTTGTATAATGGTGATGCAGACCAATTAACATAGAACATCACACTCACAGCTTTAAAATAAATTTAAACAATCTATACTTTATCCAGGCCATCCAGGCCATAAATCTACACTGAATTTTTCAGATTTATCTCTAGCTTTGACCTATAATTACCATCTTCTAACGCTTTGGATTATTTCAGTCACATAATCTGTCGAGACTAATAATCCAAGCACTGCATGACCCCTGTGACTATTCCCTTCTGTGCTCACTGACACCGTTTATTTCTGAGCACTCCAGCCGCATCCCAACCCAGAAGAGGTTGACCTAAAGATATTTGGGGTATTCCCGCTGTGCTCTTGATTTTCTGTTGAATGCATCTGTGATCTCAGAAGGGATAAAGGCACTGAGTACGATAAGATGATGAAAACTCAGCGGATGCTCATGAGTGATGACTGCAATCACCTCTGCACAGTGAAAAAAAAACCTGATCGCACAGCAAGACAGAACAACAGGATAAAAATATCATACAGTGGGACCAACAAAAATGTGTCATCCTGTCATCCAACTGCGGTGCGTGGATGCTGTCCCCACCGAGGGCCAAGTTACAGGTGGAATAACAGATTATCCATTTATAGTTGATGGGAAGATGAATAACAAGTTATTGATAAACAGAAAACAAATGACAAAATGCAATAAGGTATTGGTTGGCTCACATGCCCAGCTTTGGCTTGACTAATGGTAGTAATAATCCGCTTGTACAGAGAAGGCAGGCTTAATTAAGGCTAAGCCTCGCTTGGTCATTGGTCAGAGGTCAGAAGCTCAGCAGCAGGGCAGTAGAACCAAGTCCAGAAAATAAGAAGAATGTTTTTTTTTTTCGTTATAAAGGAATATTTATGGTATCCAAAAAGGACTGAAGTATCTAATTTTGGTTAGTGAGTGACATTGGTATGATGCCTTGCAATGAAACATAACAGAGAGTAAAGAAAAAATGTGAAAGGTGGTCACAGACAGGCAATAGATGATATGAAAAGAAGGGATAAAGAAAGAAGAAAAAAATGTAGAGGAGATTTCCTGTTCTGTTCAAGGGCATGGCAGTGTTCACTTTCTCAGTCGGTACCATATGTTTCAGTAGCATGCCATCCCGCCAGTAAGGAGAGAGGCCTACGTCTCCGCCAGAAAACATGCATCACAACAAACAAGAAGGCATCAAGCTGTGCAGACATAACCACACGCATGTGCACACTCACATGCACACACACAATATGAAGGTGCAGATTAATTCTGCTCCAGCAGAGTTACAGCTTTTAAAATCCCACTGTCTTTCCAGGTCTGCAGATATTCATGAGACAGTAAAACAAATGTTCCAGGAGAGAGTAACCCCACAATGTGAGCTGATTACATTTTCTCTTGGAGAAATGAGTTGAGATTCAGTTTTGTTGCATCCAGGTGCAGTGAGACAGAGAGCCTGAGTCAGGCTCTTGGTGACAAAACACGCAAGCACCCCTTACGGAGTGGCGATGTGCACCAATGTGCTGCAGTCAGCTCAGCTGCATGTCTTGGTTCTCATTTTTATGTCCTTGTTTGCAAAGATTTTTAAATGTGTGTGACTGCTGCTAACTCAGAGTGTCCACCAGCTTAACACAAAATGCACACAGTGGCATTGACCAACACTAAGTAGAGCGCAATTGTGAAGTGGCAGGACAGTGATGCATGCTTTTCAAAATGTTTTTTCAAAAAAACATTGCATGCATTTCCATATAACCATCTTTACTCTGATACCCCTAAATAAAATCCAGTGCATATGTTTACAAAGAACTAACCTAATTAGTAAACAGGTCACTTGTGTTTTATTATCTGTTTGAATCTAGCTGTTCTGTGAGGGCCTCAGATGTTTGTTAGAGAACAATAGTGAATGAACAGCATATTGAAGAATAAGAAATAATGCAGACAAGTCAGGGATTAAACTGTGGAGAAGTTTAAAGCAGGGTTAGGTGATACATTAGACTTTGAACATAAAATGGCTCACTGTTTAGTTCATCTTTCAAAAATGGAAAAAGTAAGGCAAAACTACATACTGACATGGCTGTCCACCTAAACTGAGACGCTGGGCAAGGAGAGCATTATTAAGAAAAGCAGTCTGGGGCCTATAATAGCCCTGGAAATGCAAATTGCAATGTGTGGTGGAAAACTAGCACCGCACTGTACAGCATACTGAGCACACATCCCCTACTGTAAAATATGGTAGTGGCAGTATCATGGTGTCAGGATGCTTGTCTTCAGCAGGGACAGGGGAGCTGGTTAAAGCTGATGGAATGATAAAGAGAACTAAATACAAGGCATTCCTTGGAAGGAAACATGTTAAGGGCTGCAGATGACTTAAGACTGGGGCAGAGGTTCACCTTCTAGCAGGACAACAACCCTAAACATACAGCCAGACCTATAATAGAATGGTTTAGACCAAAGCATATTCATGTGTTACAATGGTCCAGTCAATGTCCAAATCCAAATGATTCTGTGGGACTGATTCATGATAACAGATCCTCTCCATCCAATCTGAATGAGCTTAAGTAATTTTTGCAAAATAGAAGAGGCAGATCTTTAGTCTTTGTGTAAAGCTGGGTGTGACACACCAAAGACTCCCAGCTGCAGCTGAAGTGAAAGGCGACTTTACAAAGTACTGACTCAGGGCAGCTGGATACAAATGCACTACAGGTCCTTCTCAAAATATTAGCATATTGTGATAAAGTTCATTATTTTCCATAATGTCATGATGAAAATTTAACATTCATATATTTTAGATTCATTGCACACTAACTGAAATATTTCAGGTATTTTATTGTCTTAATACGGATGATTTTGGCATACAGCTCATGAAAACCCAAAATTCCTATCTCACAAAATTAGCATATCATTAAAAGGGTCTCTAAACGAGTTATGAACCTAATCATCTGAATCAACGAGTTAACTCTAAACACCTGCAAAAGATTCCTGAGGCCTTTAAAACTTCCAGCCTGGTTCATCACTCAAAACCCCAATCATGGGTAAGACTGCCGACCTAACTGCTGTCCAGAAGGCCACTATTGACACCCTCAAGCAAGAGGGTAAGACACAGAAAGAAATTTCTGAACGAATAGGCTGTTCCCAGAGTGCTGTATCAAGGCACCTCAGTGGGAAGTCTGTGGGAAGGAAAAAGTGTGGCAGAAAATGCTGCACAACGAAAAGAGGTGACCGGACCCTGAGGAAGATTGTGGAGAAGGGCCAATTCCAGACCTTGGGAGACCTGCGGAACCAAGCCACTTTTGAACCAGAAACAGCGGCAGAAGCGCCTGACCTGGGCTACAGAGAAGCAGCACTGGACTGTTGCTCAGTGGTCCAAAGTACTTTTTTCGGATGAAAGCAAATTCTGCATGTCATTCGGAAATCAAGGTGCCAGAGTCTGCAGGAAGACTGGGGAGAAGGAAATGCCAAAATGCCAGAAGTCCAGTGTCAAGTACCCACAGTCAGTGATGGTCTGGGGTGCCGTGTCAGCTGCTGGTGTTGGTCCACTGTGTTTTATCAAGGGCAGGGTCAATGCAGCTAGCTATCAGGAGATTTTGGAGCACTTCATGCTTCCATCTGCTGAAAAGCTTTATGGAGATGAAGATTTCATTTTTCAGCACAACCTGGCACCTGCTCACAGTGCCAAAACCACTGGTAAATGGTTTACTGACCATGGTATCACTGTGCTCAATTGGCCTGCCAACTCTCCTGACCTGAACCCCATAGAGAATCTGTGGGATATTGTGAAGAGAACGTTGAGAAACTCAAGACCCAACACTCTGGATGAGCTAAAGGCCGCTATCGAAGCATCCTGGGCCTCCATAAGACCTCAGCAGTGCCACAGGCTGATTGCCTCCATGCCACGCCGCATTGAAGCAGTCATTTCTGCAAAAGGATTCCCGACCAAATATTGAGTGCATAACTGTACATGATTATTTGAAGGTTGACGTTTTTTGTATTAAAAAAACTTTTCTTTTATTGGTCGGATGAAATATGCTAATTTTGTGAGATAGGAATTTTGGGTTTTCATGAGCTGTATGCCAAAATCATTCGTTTTAAGACAATAAAAGACCTGAAATATTTCAGTTAGTGTGCAATGAATCTAAAATATATTAATGTTAAATTTTCATCATGACATTATGGAAAATAATGAACTTTATCACAATATGCTAATATTTTGAGAAGGACCTGTACTTTGCGCTGGTCTATAACAAAAAAAGAAACAATAATACACGTTAAAGTTTGTGGTTGTAACATGACACAAAATAATAAAGTTTAATGGTCTTGATCAATATTGCAACACTCTGTAACGCTGGCACTAAACGTTGCATTGATGGATAAACATCAGGTGACACAAATACAGATTGGTATGATACAAATGGAGATAAATAATCTGTCACATAAACGTAATCACTCACACATTGCTCAGACATGCTCACTCCCTTTGAATTGACCTATATATCAGCTGACATTCATCTCTTTGTGGAGCACTGCAGGCATCTGTCCTCCAACAGACGTGTACCAGTCACAGAATGAACCGCCTGTCGACATGTTCGATAAATTTGAGCAGATGGACACTCCATCACTCTCTGAATGTGATCTCAGAGTCTCTGCGGGGACAAATCCCACTCTGCCCACAGTACTAACATACTGAAATGTGAGATAAAAACATGTCTTGGTTCTTTGGACAGATCACAATGATTTATACATTTTGGTACACTTGAAAAAGATAATCCACCGGTAATCAAATACACAAAAATAGATTTTCCTTATGTAGGTCAATCGTTGAAATTGTTCAATCCCCAGGGCGAACTGTAGGATTCATTTTTGTGCTTAGTGGTAGGCAGAAATTATATTAAAAAATGTTTTATGAGTAAACTGTTAAGGTTGAAAGCAGCACTTACCTTGAAATGAACTAAAGTAGATGAAGTGCAGCCTAATCAGGAGAGCGGACCGCATTGTTCAAATTTGTTCCACACAGCACCACTCAAATGTGTGAGAGAGAAACAGGTTGTCACCAGGTGCACCGCTCCAAAATGAGAATGGCGGTGCATATTTTTAGTCTGCCCTGGAAGGCTTTGCAATCATCATGTCCCACTTTTTCAACTCATTAAAAGTAAAAGTTAATTGAATGCTTTGCCTCATACCAAATAATGCTGCTTTTAACTAAGTATTTGAAGGCGCAATGAAACTTTAAGAAAATAATTACTGTAATTACTGAAGTAATTACAATAACATAATAGCAATATTAAAGCAGTTGATTAATTTCTCTAAATAGGCATGCAACATGTGTTGTTTTTACTTATATTGGAAAATGAAGCTTAGGTGTTTCCTACTGCTCATTAAAGAGAGCTGCATAAAAACTTTATCCAAAACTAATTGCAACTGTAAAATAGTCAGATTGAAATATGTAATATTAAGTGATAACAATAGATACATACTAGTATAAATCCACCAGTCCGTCCGTCCCTCCGTCCGTCCGTCCATCCATCTGCCAAGTAACATTTAAGCTGATTCTGTATGGAGGTAAATTTGTCTCAATATTATTCAAACAAAAAACTAATCTCAATCAAAAAAATAAATTGTGGTCAAAACGTTTGGAATATTCAATAAAAAAAAACTAATCTCAATCAAAAAATATTAAGTTGTGATCAAAACTTTCAGAGTTGTAACAATTTTTTTTAATGGAATATTTTATTTTGGGGAGAAAAAAAATAGTTTGAAAAAACTTTTTTTGATTAAAATGACTAATTTTTTCTCATGAAGAGAAAAAAGTTATTTGCAAAACATAAACTTTTATTTGCGCATGTCAAAAATCTTTGGTTACGACTCTCGCTCTTTTGGTTTTGACGCTCTCTGTTTTTGGTTGAACTCAACGAATTTTGAGTGCTGGAAACATTAACATCCTGGGCGGGGCCTAAAAACGAACGCTGTAAGACGTTTCCCTATTGGTTAGCGCTGACTAAAGCGGCAGACTCTGATCCCCCGCACCTCTGAACTTCCGTTCAAACTGCAGGGCTTGTACAGAAGAAAACTGCGGTTAAGTGAGCCGACAGTCAGAAATACGTGGTCACGCCAGCCGACACTAGCTCTCTCTTAAAGATTAGCGTCGTACATACAAGGTTCATTACGGTAATGGAGCAGAAAGGACCCCGATCCTGGCAACAGTTGAGAAAATAAGAGGAAAACAGAAAAGTAACCTACAGAACATTTATTTATTTATATTCATTACATTTTTACAACTTTCACATTCATGTTTTATGTAAAAGAATTAATATTTTACTGTACAGTTTTGGAGAAATACCTTGTCAAAGTTCCTCAAAATGCTCAACCATTATATGCTTTTGTCCTACTTTCAGGAATTTATTTCTCCAAAACCATGAGAGGTGACAACACAATCTCTTCAGATTTTATTAAAGGGTCATCTATATTATAACCAAAATTTATATTTCATAATTTTACTGTAAAGGTTTGGAGAAATACACAACTACCCCAAGTGTATTATAAAACAGAGTCCATGTCGGGCAGACGGCATCCCATAATCCTGTGTGTTGTCCTCACCACCAGTGATACTTCCTTCCTCTCCTGTGCAGTTCCCTCACCACACTGTCATGCTGAGACACAGAGTGCTTTCCACCGTGGCCCTGTAGACATCTGTAAGCAGCTGAGGAGAGAGAACAGTCTGTTTTGATGTCCTGATGAAGAAGAGCTGTTGTACCTTCTTCAACAGGCGAGGGGTGTTTCCAGTCCCAGGAGAGGTCAGAGTAGATCTAGATGCTCTTGCACTTTAAGTTGTCCAGACCACTTCCCAGGACCTCATCAACCTCACCAAAAAGAAGCGTTTGTCGTACTTTGTTGTGGTAGTTGAGTGTTTTTCCAGTGAAATTATGAAATACTAATTCTGGTTATAATATAGATGACCCTCTAATAAAATCTGAAGAGATTGTGTTGTAGCCTCTCATGGTTATGGAGAAATAAATTCCTGAAAGTG
Source organism: Girardinichthys multiradiatus (assembly GCF_021462225.1). Taxonomy (NCBI): domain Eukaryota; kingdom Metazoa; phylum Chordata; class Actinopteri; order Cyprinodontiformes; family Goodeidae; genus Girardinichthys; species Girardinichthys multiradiatus. The sequence goes on from NC_061818.1 coordinate 7,197,114, forward strand.
GGACAAATGCATATAATGGTTGAGCATTTTGAGGTACTTTGACAAGATATTTCTCCAAAACTGTAAAATATTAAATATTTATTATTTTACATAAAACATGAATGTGAATGTGAAAGTTGTAAAAATGTAATTAATATAAATGTTCTGTGGGTTCCTTTTCTGTTTTCCTCTTATTTTCTCAACCGTTGCCAGGATCGGGGTCCTTTCTGCTCCATTACCGTAATGCGCCTTGTATGCACGACGCTAATCTTTAAGAGAGAGCTGGTGTCGGCTGGCATGACCGCGTATTTCTGACTGTCGGCTCACTTAACCTCAGTTTTCTTCTGTACAAACCCTGCAGTTCGTGTGGCCACTTTAGTCAGCGCTAACCAATAGGGAAACGTCTTACAGCGTTCGTCTTTAGGCCCCGCCCAGGATGTTCATGTTTCCAGAACTCAAAATTCGTTGAGTTCAACCAAAAACAGAGAGCGTCAAAACCAAAAGAGCGAGAGTCGTAACCAAAGATTTTTGACATGCGCAAATAAAAGTTTATGTTTTGCAAATAACTTTTTTCTCTTCATGAGAAAAAATGAGTCATTTTAGTCAAAAAAAGTTTTTTCAAACTATTTTTTTTCTCCCCAAAATAAAATATTCCATCAAGAAAAAAAAATTGTTACAACTCTGAAAGTTTGAGACAAATTTACCTGCATAATTCTGCAGGGGGTTCCCAGACCAGAACCCTCCCAGGGGTACGTACCTGTAAGATGCTTCAGCTGAGAAGCATTGGCTCTACTCCAAACCGTCAGAGCTCCTCAACCTATTTCTACACACTCCCATAGAAGATGTTTACTGATGTCCTGTTAGGTGTAATTACGCGAGCATATTAACTGCACTGGAGATACCTGATCATCTCTCACCCCCAGTCATGGTCAGCTCATGATGCTGAGCTTGGCTCTTTCTCCACTCAGCTCCCTCTTTATAGATCTGCTACTAAAATGCAGAGAAAAGTCCACAGCAATATATTTCCCCTCTCATATCTATCCACTACAATCACTAACGATCTCACCCTCCCCTAAGGCTGTGAATTATTGGGAAATGCCAGTGACTAGCTGAGCTTTAATTTGTAGAGCAGAGGACCCTTTTCCCCCCGACCTTCTCTTCCTCTCTCCATCTGAGCCACTCAGACCTCTCGCCCATCAATTCTTGACTTTACTTTTTCCTCCCGCTGCTGAATGTCACCTCTTTTTCCCTCTTTTTTCATCTTACTTTTTCCTAACCTTTGTTTTTTTTCTTTTTCTCTCCCTTTCTGTCTGCTCGCTTGTAATGATTTACACAGTGCCTCCACATTAAGGGGGGAGGAGGGGAAAAAGGCGACCCTAAATAACAAAATTTTTTATCTGCAAGGAATTGATTGATCGTTCAATGTGGAGGCTGACAGCTGTAAGGCTCCAGCAGAAAAAAAGAAATACATGAAGTCTATGTGCATCTAGTCTCTGTGTGATATTTCAGTTGAGTTTGACAGCTGCATGGACAGTCAGAAGCACAGTTGTGCCGCAAAAGCAATGCAAACCAATGCAATGCAGAACAAAAACTGGCAGTGGTGGTTGCTGTCACAATTCAGAGTGGTAGATTTGTCATATAAAAGTTGTGTTTTGTACAATTATTGATATGCAGGACATGCACATAAAGAGGAGAAGCATGGAAATGTATGCAGATCCCAGGCAGATATTTCACCTCATTTGCATTGCATTAAGCTTTTCTTGGCGACACTGCAGACATGGCAAAAGAGAGCGGTGTAATAAGAATGAGTCAAGTTGATACATGCATTAGTGGGAGGGAATGAGCACTTCACAGTGACACCCACGTCCTCAGCATGAAGGCCTGCTGCAGGCTCCGTACAGCAGACGGCGCTGATTGATTTTTCTCCTCAGAAACTCGGAACAGGCCACAGAATGAGAAGAGCTTACACACCAAAACAAGCTGTCCTGTCAAAACCCCAGGTGTTGCCCTGGTCTGGTGGGGTGGGTTGCTGGCAAGAGGGATGTCTGGGTTTCACACCTGGACCTATTAGCACTGGCAGCCAATCCTGGATATGCGTAATGCAATGGATGAAGATTGGGCTTAGGTTACCCTAGATGATTTAAATAGTTTTAAGAAAATCAGATTTTTGCAAGAATGTGGTTCTCTTTTATATCCATCAGCTAAAGAACAATCCACACTGTCCTGACAGTAAAGGTTTAGCCCAGAACCTTTAAGGAAACATGTCTCTTGTTTCCATGCAACCCAACTAAGCCACCTTACAATAGAATGATCATTTATGGATTGTTTGGAGCTTTCAGCCACAGTCTTGTTGTTTGTCTCTTGGTATCTGATAATTATTGAATGGGATAAACGCATCATGACAGACTCGGAACACAGTATAAAAAATTTATTTATCAAAGTATCAAACATTTTTTTTTACTGTGTTCCAAGTCTGTCATGATGCCGTTTATCCCATTAAGTGAGTGTGTCAGTCTATATATTGTCTTGCCTGTGTTTGAGATCATGTCCTGCAGGTAACAGTTCCAAGAGGGTAATCAAGTGATTGCTATTCCTATGACATTTTCTAGGTCATCAAAGGGAATTCCCAGATATTTCCTTGCCGGAGGGGATATAGTCTCTCCAGTGAGTTTTGGGCCTGCACTGGGGTCACCTCCCAATCAAAAGTACCTCCACAGCTGTCTATGATACATCCTTATAAAATGCCCGAACCACCTCAGCTGAATACTTAAAATGCAGAGAAGCAGAAGCTCTGTTCAGAGATACCTCTGTCATGTCATCTCTAAGACGGAAAAAACCTGTGGAGGAAACACTTGTTTTGAGGAACATATTATTTCTATTATCATCCATGGCTCTACATTTATGGAAACTATATGTTTGATATCTATTATTGGCTAACTACAGATAACAACCTCATTGAAAAATATTGGTACTTAAAGAAAGCTGGTCAACTTCCAGAATACAGAAGTGCTCTTGTCCATGGAAAAATAAGGACAAAATTCATTGAAAAAAATCCTGGACAAGAAATGAAAGATACTCACTCAATCATGCAAAGAGGGTAATACCTAGATTCCAGATATCAGGACGTCTTGGAGAGAACAGCAAAGGACGGAAAAACACAAATATAGAAACTCAAAAGCATAGGGGGGAATAAAACACAAATTGTCGCTGAGAAACACATGAAGTTAATAACTTGCAATGATAGCATACAAATGTGTAAACACAGAGTGGCAAAAGTAAAAATGAGGCCAGTGCATCATCTTGGTTTTCTGCAGTATAGCAGAATAAATAAAACATTGTTTAACATCATCAAAAATGGAGATAATTAGGTTAGTCTTTCTAGTCTTTTAGGAGCTGCTAAAGAGATTGGTTATACAATGCAGACCAAAGGTTTCGACACACCTTCTCATTCAAAGAGTTTTCTTTATTTTCATGACTCTGAATATTGTAGCTTCACACTGAAGGCATCAAAACTATGAATTAACACATGTTGAATTATATACTGAACAAAAAAGTGTAAAACAACTGAAAATATGTCTTATATTCTAGGTTCTTCAAAGTAGCCACCTTTTGCTTTGATTTCTGCTCCGCACACTCTTGGGATTCTGTTGATGAGCTTCAAGAGGTAGTCACCTGAAATGGTTTTCCAACAGTCTTGAAGGAGTTCCCAGAGATGCTTAGCACTTGTTGGACCTTTTGCCTTCACTCTGCGGTCCAGCTCACCCCAAACCATCTCGATTGGGTTCAGGTCCGGTGACTGTGGAGGCCAGGTCATCAGGCGCAGCACCCCATCACTCTCCTTCTTGGTCAAATAGCCCTTACACAGCCTGGAGGTGTGTTTGGGGTCATTGTCCTGTTGCAAAATAAATGATGGTCCAGCTAAACGCAAACCGGATGGAATAGCATGCCGCTGCAAGATGCTGTGGTAGCCATGCCGGTTCAGTATGCCTTCAATTTTGAATAAATCCCCAACAGTGTCACCAGCAAAGCACCCCGACACCCTCACACCCCCTTCTCCATGCTTCATGGTGGGAATCAGCCATGTAGAGTCCATCCGTTCACCTCTTCTGCGCCGCACAAAGACACGGTGGTTGGAACCAAAGATCTCAAACTTGGACTCATCAGACCAAAGCACAGATTTCCACTGGTCTAATGTCCATACCTTGTGTTCTTTGCCCAAACAAGTCTCTCATGCTTGTTGCCTGTCCTCAGCAGCAGCTATTTTACCATGAAGGCCTGATTCACACAGTCTCCTCTTAACAGTTGTTCTAGAGATGTGTCTGCTGCTAGAACTCTGTGTAGCATTGACCTGTTCTCTAATCTGAGCTGCTGTTAACCTGCAATTTCTGAGGCTGGTGACTTGGATAAACTTATCGTCCGCAGCAGAGGTGACTCCTGGGCTTCCTTTCCTGGGGCGGTCCTCATTTGAGCCAGTTTTTTTGTAGCGCTTGATGGTTTTTGCGACTGCACTTGGGGATACTTTCAAAGTTTTCCCAATTGTTTGGACTGACTGACATTCATTTTTTAAAGTAATGATGGCCACTCGTTTTTCTTTACTTAGCTCCATTTTTCTTGCCATAATACAAATTCTGACAGTCTATTCAGTAGGACTATCAGCTGTGTACTGTATCCACCTCCTGCACAACACAACGGATGGTCCCAACCCCATTTATAAGGCTTGAAATCCCACTTATTAAACCTGACAGGGCACCCCTGTGAAGTGAAAACCATTTCAGGTGACTACATCTTGAAGCTCATCAACAGAATGCCAAGAGTGTGCGGAGCAGTAATCAAAGCAAAAGGTGGCTACTTTGAAGAACCTAGAATATAAGCCATATTTTCAGTTGTTTCACACTTTTTTGTTCAGGATATAATTTCACACGTGTTAATTCATAGTTTTGATGCCTTCAGTGTGAAGCTACAATATTCATTGTCATGAAAATAAAGAAAACTCTTTGAATGAGAAGGTGTGTCCAAACATTTGGTCTGTACTGTATATCTGTCCAAACTCTCACTGGAGTATTCGGGATCTTATGGTTTAGTTTTCCTGCATAAGTTTGAGGCCTGGTGTTTTGGATTTTAACATCACTGTGCCAATTAAAGGAGATTGTTCAAGAGAATGTGTGATTCACATACTGTGTCTGATTAGAATTAATTTACACAATGATTCAAGCACATATAAAAGACTGACCATCCATTATCCTAGTCTGTACATGAAGAAGAAACATTTCTGAATAGTGCCATGATTGCAGGTGCGTAAATTTCCCTTCTGACCAGTCGCAGTGTAGGTCACTGAACCTTTCAGCTGGCCTCTGCCAAGAAAACATTTTCTTGTGTCTGCACAGGCACAGGTCACATGCCCCCTGTCCTCCTACGTTACCCTCATATTGCAGAAAACCAAATAAACACACAAAGACAAACACATTATTACTGCATGGTATTATAAGACACATATAATAGGCCTCACAACGGAAGGTGGTGTATGGGTCTATTGAAAGGGTTATCAATGGGAGCCATTAACATCTTGTTATAAAGTCTTTGTCCTTCTTACAGTACATATCTATTCATGTGTAACATGACCACAGCCTATGTTGATGTTAGATGAAAACTTTTTGTTAGGTAAAAATATGACAAATTAATGAAAAAAATGAAATGGTGTATACCCGGGTTTGTTCATGGTTTGAGATTTATATTGTCATTTTGGTTCACTGCATTATTAACTTTAAACTGTGCAAAACATCTGATTGTGGGCGACGTATGTAAGGGGCAACAGGTGAGAAAAGAAGAAGAGGGGGGTGTATGCAGCACAGTGGTCAGAGGAGAAAGCCGGGCAGATGGAGGTGACAGAAAACCTTCAGCAGCCGAAAGTGGAGCTGGGACTCAGCTCACCTGTAAAAAAACATATATATTTTTTTGTGTTTTGGTGATACCATAAATTGACTTATTTTTCTGTGTTTTTTGGAGGGACTCATTTCTAGGAGTGTTTTTAGGGTGGCACAAGAAAATACTGCATGAACTGTGAAGTGAAGGATTTATTTGATTTTTGGACAAGCATCAACTTATGAACTCTGGCGTGTGATGATCGAAGTTATAAACTTTCTCTTGGAAAATTACTTTGAGCCTGAGTTATATGTTTAAATAGATTTTTCTGAATACATTTATTGTGCATTTGATGCTGCTCCGCTGTTTTGTTTAGTTTTTCTATTGATTGGTGAAATTGTGATGCTGTGATTTGTGTGATTATTATCAGTCTTGAGAAAAACATCCTTAAAATAACCTCCCTGAGTGAATGTAGCTGTTTAGACCATGCAGAATGTTACACCTTTGCCCTAGGGTCTGATGAAACCATAAAAAAATACTGACCTTGTTATAAACGTTATTTCACTTATTTAGGGTAAAATGTACATTTTTCACTAGCAATTACAATTATTTATAAAACCTTCCTGGGTTTTTTAGGAAACGTAAAATTTTATCTGTTGTTGTTTTTACTTATTTTACAAAATAGAAAAAAAAAAAGACAGAAAAACTTCCATGACCAGTTTAGGTGCTCAAAATGTCTCCAGTTTACGTTAAAATTCCATCCCAACATGCCATATTGTACCCGTTGTACAATGAACAAACCATATCTGTCGGGGTTTTGGGTTCTGTGTGTGTGTTTGTGTTTTGTCTGCACTTTTGTTTTCAGTTTCCAGATGGTTCTGGAGTTTCTAAGGCGTGCTGGGTGACAGGTGCAACTGATCTGATGATTGCATTGGAGGAGTATTTAAGCAGGAGGCTGCCAGCACTTCGATGCCAGAGTGTTTTCCTTCTGTGGTAACAAGCTCAGCCGCTTCTAAGCTATGCTTCGTTCTTTGTCTCTAAGCTGATGTTGTTTATGTTCCTTCGCAGGCAGAAACCTGAACCTTCTGATCATTCTTTGCTGAACTTTGACTTCGGTTCCAGAAGTTTCTGGATGATCAAGATTACCTATGTTTGGTGGATTTCGTTTGGATTTCGTTTCCAAGTACGAAGTTGGCAGCTTCCTGTTGTCCTCCGTCTCCTGAACCAAGGCAGAAGCGTAACCTGTCCACCCTCCAAGGCAAGTACCTGAACATTGAATTAACTCCTGAACTCACCAGAACTCACTCTACTGCTCAAGTAAAACCATCTGGAATTCTCTGCTTCGAACACCTGAATTATAGAAAACTACTTTATTTTGCAGGTTGTCAAAGCTGGTATGAAATTTCCCCAAGTATTAAATGGAAAAGGGGTTAAATAGCATGCACTCGCTCAAAACACAACATCCTCTGGAGAGTAAATTAACAGATTTTTGACATAGTACAGTTTTCCAAAACTATGCAGTTTTGATAAAGTTTGACATCCATTCTGGTTATGATTTCCACATTGCTCTATATGTTCACTGTCGCATTTTAAAATAGTTTTAAAAGTTTTGATTCTATTAAGTCTCAGTTAAGTTTGGACAACAAAACTACCAGGTCAAGTTTTGGAAATGATTGCTGTTTGTGGTGAAGTTTGTCACTTTGTTAAGTCTATGTCTTCACATAATGTTGTTTTCTCAGAGCTGCTGCATGAATATTCACAACAGCATGCAGTACAGTTTTTTTAATGGAGATAAAGATGATCTTCAATGATATTTGTAAAAAACAAATGGTTTGTTATTGAGGAGAAGCTGCGTGACCAACATGCTAAAGCAGGCACCTGACCATGTGAGAATCTATGTAAAACAATGTGTTTGATGAAGGAGGCACGACGCAGAGCTGGTCTGTGTGAAACAGTTGCACCACTGCTATCTCAACCTAATGTTGAGCCCTTGGATAACAGGTTAGATTGTCTATAGCTTACACACAGCACGAACACCTGCAAGTTAGAATGCTGTGTTTTTGTTTTTTCGACCCCATAGTAATGTCTCTGAAGCCAGCTGGACGTACCAGCGAAGCTAGCAGCCAGCATCCTTCCATCTAGAAGACAAATGTAGTTTGTTCAATATTCAATACTGCAAAACCTGGATCCTTATGCGGTGATTCAAATCTGAAATAAAACCTAAAGCAGAATTAGCAGCAATAGAACTAACAGACTACAACACCCACTGGTAAGTACAACAGTTTATTACGATGGGTACTGAATGCAAGCTTCTTTAGAGACATTGCTGATCAAACAACTTCTCCTGCATCTCAGGCATCAAGAGATGTAACAGGTGCTGCCCCCTCTGTAGTGTTGATTGATCGCCAAAGATCTGGAAAAAAGACCCTGCTTGACTGACATCCCCTGGAAAACAAAAAACTAATTTTTCATTGTATAGTTTAAGGAAAAAAGTACTTTTCATTGCACTTTTTTGATGTATTCCTGTAAGGGTGGATTGAAAACTAAAACTCAGAAACAGTTAGATCTGGTGGGAACATAGCCACTGTAAATTAAACAGAAACTGAGAACAATAATAGACAGATGTTTCAATTACCTGCTAAAAAACAAAAACGTCAAAATTTACTGAGAAAACAAAAAGAATTAAGAAGCACAAAAGTTATTGCACACCTCTGTGTCAGCTTTGCATTGTGATTTTGGGTAAACATCATCACATGTTTAATACTGTATGACTGGAGCTGTGGGTGGATCCAGTCATGTTATAAAATTTGTCACCTCATGTGCTAACGGAGAGCTGCACCACCAATAAATGGCGAGTCAAGTGTCACACTAATTCACCGTCGTCTCTCTGAAGTTTTGATATCTCTGGATGGAAGTTTGGTGCCTGTAGACTCTGCCTCCAGCTGCATGTGAAGTGCGCATAAAAGGTGATGTAGAGGCGTTTTGTCTGCTGCATCTTTAAGGAGCAGCAGTGAGCAACCCACTCACAGCTGTGCTGATGAGGAGAATCCCTTATTTCAATCTGATACGGTCCTTTAAATTTGGATGGACACGGCCCAGGGGCTGACGGACAGAAAAAGACAAAAAGAGAGAATCTGTCACGTCTTTAAACTTGCATTCGATTTTCTTTCCTCTGCTTAGTCATCCTCCATCACTTGAGGAAATCTTTTCCTTCTCTAGATTTAAACATAAACTCATGAATAAACAAAGGGATGGTGCATATGAAAAAGAAAACACATTGCTCTGGGTATTAGATGCCTCTACTCAAATACTTGAATTTTGAAGACACTCTTTATAAGCTTTTCTCCACAAAGTATTCCTAAAAACAGAAACTGACAAATGTCTCAGCAGTTTCCTGTCATTGGTTGTGCCTCCCTGGGAAACACTTAGGTTTGGTTCTTTCTACAACGACTACAGCAAGCTTCTACAGGTGTATTGATGACATTAAGTCAATTTTTAATTGATCTGCTTGTATCAAATTGTGCACAGTGTGCACATGGCATCATGTTGGATCAGCTATCTCTGTGCTTTGTATTGGTGTGTTCTGCTTGCGAAGCGGTTTCATACACCTGCATTGCCAGACTGGTTGTGTGATTAAAACTCTGTCAAGCTTTTGATGGTGCAGGAATATAATGTTTTGTTTTAAAAGGTTTCATTTGTTTGCTCTGTAGTTTTCATGGGAAATACAAAAACCTATTGTGCAACAATAGGTTTAGTTTGTCTATTAGCAACCAATAATAATTATAATTAATAATTAACAATTATTAACAAAATGATTAACAAGTTAGAATATAAAATTGTTTTATGCAACAGCTCTTGGTGCTTGGGTGTCAGAAGATGTGGGGTGCTGCTCCTCTCTCAAGAGATGTCTGATCTTCTACAACTAAAGCATAACTGAACCTATTTTATTGTATTTTCCATTGTATACTTTAATATTTAGGAAATTATAAATTCTGTTATTTTTAAACTTTAGCTCTAAAGTATCATCTATATAACAAGTTCATACTATGCAAGTACTATGTTGGTGTGGGTGTCTGAGAAATCAACTGAGAGGAGAAGGCTGCTGAATCTAACATTTAACAATAGTATATAGAATTGTACTTAAATGCATTACTTAAAAAGAACATGGAATTTTTTTTAAAGACTTGTACTTTTTGGCTAAAACATAGTGGTGTCATGGTTCACCCGTGTTAGATGTTTGAGTTTAAGTTCCTTGTCTGTTTCTCTGCATATTCCTGTTTATGTTCTCTAGTTACTAGTATTTCAATTTATTAATGGTGGATTAGTTTCTTGTTTCATTCTTGTGTTTTTATATTTTTGTTACTTCTCTGGATTTCTCCGTGTTCTCACTCATCTGTGTTAATTAGCCGCCCTCCTTTAGTTGGTCCATATTCCCCCATGCCTCCAGCTGCTCCATATCTCATCGGATTAGCTCCTCTTGTTCATTGGTCATTTCTCCACCCTGCCTTTGTATTTATACTCTCTGGTTTGCATTGCTTGCCACTGGATCCTACTGTTTGTCATGCCCAGACTGTTGGTTTACCTGTTCCATGTCACCATTTACTTTGTATGTGTTCTGTGTCCTATGTTCCTTGTATGATAACCAGTTCTATTATTATTAAAATCTTCTACTCACCACGCAGCTCCCATGCTCTGGTCTGCACGTTGGTCCTGCAAAACCCCAGCTCAATATGACAAGTGGAGCAAAAACAAAGGTTTGCAATCCCACTTTAAATATTTTGGGTGCAGTTGCTCAAGTTACACCATTGATCCGCATGGCTTTAGATAGCTATAAGTACCAAGTACCTTCCCTCTCCAGCATGACAAAACTATTAAATAGATACCCATGAGTGGGTGTATTATGTAATGCCACTCAAAAATGCATCAATCTTTTCTCATCGTTACAATGAGAAGAGATTATAATCCAGTCTACTGTGAAAAAAAGAGCTGTCTGTACACTTAAGAGGTGAAAAAATGCTAAATGTCAGGACAGCTGCAACATATTCATGATAAGTTCAATACTGACATATGCAAAAAAGAAAAAAAAATAAGGAAAGTGTTTATTTCTGACTACTGACCTTTCTTTAGGTACCCTCTAATTAGAGACAGATCATTTGTTTCAAGGACAGTTTTGCACTGTGCTGTCACAACGTGAGGTGCATAGAAACATGTTAGATTTGTCTAAAATCCACATGTGTTAAGTTTTTTTCCACTCAGAGGATGACCTTGACAAGCACAGAAATGTCCAAGATCACTTTTATGGACACATCCTCTATTATGTCAACTTTTCATCACTCATTAACTTGCAGACACCAGTTAAACTGCGAAAAGACCAAATTAAAGGGAAAACAGTAGCAGTTATCACTGATGATAATTAAATTACTAATGAAAGCAAGTTTACTGACCATCATAGGTAAAACCATGTTTACAAAATTTATTTTACAATCTTCTATATGTCTCAAGATAGTATTGTTCAAAACAAGCAGTGGAATGTCACCTTTATGGTCACAAAAATCCAAACAAGGTTTTCTTCTCAGACTCAACCCAAGCCTGGGTCAGATAAACAAAGAAGAGAATGAAGACGAATCAATAAGTGGGTTTGGGTCAGGATTTGCTCTGGTTAAAGACAGTCAGAAAGACTCAGAGCTGATAGGATTTAACAAACAAAGCAATGCAAACTGTCTCTTTAGCTAAAAAACATGCCCTCATCTATCTTTAAATACCTTAAGGAAATGCAACTGTCCAATCAAAAATGCTCATCTATTCACAAGACATTTTCAGAATAGACTATGTAACAAACTCAAACACACTCTGCCGGATCACTTTGGCCCTCGAGATGAAAGCTGCGACTAGCAGGTGTTTCTACTTTGGCTGCATTAGCCGCTGTGATAAAAGAGTAGGCATTGTGCTCCATTCCATTCTGTGTGCATTTTACATCCACCACGCCGCTGCTGCTACGTGGGAGGGTCATGACCCTTAAGCAAGAGCTTCTCCTCTCCTAGCTGAGATCAGACAGATGCACCAAGCAATGTAATGCAACTATTTTCCCTTAAATAGAACAAACAGATGCACTCTGAGTCACTGTAGAGACCTGCAGTGATACACATGAAAACTCGAGATATGAATCAGGCTATTCAATGTTCTAAATGAAATCTTTCTTTACACTGATCATTACTCTTGAAAAAAACGCTTGATTATAAGCAGAGCAAGTATTTTTAATTATTTAATCTGTCTCTGATAACCATACCCTCCTGAAACTTTTCTGGGATTTCAAGATTTACCCCATGCTAGTTCTGACCAGGCAGTTAAGTAACATGCTTCTGAAGTCTAATATCTGTTCAAAGAATTTTATTGACAAATTTTAAACAAGAAAAAAAAAAAACTACTGTAATTGCTCATTAAAACATAAAGTTTAGGCAGCACTTCATAATACAGCCCAGAACCTACAGGGGTTGGACAATGAAACTGAAACACCTGTCATTTTAGTGTGGGAGGTTTCATGGCTAAATTGGACCAGCCTGGTAGCCAGTCTTCATTGATTGCACATTGCACCAGTAAGAGCAGAGTGTGAAGGTTCAATTAGCAGGGTAAGAGCACAGTTTTGCTCAAAATATTGAAATGCACACAACATTATGGGTGATATACCAGAGTTCAAAAGAGGACAAATTGTTGGTGCACGTCTTGCTGGCACATCTGTGACCAAGACAACAAGTCTTTGTGATGAATCAAGAGCCACGGTATCCAGGGTAATGTCAGCATACCACCAAGAAGGACGAACCACATCCAACAAGATTAACTGTGGATGCAAGAGGAAGCTGTCTGAAAGGGATGTTCGGGTGCTAACCCGGATTGTATCCAAAAAACATAAAACCACGGCTGCCCAAATCACGGCAGAATTAAATGTGCACCTCAACTCTCCTAAATTATTGTGGTCTAAAACCAGGTGTTTCAGTTTCATTGTCCAACCCCTGTATGTCCATCTCAAAATATTAGCATATTGTGATAAAGTTAATTATTTTCCATAATGTCATGATGAAAATTTAACATTCATATATTTTAGATTCATTGCACACTAACTGAAATATTTCAGGTCTTTTATTGTCTTAATACGGATGATTTTGGCATACAGCTCATGAAAACCCAAAATTCCTATGTCACAAAATTAGCATATCATTAAAAGGGTCTCTAAACAAGCTATGAACCTAATCATCTGAATCAACGAGTTAACTCTAAACACCTGCAAAAGATTCCTGAGGCCTTTAAAACTCCCAGCCTGGTTCATCACTCAAAACCCCAATCATGGGTAAGACTGCCGACCTGACTGCTGTCCAGAAGGCCACTATTGACACCCTCAAGCAAGAGGGTAAGACACAGAAAGAAATTTCTGAACAAATAGGCTGTTCCCAGAGTGCTGTATCAAGGCACCTCAGTGGGAAGTCTGTGGGAAGGAAAAAGTGTGGCAGAAAACGCTGCACAACGAGAAGAGGTGACCGGACCCTGAGGAAGATTGTGGAGAAGGGCCGATTCCAGACCTTGGGGGACCTGCGGAAGCAGTGGACTGAGTCTGGAGTAGAAACATCCAGAGCCACCGTGCACAGGCGTGTGCAGGAAATGGGCTACAGGTGCCGCATTCCCCAGGTCAAGCCACTTTTGAACCAGAAACAGCGGCAGAAGCGCCTGACCTGGGCTACAGAGAAGCAGCACTGGACTGTTGCTCAGTGGTCCAAAGTACTTTTTTCGGATGAAAGCAAATTCTGCATGTCATTCGGAAATCAAGTTGCCAGAGTCTGCAGGAAGACTGGGGAGAAGGAAATGCCAAAATGCCAGAAGTCCAGTGTCAAGTACCCACAGTCAGTGATGGTCTGGGGTGCCGTGTCAGCTGCTAGTGTTGGTCCACTGTGTTTTATCAAGGGCAGGGTCAATGCAGCTAGCTATCAGGAGATTTTGGAGCACTTCATGCTTCCATCTGCTGAAAAGCTTTATGGAGATGAAGATTTCATTTTTCAGCACGACCTGGCACCTGCTCACAGTGCCAAAGCCACTGGTAAATGGTTTACTGACCATGGTATCACTGTGCTCAATTGGCCTGCCAACTCTCCTGACCTGAACCCCATAGAGAATCTGTGGGATATTGTGAAGAGAACGTTGAGAGACTCAAGACCCAACACTCTGGATGAGCTAAAGGCCGCTATCGAAGCATCCTGGGCCTCCATAAGACCTCAGCAGGGCCACAGGCTGATTGCCTCCATGCCACGCCGCATTGAAGCAGTCATTTCTGCAAAAGGATTCCCGACCAAGTATTGAGTGCATAACTGTACATGATTATTTGAAGGTTGACGTTTTTTGTATTAAAAACACTTTTCTTTTATTGGTCGGATGAAATATGCTAATTTTGTGAGATAGGAATTTTGGGTTTTCATGAGCTGTATGCCAAAATCATCCGTATTAAGACAATAAAAGACCTGAAATATTTCAGTTAGTGTGCAATGAATCTAAAATATATGAATGTTAAATTTTCATCATGATATTATGGAAAATAATGAACTTTATCACAATATGCTAATATTTTGAGAAGGACCTGTATATGTTAATTTCTGGAAAATTCCTAGAACTCACCAAGAACTCACTAGGTACTTTATGTAACATACCGTATACTTTGTGGAACAATTTTGGAACTTATTAGGTACCTTCCTTTTATCAACATTTCCATGTACTTTCTGGTGCCTTGATAGAACTTCCTGGTAACTATTATGGAACATAATTTGAACGTGTCCAGAACGTGCAAATTACCTTTCTAGAACTTTCGTGCAATATCTGATTTAATTCCTGGAACTTTTATGGAACTCCCAAGTCAGTTCAAGATACTGATTTCTTACAATACAGTGATCATGGAGGGCTTATTTTTGTGAACGATTAGGTAATGACACCAGCTCTATCCCCAATGTTCTGGGAAACCACCTTTTGTTACCTCTGATAAATATGCTGACGAACTCAAAGCAGTTACATGTTATTCATCAATAATGATTACTGCAATACAGTGCCTTGCAAACATATTCATTGTCCTTGATTGTTTCCACATTTCTCCCACAACAGCCACAAAAAGAAACATATTTTATATCTGGCACTCAAAAATCTAAAAGTGTGGCATGATTGTTTCCATGCTCTCTGTTTTGGTACCTTGTATAACCTGTCAGATCCAATGAAGAGTTTCTGTCAACATCAGCTTTCATATCCTATCACAAACTTTCAATTGGATTTAGGTCAATTAGATTAAACATTGACTTACACATAAATATGTGCCAATCTAATGTATTACATTGTACATCTGGCTATTTATGTAACATGGGTGATCTGCCGGAAGGTGAGCAACTCCAGCCTTAAGTCTTTTTGCAGTCTTTAGCAGGTTTCTTTTTAAGGTTTCCCTGTATTTAACTAAATTAATATTCCAACATCTCTGACCAGCTAACTCGTCCCTTCTGAAGAAGAACAACCAGACAGGATCATGCTACGGCCACTGCATTTGACCTTAGAGATGGTATGTTCAGGGTTACAGTATCTCAAAACATGAGTACACCCCTCACATTTATGTAAATATTTTATTATGTCTTGTCAATTGACAACACTGAAGAAACAACACTTTAATACAATATATCCAGGTCTAGTTTTGCTTTAAACATAGCATTTTGCCTAGGACTTCTGGCTTTTGTTCAACAATCGTTTTCTTCTTGCCACTCTTCTATAAAGGCCACATTAGTTGTCCATTTAACAACTGAGCTCTGGAACTGCAGCTCCTTCAGATTACTATGAGTTACCCTGCCTAGCTTGTCAGCTGCCGTGGATGACCATGCTTTGGTAGGTTTCCACTCATGTCCTACTCTTTCGGTTTTTGAATGATGGATTGAAAAGACCTCTATGAGATGTTAAAAGCTTGAGATATTTTTTAATAACCTATCCTTGCTTCACAACTATCCATAACTTTCTCCATGACCAGTCTGCTGCATTTCTTGGTCTTCATGAACTATTTGTTCACTGAAAGTCATGTAACC
Source organism: Girardinichthys multiradiatus (assembly GCF_021462225.1). Lineage (NCBI taxonomy): Eukaryota > Metazoa > Chordata > Actinopteri > Cyprinodontiformes > Goodeidae > Girardinichthys > Girardinichthys multiradiatus. The sequence continues at coordinate 7,213,037 of NC_061818.1, forward strand.
CATTCCTTCCACTTTACAAGAAATACATTGAAGTTTGTGGTTTTAACTTAAATAAATGTGTAAAGGTTATGACTAGTTCTGCAAGGCACTCTCATTTTCCTAAGAAATGTAAGCATTGTTGATGATGCACCACACATTATTATGTTAATTTCTTTACTTGCTGTCTGATTTCCATCACACATTACATGTGTTTGTCACACAAATTGACTGTGCCTGGTAATGAGGGAATATATATACTATGTATTAACTTACCACTGTCGGATTTTTATCATCTCATCCTGGCTCAGTGAATCCCCAGTAAGTTAGAAGGCTGGTCAGTTTGACTTTGCAGAAATTCACAGCACTGCATTTTAAATCCCAGGCAGAGGGTAGGCTTTGATCGATGCAGAGACTTATGAGAGGCAAAGGGGAGCTGTCACATGTGAGGCACATTGAGTTCGAAACTGACAGCAGCTCAGCTTAGAGATGTGACAAGTGTAAGCAGGCTGAGCCTCAGAAACTTTCTGTTTTCCTGTAAAATGTCGGGAAAACCACGTTCACTGAAATTAACGCTACATCTGTTGAGTGTATAGTACCTAAAAAGAGCTGGGTGTAAAAACATGACAGGAAATCAGCCTTGTGAAAGCAAAAATAAAAGCTGTGATAGAAGTGATTTGTTAGAACCTTGTGCACATTTAATGGGTTACTTGTAACAAAGCAAAACCTTGGTCAAGTTACAAGAAACTCCAAAAAGAAACAGTTAACGTTCACCTCTGTTTTCATAAAGGGAACTGTTGACCCATTTTGACTTCTTAGTTATGAGTGCCGACGCTTTCAATTCTACATTCATTAGCTCACAACCACAAACTTTAATATATTTTATTACTACTTTTAGGGAAGATAAACCTGGTCTTTTGCAAAGAAAGAAGTGGCATTGCTGAAAGAAAGTCATAAGAAGTCATATTTGGAGTTTTCCACAAGCCACGGGACACGGGACATAGGAACCAAGAAGGTGGCAGTAAGTGCTCTGTCAGATGACACAAAAACTGGCCCAGGCCAGCTGACAGCTGTGCCTCCATATTATATCAAGGGATTTTTCCTCCTTAGAACAGGTTCTAGATGACATTCCTGCTGTAGAAGGCTAAAAGTGACACAAATCCAAAATCCCAAATAGACATATCATATAAATAATTAAATGTTCTCATATATTTTAAAGGTCTCAATTTATTACTAAGTTAAGGGATTAAGTAGGGAAATCTAATTTAAAGTTTGAAGAAATTATATGGTTAAATTCTACATAAATATATCTATTTTTTCATAACTTATTTTTATTTCCTGGACTGGAGTACATGATGAAATACTTTAAACGGATTCTGTGTCTCACTAAATAAACTCTCATATCTGCTCATATAGCTGCTGACCAATCAGTTTTTTATAGTAGTTTCAGCCCCCTTGATGGATTTTGATTTCTAAGGCTGACAGAACATGAACATGAAATGAAATAATAATTAAATTATTACTAGTAGTTGAAAGTCTGAAAATCAAGACAATAGTTATTCCTTTTCTATGATAAAATGGATACATTTATGTGAAAAATCTCCAGTTTTATTGAAAGTTTCACTTTATTCTGTTATACAAGCTGTACACTGACTACATTGTATCAAAGTATCATATCTTCAACGTTGTCCCATCATCAGATGCAATACAATATTTACAAGAAGGTGGAGTGTGTAGTCACTTTGCGAGATACTGTATACATTTTTGGCAGTCTCTGAAGTCTTGTATCTTGTATCTATGTTAAGCCTCTGTGTGGAGTAGTATCTTAATTTTTAGATGGGCTGCTAATCTCCATCTGCAAGTAGAGACAGAAAGATACGCAGTAAGAATCTGTCTCTCCACTTTGGGTCAGGTAGCCGCTCCTTCTCTTTGGTATAACGAAATAGTACCTCCTCCTCTGAGGAACGCCCCTATAACCTTTTAGTTTGTTCTCCTACTACACTGTCACCTAGAGATTACAACTGGACCGCTCTCATCTGTGTCATATGGTGTGATTTTGTTAACAAACTCAGCAGTTTCTGTCGTTTAGTTAATGAACGTTATATTTAGAGCAGGTCTGTAAGGTAAAGTTAGTCTGGAGATCAGTAATGGCTAGGCTGTTTCTTACTTTAGACTGATGTATCAACCAGACACATCCTAACTGCTCACCAGATTTAGGTGGCTATTTAGACATTGTACTGGAATGGCAAAGTTGTGCCAGCAACATGTTTGTGTTTGTGATAGGAGTGTTCTTGTACTCTAACCCATGAACAAATATGGCCTTAATTTTGTTTCCACAAACAGAGTGATTTTGAAAAAAAATATCCTTGGTCATAATTTGATAGTTGTAGGGCCTAAATGGGCATCGTGTATTTAAATACCCCACAAACTTGCAGCTCCAAGGTGGTTCTACAAAGAACCTCATAAGGCCTGAATAACAATTTATGCCATACTTTTCAGTATTATTTGTAGAAAGATTTTTTATCATGCACCTATTTCTTTCCACTTCACAACTATGCATTTATTAGTATGGGTATATTACATCAAATCTCAGTAACACAAATAAATAAGTGTATTCTTTTGCAAGGTATTTTACCAGCAGTGTGAAGAAATACTCTCCTCAAAAAATAGCATCAAGATTCTTTGCATGTACAGATATTCCAAAATAGAAAGTTCATCTTTTAAAAACCCATTGACAAGTGAAGACTATCTACTTTAAAGATGTTTTCGCAAGGCTGAGTCCGAAAGTACGCAGAATTCTCAATGAGCTTGGCTTTTAAAGAGTAAATATAGAGGCACAGTGTTTATGTGCATGCAGAGCACCCGTAGGCCGTTTGTGAGGATGCACTGCCGCAGCATATGCTGAGGCCTTGGAAAGTCTACTGGGAAAACGTAGCTTTTAGTGTTTGCCTGGGCACAAATATCCAGGAACACACAGTGATGAAACTCCACTTGTGCAACCACAAACATTCAGCCCAAGCCTCTCTGAACTAGTGATGTAATTTATGTTCTTGTTGAGCACATTTTACAAGCCTGAAACAGTGAAAGCTAAGAGGGCTGATTACTAATGAAATCCACCCCCCACCCTGTGTTTACATGATCCCACAGCTGCAACAAATCATGCTTACTGTAAAAAACAGAGGAAAGATTTACAGGCAGAAAACTGAATATTGCCTGACTCAAAATGAATGAAAATGAGAAAAAAGGTGAAAAGAAATAGATATGAGCTGAAAATAAATCTTGGTAAATGAGTAAGATTACCCAGGAGGGAGATGGTCTCTCTTTCAGTACAAATAAACCAGTTTCTCATTTTTAAAAATGGATTTCAGAGAAAACCTAATTGCTTGGTGGAGTATGTTTACCTGAGATGGTTTTACAGTTCAACAACTGTTGTATTTAGTAGAACAGATATTTGTGTCATCCCCACAGTGGCTACTTCAGCTAAGATTAGTGGCAGATGTTCATTCAAAGGTTTTGATTAGCTTAAAAATAGTAATCTTCTTTATAGGTCCAGGCTGTCAAGGGATCCTCCCTGATGCACTGAGCTCATTATTTCACCAGTTCATTTTGTTGTGCTTTTATCAAAATATTGCATGATATAATATACCTCTCTATTGTAATTTGTGTCTTTTTCTTGTTGTTTTCTGTTCATTTTACATGCATTGGGTTATTTTATGATCTGTGATCACACAACCAACCAACCCGACATGTCTGTTGCTTGTTATTGTCTCCTCTCATTCCTCCCGAACCCTAAATGATGGAAGACGGAGTCATAGTTCTGTTAAAAGACAACTTTTACTATTCACTGTTGGTCAGTGTATGCATGAAGGGATCGGTCTCGGTGGATGGATGGATGGATGGATGGATGGGTTTTCACACTCCTTGATTTTTTTCAGAATTTCTCACTTTACAACCACAAATTTCAATTTTTGTTAATGACATTTTATTTAATAGAACAACATAAAGTGCATTGTTGCATAGTTTAAGTAAAATGATAGATGGTTTTAACATCAGTCTATGCTTTGTAAGACTGCATTAGGTTACAATATTTGCCTATTCCTCGTACTCGTACTTGTCGTACTCATCGTCTTCCGCTTTATCCGGGACCGGGTCGCGGGGGCAGCAGACTCAGCAGACTCAGCAGAGACACCCAGACGTCCCTCTCTCCAGACACCTCCTCCAGCTCCTCCGGGGGTAGCCCAAGGCGTTCCCAGGCCAGCCGAGAGACATAGTCCCTCCAGCGTGTCCTGGGCCGTCCCCTGGACCTCCTCCCGGTGGGACGTGCCTGGAACACCTCTCGAGGAAGGCGTCCAGGAGGCATCCGGTATAGATGCCCGAGCCACCTCAACTGGCTCCTCTCGATGTGGAGGAATCCTTCATGAGGACTAGTAGATCGAGGCACATGACGTTGCCCGGTATGGCAGAGCCGGAGGCCTGGGTTTCGGGACTCGCCAGAGAGCACCTGGTGGCCAGGTTGCTCCTCGCGGGACCCGGCCGGGCCAAGCCCGAATGAGAGGCCATCCCCCAGTGGGCCCACCACCTGCATGGGGATCCGTGAGGGACCGGTGCAAAGAGGATTTTGCAGCGGGGCAGACTAATGTGGAGACCTCAGCAGCCCAATCCCCGGATGCTTAGGCAGGCTCTAGGAAGGTGGAATTTGCCTTTTCCTTTTCTGCAAAATCGATAATCTTAGTCAGATTTATTTAGAAACATCTGTGAACATCAAGTCCTGCCACAGATTTTCAGTTGGACTTTGACTGAGTATTCTATCATATGCTTTGATTTAAATCATTCTATCGCAGCTCGGTCTGTATATTTTGGGTTGTTGTCCTGCTGGAAGATGAATCTTTGACCAGTTTCAAATCTTTTCAGGCCTCAAACAGTTTTACTTCCAAAATTTACATATATTTAGCTCCATCCATTTTACCATTAACTCTGATCAGCTTCTCTGGTCCAAATACCAAATGAATTATGAAGTTGACAGATTCTCCCACCTGAGCAGAGGATCTCTAAAGCTCCTCCATCCATTCTTCCTTGGGCTTTATGGTGCTTTTTGATACTGATAGATGTATAATATATATATAGATATATAAGAATAAAAAGCATCCCTTTTGAACATAAATCTAAAAAGAAAATCAGCTGACAATAATAGTTTTGTGGTATGTTTTGTGCAGACAAAAAACATAAAAAACACATGTAATTGCAAATTCCTTCTTAAAAATAAAAATATTTGAGGTGCCCTACCAAAAGATGTTTATTAAACCTTTTTTTTTTTGTTTGGATGTTGTACTATTAAAAAAAAATATTTTTGCAATAACTAAAGATGCAAACAGGAAAGTTGTTTACAGTTGAGATGAGCTGATTAAACTTTTAAGAACTCAATAAATCCCAGAAATCTACAGAAGCTGATAAGGAGAGTTTAGCATACAGGATGGGGGTAAATGTTGGAGGTTTAAACCCTTTAATATTTTTCTCATCTTCAGGGATAACACAATTTCCAGATGCATTTCCAAAATACCTCTGCAGGAACCTATTCTGAACTCAAACAACTGTTTGATTTTTACATGGACAAAGAGAGGGGTAAGAATAATGATTGGGGATTACAATGGATGATGAATTGGCAGCTACAGTGCTGTGAAGTTGCTGGACCATTAGAGATTTCTGTTTTTACTTTTCAGACTTAAATGTTTCCGATCAAACATATTTTAATGTCAGACATAGATAGCCTTAGTAAACACAAAATGGTTTTTAAATGATTATTTTATTTACCAAGGTAAAACGTTACTGAAACCCACCTTTGCTGTATGTGAAAATGTGATTGCCCCTGAAGCTAATTTTGCCACCCTTGACAGCAAAAACTGCTTTCTTTGGAAAATTGTTTTGATTCAGCCACATTGGAGGGTTTTGGAGCATGAGTAAGCTATTTGAGTAAGCCAAGCACCAAGGTGGTGGTATGCTTTGGATTATTGTCCTGCTGTATAACCCAAGTGTGCTTGAGCTTAAGGTCACAAACTGATGGCTAGATATTCTCATTCAGGACTTTATGCCACAGATCAAAATTTATGATCATCCCTGAACCATGTTTCTCTGATTGATGAGAAAAGAGAAAGAATCTTATATTTTACTTCAGTTGATTCAGTTTACTTTAAGACTTTGCTTTCCTCTTAGTGTGCATAAACAATTTAAAACACACACATTTCTACTCACTGGAGTGAGTGAACTGCATTTAATTCAGCTTGTTCTGCCTACATGCTGTTGCTTCATAGCTTGGGTGCATTCAGTGCACACTGATAAGATCTGACTGCTGAAACAAAGCATTTCAGAGTTGTAGGCTTCCCCTTCCCTGGCTCACATGCGACACCAAATGCAGCAGAACTCGGTGTCATCTGTGAGAGGATCCATCCATTAATCCCTGCTCAGCTACCTTGCAAAGGTTTGTCAGATAGTTTCACTCCAAATCTGACAGAGTGCTAAACCATACATTAAAAATTCTCCCATAAATTTAGATTTCCAAATTGTGCTGAAACTCAGAGCAAGATGTAGGTGAGGTAAAACTAAAGAGAGAAGTTTAGTCCTCTGAGAACAGAGTTTTATACAGTGATTGATTTTGAAGTAGGTAGAAGGCTGCAATCAATCGCTCCTGAAAAGTCCCTTCTGATACTAAGTTCCTGCACCTTAGTTATTTATAGTCTAAGCCTAAGTCTAAGTCTATAGTCCAAGTTTTCATCAAACCTTCCAGAACATATAAACAAAGTATTTCTCATTAAAGATGCACAACTGATAAATTAGACTTGAATGTTGCTACAATTTCCTGCCTAATTCATGTTTCTGTAAACCATTGTAAAACTGACCCGGCCAATATTCTGCAATAAAACAAAGTCTATCATCATCAAAATTAGAAGCTCATTCAGACCTCATGCTGAGACAATAATAACATTAACAATAAAGATGCTATTGAAATCCAAGCTGCTGAAACCAATTTTCACATCTCATTACGCTGTGCATGTTTGTGAACAATTTAAAGCCATAATCTCAGATGATTTATGAGGCCCAAACAACAGGAATTAAATCATTGTTTGGTATTGTTTGGAGTTAGCGTAGCAGAGCATGCAGCTGAAAGAAGATGAATAATGAGCACAGTGGCTAGCTAAACTCAGATGTTACAAAACAGAACATGGCAGTGTGGACCTAAATTAACAGTTGCATCAAAGTTTTATTCTTAACCACAGTAATCATAGACATGGTCTAGCAGGACCATCTGCCTATCCATAAGTTCCAAAAGATGTCTTTTCCGGGCCTTTCAAGTGGCTCGTGTTGAACATTGTTCATTTCCTTAAGCGTAGCCTTGGAGCAAGATCTAGAAGAAATTCAGAAAGATAAACACCAAAACAGCAACAGCTGATTTAATCTAAAGCATTTTGGAAATTATATCCCACACGTGAAGGATAAAAGCTCACACACACATAGTAAATGCCTTTATTTTGTATTTTGTATGTGACCCATCAGTTAGACATCACAGAAACCTTTTATTTAGCTAAAACAGAAACAGAAGGAAACTCTTAAGTCAAGTCTTGATCACATTAAGACTACACATTTTATTGATATATTACATTTAAAAATAATATAAATGACCTAAAATAAAATTAGTAAATGTATCATTAGTTCAGTATTTTTTTGTCTGTGGTGTGCCACAAGGCTCTTCACCGGAGTCCCTCCAATTTGTCATCTATATTCAGTCTTTGTGCAATATTTATGAGAGTATCTACCCATAAAAGCTTGGTGGCATAAAAAGTGTTTTTATGGGAGCAGTATGTTCTAATGATTTTAAGATTTTAGGACTAAGAAATATTTGAAACATTTTTTTTCATATGCACACAGTGAAAAAAACCAAAATGGTTTAACTTAAGAGACTTTCAAAAGTATGGGTATTGTATAAAATAAATAATTCACATGGAAATTGAAGACTTATACAATTTATCCTGAATGCTTATTGCCTCATATTCCATAACTGTATTATTCATCATGATAAAATGCAGTTCACACTCCAAAGACTTGGTAAGGTAAAATTGTCACCTTATCTTCTGAACATTTGTTTACTATTATTTTCCAAATGCTGTAGAGTTTAACACAAGGAGACCAGCTTCCAATAGAGCAACAAGGGGGGCTGCTGGAACACTCTGTTGTTAGTGACAGAAATGGCAGCCAAACCCAACTGGAACTGCTGCTGAATAAGCAGCAGAAACATTATCACAAATTGTTGTACCGCAATAGGTTTGGATTGGCCACAAATAAGGTAAAAGAACAGTAAGCCCTACACACATATAAAAAAGAAACACAAACAACTACTCTCCAAAATACAAGTCAAGAAACTCTTTAGCTACGCTAGTAATATTAAACTAAACTACTAAGTGAAAAAGGAAAGAATAAGGAATACTAATACATTATGGAAAGAAATAGGAACAAATAGGACAAAAAAAGGACAAATAAGAAAAAAACTGAAACCAATAACCAATAGAAATATGCAGTGTGACTATTTATGTGTAAGAACCAAGGCTTGTTTTGAGGAATTTGGACAGAGACCAAATTAGCTTTAACCTCTTAAGCCTAAAGGACTCTTGTAAAGTTTGAGCTCAAAATAACGTGCAAATCTAACTATCTAATTTTTTTCTGAGAATTGACATACTCTGTCTAAACAATCATTATGTTAATAATTAAGTTTCTCAAATGGGAGTGATAATTCTGGCCTTCCTTTGCTGCTGGTTAAGTAAAACTTGGTTACGATGCGACAAAATGTAATTTTTTGGAATCTGTGAGCTCTCTGCTTACAGCAGACATGCTGGTTGTGTGTGTAGAAGCCGTGTGGTGAACAGCTGAGACTGAGTTTTGCTGTAACGTCATTTTGTGGACTTTGTTTATTTTCTGATTCAACTTCCTTTAGTTCAACTGTTTTTAGTGTCTGTAGAAAACAAAAGGACAGATGGCGCAGTGATGTCACAGCCGCAAGTAAGAACCACAGCCAAAAAAGCATTGCGTTTCATTGAAAAAGCCGTCAGACTTTTGAATAAACTGCATCAGGCTAAAAAGTCTCAGACCAAACAGAATCAACCTAAAAACCCTCAGACAAAACAGTATTCAACAAAACAGTCTCAAAAAATAGCATAAGAATGGCATAAGACAATATAGTTTCATGCCATTCTGTTGTCAAGACGCAGCTGAATTGTTTTGCAAATACGTCATAAATGTGTGACCGTGGCAAAACATTAGGTCATTGACATCACCAAGCTGCCACAACAGTTCAGGTTCCTAACGACATCACAGTGAGCCTAAGTTGTTCTCCCTTTTCTCAATACTTTTGCTACTGTTATGTTAAAGTGCGTTCAGGATGTGAAATTTGTATAAAATTATAGAAGGAAAGTAAATTTTATATGATAATCTAAAAACAAGGCCCTTTTTTTCAATACATTCTAGCTAGGGCCAGTGTTGCATTATGTAAATTTGAACTGGCAAGTAATTGCCTAGTATATGTTTCAGAGGTCACGCTGAAAGATTGTCAAGATATTTGATAAATTAATTTTATTTCTTTCTGACATTGCTATAAGATGCCATCTAACAGTGATGATGAAAGGAGTATCCGACTTTAGCTAATTAAAGCCGTAGTATGCACAGTCTATGACTCTTCCACAAATTATTCAAGAAGTGCATTAAAAATAAACGAAAAAAGTACAACTTGTTTAGTGACTTCTTGTCACCTGCGCCATATTAAAGAAGAGTTTTTATTTGCTGCTTAAAACATGTTTGTTATGGACTCTGAGTAGATGCTGCTTTTAGATTAATTATAAAAGAAATAATTCACTGGTTATAGCTTTATATGTTCATTTTAAGAGGTGCATGATCAATTAGACAATGCTTGTCACACTAAAGCTTTTAAGGTATAATAATAACTTTCTTCAACAAAGACTTGAAACAAAGGATGATCAGCTGTGTACTGACTTCATATTGGCATAAAATAAGGCAAGTCTGCATTTTACAAAGCATACGTTTTTTGAGAAACAGTTGTCATGACAAATCTCTAAAATGACAAAAGATGCAGCATGTCTTTAATAAAATGAAAGTCTTTTGAATAATTGTGTTTTACCAGTGAAAGCCATTTATAGAGTTTTTAAACTTTTACTTTTACTGAAATCACCACCTGTAGCCATATCAACTTGAAAGATCAAGGCCTGACTTGAGAAACTTCATGACATCAGATGCCGAAGACCTCAAGTATAGGTCATAGGTCACCGACCACCAAGAAAACTGCTTCTCACTGAGATGTGATAGGGCATGTGTTGGGGGTTTGCTAGCCATTAGTGTTTACAGCTCTCACTTTTTAAACACCATGGAGCGTACCCCATCAGGAGCTTCAGATATGTGGCTCCAAGGGACCGCGTGTGTGTTTGAAGTGAGGTATTTTCAAACATCACTACGCATTCAGGGGCCATGTAAAGATATGTGCCACGAGATGGACCATCTCCATGTCTCCATGCATCTCCATCTCCATGTCTCCATGTCTCCATGCATCACCATGTCTCCTATGTTTGCCATGCCCCAGTCTGTCAGGACTGCCTTTTTAGATGAGGTTGTGAACTTGTAAGATTTGAAAATATTAAACTTTCCAGCTGGTCTAAAATCCTATAACAGCATTTTGTGGCCCTAGTGTTCTTTATTTTGTAAGTTAACTAACAGGAAATGGGGTGGAGAGAGAGGGGAACACATGCAGCAAACGTCATGGGCTTGAACCCGTGATGGCTGTGTCAAGGACTGTAGCGACACCGCCGTGCCCAACGTTGATCAAAAATAGCAAAAGAAAACTTAAAATCCTTTATATGAATGAGAGAATTTGATGGCAGAGGTAAAAATGTGTCAGTGAGCAAGGTGGACACAAACTTGGCTCAGTTACACCAGTTTTGTCGAGAGCAATGGGCCTAAATGTCCGCAAACTGTTGGGAGAAGCTTGTGGAAGGATACCCAAAATGTTTGACCAAAGTCATCAATGGTAAAAAGCAATTCTATAAAACATCAAGGAATGGATGGAAGCTTATGAATCTGAAGAAGTTAAGAATATTATTTAAAAAGAGAATACCTTTTACCTTTTATCAACTTGTAAAAATGTCTTCTCTCTTTTTATATAGTGTATATTAATCCTTATTTATATTGTGTTTAATAAAATTATGTAGGTGATCATTTTAGCCTAATGTTCAAACAAATAGTCTTATTGGCACTTTCACCTAGTAGTTGTCTGTTGGGAACACTCAAGAGTTAATCCATGAATGTTTTCAGCTGCCCACAAAAAGCAGGACTGAGTCTGATGATGTTAGGATGAGAATCCAGCCACTTTAGTTTCAGGATCTTCAGAATTTGTCTACTGATAAATCTAAAAAAGAAAAAAATCCTTACATGATGGTAAATTTGGAGTTGTGTTTGGAAGAAAATATCAAATTCTCAATATTTTCATCACCTTCAGATACTTCTTTAGCTCTTTTCATAGCTTATTTTGCTTCTTCAGCTTCTTGTGGTAACATGCCTTGGCTCACAGCTCCACCTGGACCCAACATTTACCCTATATTCATCTTTGGCTGGCACTGATTTTCTTTCCGACTCACCGTTTCAAATTTAGCCAAGCTAGATATCTCTGGATGTAAATCCTATGAACACATTTAGCCGAAATATACTTACTGCAAGCTACAGTGTGGATTAATTCATGACATTATGACATTCATAAGATATGAAATTGTCAGTTTAAGATGAAGCCATGGTCTTCAACAGCAAATTAAAATGCATTCAAATTTTTGAAACTGTGCAACAAAATAATCACCATAAACAAGTGTGTAAGGGTTGGAGATTTGATGGCAATAAATGAAGCAAATTTTATTATTTTAGTTAGATGTCCAGGTACTCACTTAAACTGCAACTTTCAACACCACCCACATCAGTTTCAGGGTCTTCATCTGTAAATTAGGACATCACACCAAAAATTCAGGAATTGCATTATTTATAGACACAGTACACTGGGTTGGACATTCAATCACCCACCACATAAAAACATTGTATTTGGTCTTGGCTGACACAGCTGAGATGTTACTTTGATCATCAAAACACATGATGTTTACACAAAAGGTAAAATTATTTAATTCAAAATCAGTTTAAGTTTACAAGCGAGACAGTAGTTAACAGCAATATTGATCAGTCTTTTGCTAATTACCCAGTTGTCATTGGCCATTATAGTGTTCTTTACATTGATGTTTAAGATCAGAAACACTTCCTTATTCTTTGTGGAACTCCTCCGTACTCCACCTAGTCCCATCTGAGACTTTTTAGTCTGATACAGTTTTATTTTGAGACCTTTCATTCAGATGCCATTTAGTCAGAAGCCTGACGGTTTTTTCAAGAAACCGCAGTTCTTTTTTGTCCATGCTCTGACATCTGAAGCTGTTTAACCTGATGCCTGAGGATGTTTTTCTGAGACACAAGGATGTCCTAAGCCCATTTCTTTTTGGAGTATTGTTGGCTCAGATTCTTTCTGCAGAAGCTCAGGGTAGTTGTGGCTACAATGTAGCCTACCGATGTCAGTGTGTGAATGCGCTTTGGACTCCTTGGACTTTATAAAGCACTATATGAGTACAAGCCATTTACCAAAAATTTATGTTAGGTAAAGCAGGAATTCCTAAACTTTCGATGCCATGGACCCCCAAATAGCATTCGATTCTGGCTGGGGAGCCCCTTTGCAAACCCATGGACAATGCTACAAAATATCTAAAGAAATATAAACTTCTAGAACGTTTTTTCATACTCTTAATGACTATTCAGTAATTATTATATTTGATTAGCATATGAATATAATTAACTGACATGTTTTCAACACTATTATATTCCCACTGAATAAAAACATTTTCAAGAAACTGTTGACAAAAAAGAACAGAACTAAAGAAATCAAACCTCTCTCAAGTGTGTGTGTGTGTGTGTGTGTGTGTGTGTGTCGTGAAGTGACAGACAGAGATTACACTAGTGGAAGGGGTGGGTTTGGTGGCTCCTATACAGTTTGTCAAGCCTGGGCTTAACGATTGTCAGTGGCATACGCATGTCATTGTTCCCGTGTAGACATGCTCTATATTTTGTTTTGAGAACTTCTAAGTTAAAAGCCAGACTCACACAAGTAGGTTGTTGCAAAAGGGAGAAGGCATTTCAGTGGCCTGTCAGCCAAGGTGGGGTAGTTCTTTCTTATATATATATATAGCCAGTAGTTATACAGGTCCTTCTCAAAATATTAGCATATTGTGATAAAGTTAATTATTTTCCATAATATCATGATGAAAATTTAACATTCATATATTTTAGATTCATTGCACACTAACTGAAATATTTCAGGTCTTTTATTGTCTTAATACGGATGATTTTGGCATACAGCTCATGAAAACCCAAAATTCCTATCTCACAAAATTAGCATATCATTAAAAGGGTCTCTAAACGAGCTATGAACCTAATCATCTGAATCAACGAGTTAACTCTAAACACCTGCAAAAGATTCCTGAGGCCTTTAAAACTCCCAGCCTGGTTCATCACTCAAAACCCCAATCATGGGTAAGACTGCCGACCTGACTGCTGTCCAGAAGGCCACTATTGACACCCTCAAGCAAGAGGGTAAGACAGAAAGAAATTTCTGAACGAATAGGCTGTTCCCAGAGTGCTGTATCAAGGCACCTCAGTGGGAAGTCTGTGGGAAGGAAAAAGTGTGGCAGAAAACGCTGCACAACGAGAAGAGGTGACCGGACCCTGAGGAAGATTGTGGAGAAGGGCCGATTCCAGACCTTGGGGGACCTGCGGAAGCAGTGGACTGAGTCTGGAGTAGCTCGACCTGGCACCTGCTCACAGTGCCAAAACCACTGGTAAATGGTTTACTGACCATGGTATCACTGTGCTCAATTGGCCTGCCAACTCTCCTGACCTGAACCCCATAGAGAATCTGTGGGATATTGTGAAGAGAACGTTGAGAGACTCAAGACCCAACACTCTGGATGAGCTAAAGGACGCTATCGAAGCATCCTGGGCCTCCATAAGACCTCAGCAGTGCCACAGGCTGATTGCCTCCATGCCACGCCGCATTGCGTGGCATGGAGGCAAAAGGATTCCCGACCAAGTATTGAGTGCATAACTGTACATGATTATTTGAAGGTTGACGTTTTTTGTATTAAAAACACTTTTCTTTTATTGGTCGGATGAAATATGCTAATTTTATGAGATAGGAATTTTGGGTTTTCATGAGCTGTCTGCCAAAATCATCTGTATTAAGACAATAAAAGACCTGAAATATTTCAGTTAGTGTGCAATGAATCTAAAATATATGAATGTTAAATTTTCATCATGACATTATGGAAAATAATGAACTTTATCACAATATGCTAATATTTTGAGAAGGACCTGTACAAGAGAAGAGCCTCAAAGTTCAGTTTGTTATCTCAAACACCTCCTAATGTGACTTTAAGTCCAGACTAAAACCGACACCAGGGGCAAAGGGGTTCCTAACCAAGTTTAAATGTGTGTTTTCAAGATCACGGAATAGTCTTTAAAATATCCTTGGAGGTGCTTAAGGTGGGACTGGATCAACGGAGAGATGGATCCCAAATCATCACATGACAGCAGCTTCTAGTGAAGTAGTAGGAACATTTCTGTATCTCCCTCCTGGAGCTTATTTTATATATTTATAAATAGTATATCCAAGATGGCGCCGCAGATGGTCACCTCGGCGTGTTGGTGCGCATTGTTTTGTTTTGTTTTTTGCTTTAAAACGGTCTTCTGTGATGGTACTCTCTCACCAGAGAAGAACTCATGAACATCAGGGCTACTACACCAGAGGAGTTATTTCCAACTTTTCTGCCTACTGTTCTGGAATTTTTGGACATTCTGGTCAAAGGTGCGCTCACCTTTGTTCACGCGGTGAAACGCCGGAAGAGAGGGAAACGGGCTGGGGTGCTGGTACGACTTCGCCAGCGTGGACTACCAACACCGTTACTACAGCAGTTGTAGTTTCTCAACAAAATTGAGAAACTACAACTGCTGTTGGGGAAAAACAGGGACTTTTATTCATCGGCAGTTTTGTGCTTCACGGAGACGTGGCTGTGTGGATTAATACCGGACTCTGCGCTGCAGCTGGCAGGATTCCAGCTCTACAGAGCGGACAGAGACACGGAACTCTCCGGCAAAGCGAAAGGTGGAGGAATCTGTTTTTACCTCAACAGTGGTTGGTGCAACGACGTGACAGTGATTCAGCAGCACTGTTCTCCAGACCTGGAAGCCTTCATCATAAACTGTAAGCCTTTCTATTCCCCCCCTGAGTTCGCTTCGTTCATCCTGGTCGGTGTTTACATCCCGCCGCAAGCTAACGTGCAGGTCGCACAGCGCATGCTCGCCGACCAGATACTGAGTGCGGAGCGGACCAACCCGGACTCCTTAGTAATCGTTGTTGGCGACTTTAACAAAGGTAATCTGACCCACGAACTCCCCAAATATAGACAGTTTATAAAATGTCCGAACAGAGAGGACAACATTCTGGATCACTGTTACACCACCATCAGAGACGCTTATCACACCGTCCCACGTGCTGCACTGGGCCAATCCGACCACATCATGGTCCACCTGATTCCTGCATACAGGCAGAAACTAAAGCTCTGCAAACCTGTTGTGAGGACGACAAGGAAGTGGAGCAGTGAGGCTGTGGAGAATCCCCAGGCGTGTTTAGGCTGTACAGACTGGGATGTGTTCAGGACTACTACCAACAGTCTGGACGAGTACACAGAGGCTGTGACTTCCTACATCAGCTTCTGTGAGGACAGCTGTGTACCATCATGCACCAGGGTGAGTTACAACAACGACAAACCCTGGTTCACAGCCAAACTCAGAAGGTTAAGACTGGATAAGGAAGAGGCCTTCAGGAGTGGGGACAAAGACATATACAGAGAGGCTAAGTACAAGTTTGGCAAGGCAGTGAAAGAGGCCAAACGACTGTACTCTGAGAAGCTCCAAATCCAGTTCTCAGCCAACGACTCTGCGTCTGTCTGGAAAGGGCTCAAGCAAATCACCAACTACAAGCCGAAAGCCCCCCACTCCATCAACGACCGACGCCTCGCCAACGACCTGAACGAGTTCTACTGCCGCTTTGAAAGAGAAAGGGACAGTCCTGCAACCATCCCCCACGACGCCCCCCAACAGCTGCAGCCACAATCCACCACCCCCACCTCCCCAACCCCAAGAGGGGCCTTGGCACCTCCAACCCCCACCCTGAAGTTCCCCCCCACCAGCCTCCTACCCACGCCGAGGACGGCTCTTTCCATCCAGGAGAGGGACGTCAACAAACTCTTCAGGAGACAGAACCCCCGGAAAGCTGCTGGTCCGGATTCTGTCTCACCAGCCAGCCTGAAGCACTGCGCTGATCAGCTGTCTCCAGTCTTCACAGACATTTTTAACACCTCACTGGAGACTTGTCATGTGCCAGCCTGCTTCAAGTCCTCCACCATCGTCCCTGTTCCCAAGAAGCCAAGGACCACAGGGCTTAATGACTTCAGATCCGTCGCCCTGACCTCTGTGGTGATGAAGTCCTTTGAGCGCCTTGTGCTCTCACACCTAAAAGACATCACCGACCCCCTCCTGGACCCCCTGCAGTTTGCCTACAGAGCCAACAGGTCTGTAGATGATGCAGTCAACCTAGCCCTTCACTTCATCCTCCGGCACCTGGACTCCACAGGAACCTACGCCAGGATCCTGTTTGTGGATTTCAGCTCTGCCATCGTCCCAGTTCTGCTACAGGAGAAGCTCTCCCAGCTGAGTGTGCCCGACTCCACCTGCAGGTGGATCACTGACTTCCTGTCTGACAGGAAGCAGCGCGTGAGGCTGGGGAAGCACGTCTCTGACTCCCTGACCATCAGCACCGGTTCCCCCCAAGGCTGTGTTCTCTCTCCTCTGCTCTTCTCCCTGTACACCAACAGCTGCACCTCCAGTCACCAGTCTGTCAAGCTTCTGAAGTTTGCGGACGACACCACCCTGATCGGACTCATCTCTGATGGTGACGAGTCTGCGTACAGATGGGAGGTGGACCATTTGTTGGACTGGTGCAGCCAGAACAACCTTGAGCTCAACGCTCTAAAGAGAGTAGAGATGGTTGTGGACTTCAGGCAGAACCCAGCCCCATCTGCCCCCATCACCCTCTGTGACTCCACAATTGACACTGTGGAATCTTTCCGCTTCCTGGGAACCATCATCTCCCAGGATCTCAAGTGGGAGCCAAACATCAGCTCCCTCATCAAGAAAGCCCAGCAGAGGATGTTCTTCCTGCGGCAGCTGAAGAAATTCAACCTGCCAAAGACTATGATGGTGCACTTCTACACAGCCATCATTGAGTCCATCCTCACCTCCTCCATCACCATCTGGTACGCCGCTGCTACAGCCAAGGATAAGGGCAGGCTGCAGCGTGTCATTCGGTCTGCTGAGAAGGTGATTGGCTGCAGTCTACTGTCCAGGAACTGTACACCTCCAGGACCCTGAAGCGGGCAGGGAAGATTCTGGCTGATCCCTCCCACCCCGGTCACAGACTCTTTGAGACTCTCCCCTCTGGCAGGAGGCTGCGGTCCATCCGGACCAAAACCTCACGCCACAAGAACAGTTTTTTCCCATCTGCCACCAGCCTGGTTAACAAAGCCCGGAAACCACCCTGACACTCTCCCTTTCCCCCACACCCCCCCTTTTTTTGCTGACAGGACACCTGTAACCTGTAACTCTATGCGTTACATTAACGCTCAGCATGGACTCCTGCTTTACTTGCACTGCCATACTTGCACAATGATCACCTGCACTGTTGTATTGCTCTTGCATCTTATACTGCTCTATATTTACTCTCACTCACTTAAAACTGTGCACATATATTTATATTATATTGTAGATATGTTTATACTGTTTAATTTGTACTGTATTGCACCGACTACACCAAAACAAATTCCTTGTATGTCCAAAAACGTACTTGGCAATAAAGCTTTTCTGATTCTGATACTGATTCTGATAATCATCCGGGAGGGGCTCCTCCACATCGAGAGGAGCCAGTTGAGGTGGCTCGGGCATCTATACCGGATGCCTCCTGGACGCCTTCCTCGGGAGGTGTTCCAGGCACGTCACACCGGGAGGAGGCCCAGGGGACGGCCCAGGACACGTTGGACGGACTATGTCTCTCGGCTGGCCCGGGAACGCCTTGGGCTCCACCCGAAGGAGCTGGAGGAGGTGTCTGGGGAGAGGGACGTCTGGGTGTCTCTGCTGAGTCTGCTGCCCCCGTGACCCGGTCCCAGATAAGCGGAAGACGACAAGTACGAGTACGAGTATTTAATAACAATTATTAAAATAATTAGATTATATTAGACTATGTTTTATGATAATGATTAAAAATATATTGGACAGTGTCTTATATGAAAAGTGACAAGAGAATTTGACATTTTTAAGACTCTCTTTACTCTCCTGCACAAAGCAGTTGGCCTTGCTGGATTTCATGATTTAGGCAAAATGAGCTTAGTCAGAACAGCTCTCTCTCAAAGAAATAAGCTGATTTCTCAAAATAAATAATATTTCCTGACCCATTGTGCTTTTATAAAAACCACCATTATTGTGACCTGTCGAGTTATCACAATTAGACCAAAGCCCACTTCTGATTGGCTGACAAGGCTATTGTGATTACTCCTCTCCCAGAAGATTTGTCAGCTAAGAAGCTGTGCTTTGTTCGAAGACACAGACAGAAGCAGCAAACTGAACAAGTTACAACCAAGATGGTGCCGACGATGGCAGCCTTGGAGCTTCGCTCTCTCTTTGTTTTTGTATTTTGTGTGTTTTTATGTTTTTTGAGCCACAGTACTGCTGTCTCGGGCCACAATTCTGTGGTCTCATTCAGTAGAGAGGAACTTCTCAACATCAGAGAATCCTCTCTTGGAATTTTTTCACCATCTTTCATTGATCCGAGGTTCACTGAGCTCCTGGCAAGCGGAGCTGCGGCACTATACGGGATACTGCGCCAAAAGCGTCGGAGGGGAAACCGTGCTGGCTCGCTAGTAAAGCTCCACAAAAGAGGACTTCTCACACTACTGCCTTCAATCCACCTGGCAAATGTCCGCTCTCTAAACAACAAGATGGACGAGCTGCTTCTTCTCACCGGTAAAAACACCGACCTCCGCGGATCAGCGGTTCTCTGCTTCACCGAGACATGGCTGAGTGAAAACATCCCGGACCGCGCACTGCTGTTGCCGGACTTCCAGCTGTTCAGAGCGGATCGCAGCGCGGAGCTATCAGGGAAGAGGCGAGGAGGCGGAATCTTCTTTTATATAAATGAAGGTTGGTGCAGAGACGTAAAAGTGCTGGGAAAAACATGTACCGTATTTTCCGCACTATAAGGCGCACCGGATTATAAGGCGCACCTTCAATGAATGGCCTATTTTAGAACTTTTTTCATATATAGGGCGCACCGGATTATAAGGCGCATAGAATAGAAGCTACTGCAGTCAAACGTTTGACCGGGGTTGCGTTATGCATCCACTAGATGGAGCTGTGCTAAAGAGAATGTCAACAAAACAGTCAGATAAGTCAGTCAGTCAAACTTTATTAATACACTACAAACCAGCGTTCTGATAACTCCATTCACTCCCATGGTAAGGTCTCCTCTACATAAAATTCTATTGAATAGAGCCAACCGCACGTTAGGAATGCATTGGAGTCTATGAAGTTGAAGTTGAAATCAAGCGTTAGTTAAAACGTGAAAGGGAACTTTTCCCTGATTCAGTAAACACGTAAAAGAAACAGTTTGATGCACTAAATCAAACGTTTGTACTGTTAACCTTTCCTGTTTCTGTCCCCTGACCGTAGTCTGATGACACAGGGGAGACGCTTTCTCCAGGGCCAAAGTTACTAGTTTCTTCGGGGTTAACTCCCTCACTCATACGTTGCTGAGTTGAGCATGAAGAAACAGCATCAAAACACTGAGTTGTTGACGAGATCCGGGGTTCTTTTTAATGACTTTGCAGCACGTAAAAACACAGGGCTTACAGACTCATACACCGCTGCTCCGGTTGCCGTCTCTACCCACCCCACACACACAATAATACCGACGTCACTCCTTCACTCTTGATTCTCAGCTACGGCAGCACACAGCGCCACCTCTGTCCGGAGGAGTAATGTCAACATCTTCCATACACACACACGAAACATACATCCCACACACTGAGCTTCTAATCACATATAGTTCAGGCAATTCCTGCAACAGTACATTCAAACGTTATACACACACAAGTGGTGTTGGACTAGGAGTAAGCACAGTACAGGTGTTTACCGCTATTACTTCGGCGACACCCCTGACTACGGTAGCCGTAATGCTGCAAGCGGTGCGGCTTTGTAGTCTACCAGTCGTACTGAAACATTTTGACAGAGTGCCGTGTACAACCAGTATGGATCAACCAATTAACCAATTGATCCATATATAAGGCGCTCCGGATTACAAGGCGCACTGTCATTTTTTGAAAAAATTAAAGGTTTTTAAGTGCGCCTTATATACTACCTTAAATACGGTAGTCCGGATCTGGAGACATTTTCCATAATCTGTAAACCATTTTATTCACCGAGAGAGTTTTCCTCGTTTATAATAATCGGCTCATATTTTCCACCGCATGGCTGCACTTCTGCTGCGGAAAAACATCTTGCTGAGCTGATTACAGACGTGGAGAAAAAATACATGGACTCTTTCATCATAATACTGGGAGATTTTAACAGAGCAAACCTCTCAAATGAACTCCCCAAATACAGACAGCATATTAAGTGTCCCACCAGAGACAAAAACACACTGGACCATTGCTACACAGCTTTAAAGGACTCATATCATGCTTTTACCAGGGCTGCTCTGGGTTTTTCAGATCATTATCTAATCCACCTCATCCCAACCTACAGACAGAGACTAAGAGCTTCCAAACCCAAGGTTCACACTGTTAAGAAGTGGACTGAGGAATCAAAGCAGATGCTACAGGCCTGCTTTGAATGCACAGACTGGACTGTTTTTGAAACCTCAGCCACTGACCTAAACCAACTAACTGATGTGGTGGCATCATACACATCAGTTTCTGTGAGGACATGTGTGTGCAGACCAAGACCTTCTGCACCTTTGGGAATAACAAGCCATGGTTTACTCCACACCTCAGGAATCTGCGCAGGGAAATGGAAGAAGCTCACAGTAGTGGAGATTGGGCGTGGTACAGGCAGGCCAGGAACAAACTAACAAAGGAGATCAAAGCAGCCAAGAGAAGCTACAGTGAGAAGCTTAAGAACAGCCTTTCTACTGGTGACACTTCAGCTGTATGGACTGGTGTGAGAAACCCGACTGCCTACAGGAGCCCAGCACCCTTCCTGAACAGAGTTCTCGCCTGGCCAACCGTCTGAATGGCTTCTACTGCCGACATGACAAGAAGCTATTCACACCTCAAACCATCTCCTCCACATCCCATTCAGGAACAAATTTGACCCGTAAAACAACCAACCCCCTACCTTCAGATCTTCTGCCTGCACTAAAGATCTCCGAGGAAGATGTAAACAGGCTCTTTCAGCGCATGAAAACAAAGAAAGCTGGAGGACCTGATAACGTCTCCCTATCATGCCTGAAAGCCTGTGCAAATCAACTCGCTCCGATCTTCACAAGGATCTTCAACAAATCACTGGAGAAATGTGAGGTCCCCTCCTGCCTCAAATGATCCACCATCATCCCGGTTCCCAAGAAACCCACCATCCTAGGATTAAATGACTACAGGCCTGTAGCCTACTCTGTGGTCATGAAATCCTTTGAGCGGCTGGTGTTTAAGCACCTGAAAGACATCACAGGCCCCCTGCTGGACCCCATGCAATTTGCTTACCGAGCAAACAGGTCGGCAGATGATGCTGTTAACTTAGGTCTACACTTCATCCTGCAACACCTTGACCACCCAGGAACGTACGCCAGGATCCTGTTTGTAGACTTCAGCTCGGCCTTCAGCACCATCATACCAGACATCCTCCAACAGAAGCTCACCCAGCTCAACATCCCAGCCTCCACCTGTCAGTGGATCAACAGCTTCGTGACGGACCGACAGCAGCAGGTGAGACTGGGGAGCATCTCCCGATCCAGATAAATAAGTACTGGTGCCCCCCAGGGGTGTGTTCTATCCCCACTCCTCTTCTCCCTGTACACAAATGACTGCACCTCATCGGACTCGTCCGTGAAACTCCTTAAGTTTGCAGATGACACCACTGTCATTGGACTGATCCAGGACGGTGATGAGTCTGCATACAGACAGCAGGTGGATCAGCTGATACACTGGTGTAGTCAGAACTACCTTGAACTCAGCCCACTCAAGACTGTGGAAATGGTGGTGGACTGTCGGAGAACACCACCCCCATACACCCCCCTCACCATTCTCAACAACACTGTATCGGCCGTGGACCACTTCAGGTTCTTAGGAACCACCATCTCTGAGGACCTGAGATGGTCTTCACACAAGGACACTGTTTGGAAGACGGCCAGCAGAGACTGTACTTCCTGAGGCAACTCAAGAAGTTCAACCTTCCACAGGAGCTGCTGGTCATCTTCTACACTGCCATCATTCAGTCTGTCCTGTCTTCATCCATCTCAGTGTGGTTTGGCTCATCCACAAAACAGGACAGGTCCAGACTGCAACGAATAATCAGGACTGCAGAGAGAATAATCAGGGCTGACCTTCCCTCCATCCAGGACTTATACAGGTCTAGGGTCAGGAAAAGAGCTGCTAAAATCTCTGCAGACCCCACACACCCTGCACATAAACTGTTCAGAGCTTTACCTTCAGGCCGCTGCTACAGAGTACTGTTCGCTAAAACCAGGCGCCACAGAGACATTTTCTTCCCCCAGGCTGTTTCTCTGTTGAACATTCAATAGAGTACAAAACAACAGCATACAGATGTTGCAAATGCACCTAGTCTCTTCAACCATTTGGGTTATTGTATTGTTGCATTGGCAGTGCTGTGCCAGTTAATCCTCAACAAGAACTAGTCACAAAATAAATTTAGCCAGGTTTAAATTATTTAATTCATGTTCATAGTTCACAACCTAAATATGGCTCTAACTTGAGCTGTGATCCATCCATCTATGGTCTATACCCACAGAGTGTTGCATGAGCTTGTGACGCTGCAAATCAGGAACCAACAAGAAAACAGACCTTTGTATGTTCTGCAAAACAAACGTAAAGTTTTTTCCTTTGGGAATGTGAGGCATAAGATTTGCATTGCTTCATCATGGGACATTAATTATTTTGACAAGTTATCTCCTTAGGTGGCAATCTATAGGGTAGCACCTTTTGCAGAAAATATTGTCAAATTAAACTACCCCCTTTGGGCCAAAGACAAGCTGCTGTTTTTATCTTAATTCAACCAGCAACCTTTATATGTAAAGAAATCTTACTTTGGTTGCAGGAAAACTTCTCAACTTTTTAAACTGAGGACCACATCTTTCTGCATGTTTTAAAGCCCTATAATTTCAGTGATCTAAATACATGGGCAGTAAGTTGGAAGGTGAAAGCGTGGACATATCTGTTGTCATCTTTTCTCCTCACCTATTTAGAGGCAAAGAATAAAGAAGCCCAATGAGAGATGTTGAAAAAGCAAATAAAAAATTAATCAGTGATGGAGGTTTTATTTTAGAAACAAATGGTGATGAGGGGCGTTGCGGTTGTATTATTGATGTTGTTGTGCAAATGGGGGCTTTCTGGTTCCAGCTGGGGGAGAAGCCCAGCACCGTGTGATTCTGAGTGTGTGTGTATAGCGGCAGTGGTTGCCTCTGGTGAGAGGCCATTGCATTAAAAAGATATAATGGACATATAAAGGTGAATTACCTGGGGAAAATAGTACAAGATCACATTTGAATCTGGCTAGAGAGACTGCAAAACCCTGGAAGTAAGGGAAAAAGTTAAAAAAGAAGACAGGGATTTCTGCTGTTGTCTGAATTCAGTTCCCCACAGAGACCTGAGCTGGTGTACAGAAATATTTGCCAGCACTTTCAGTAACAGTTTTAGTATTCCTTACAGATGTGATGCTGGCTTTTTTCTAGCAGACAAATCACAGAGGAGGCACTGAATCTGCTCCTTACTCAGCGTGCAGAGGGTAGATCCTATATGTTCACACATCCTCTGTACGTGCAAGATTGATGGTTGCAGAGATATAGTATGTGAGAAACTGTGAAGTGTTTATGTAACATCTTAGGACTGGCGGCGTTTTATCACAGGTCGTCAATTAGCATCATATAAAGACACTTAAACAAGATTCATTTTATGTTCGACCTGCAGATCCTATTAATTGCCTAATATTATTCTCTCCTAAACCACACAACAGTAATACTGTAATCCAGTTCAAGGGCAGTCAGGTGCCACGTAGTGTGCTTGCTGGATTTACCACACAGCTGATAGCATACCACGGGCACAGTTTTGTAAAGCCTGTTTATATTTACTTGGGAAATATAAAACACTCTTAAGACCAAATTTCATGCAGCCATTTTAGTAAAAGTTTTATGTTTTCTATCACTGAGGGACACAAAACAGCATTCAAACTTCTTAATGCTAGATTACAAGCAAATCGTATATATTCTATGTCTACATATTTTAACCAGTAGTTGAAAACATATAAAGCCCAGACAGGGACAGGTGCAAAATAAAAATGGACCTTGTAAAAAAATTTCCCATTTTTTAGGATATTGTGTGTATGAATTTTAAATGAAATTAGAGTTTCTGTGCAGCAGATATTATGCTGAATTGTTGTTTTAATCTAGAATTGGGTCCAAGTACTAAAACTGAAGTAAGTAGGATAGGGTCTACTAGATATTAAAATGCCACAATGTTTCATGACAATGTGAATAATTTTTCACAAATTGTTATATTGTTGCTGTCACCATACAACTTCATGTAGCAAACATGTCAAATCTAATATTATGATCCCTAGATATGAAAATAAGTGCTTCAGTTTGACATTGGGATTGAACCCCCTATTCAGAAGCAATAAAGGAACTACATCTTGAGTCTATACTTGTTGTTTTGATGAAGTTGTCATCTAAAGCTGGTTTTTGGCTAGCCAACATCAATAGGTCACATTAGCACCACTTTTCAATAATTTGTTTGGTGGCATCTTGAGTACTTGAGAAAACAAATAGACAAAGTGACAGAAAAGATACGAATGATTTGTAAGACCTGTGAAAATATCTTAACTATAGCTATCCATTTACCAGGCTTTCCTACCAGTGCAAAACTATACACGGTTTATAAAAGCAGAAGAAGAAAGCATTTTAATTTGCTAATTGGGATTAGCACCACCTTAGAATTGGATAACCATAAAATCCATAAAATATAGGCTAGTCAAATCTGGACTTGAAATGTTTGGTTCAAGGTTGACTCTAGTGCTGGCAGCAACTATGGACAAAACATGAAAGTTTGAAAGATTTATTAAAAACTACATGAAGGAAAGTGTAGGTAAATGTGTAAATGACTAAGTGATCTGAGCAGCTGGTATCAGGAGGATGGCCAGAGAAGCAGAGAGGAGATTAATGGAGAGGATCTCGAGAGGATTTATCCAATGACTGAAGGAGCGAAGAAGCAGAGCATTGGAATGTGGGAGCTTGAGAATAAACATGGATGGGTTCTCTGAAAGTCAGACCAAAAGTAACGCAGAGAAAGTAGGCCTTACCAAACTTGGTGGGTAAACAATCTGGCATCTTCCTCATGGGATCTGCTCCTCTTTAAGCTCCTCCTGATTTGTCCTGACAAGCTGCAGCTGCGGGACCACCCCAGCCAATCATACCCTGCAAGGAGTAGGTGAGGAGAGGCACACAAACACACACCAACCTGCACACAGCTTTGTGGTCATGACAGAACTGCAATATTTATTAAAAATGTTAAAATGGTTAGGTATTTGTGAAACCTTTACTGTATTTCTGAAAATGAAAAAAACCTGCTATGTTTATATGCATTTACAATTACTGAGTCATGATATGAAGAAATAAGGTTATAATGTTAAAAATGTGTTGATACTAAATCAGTTTCTTCATGGTAATGCAGGCTGTCAATGGTGGCTCACTTAATCTATATGATGGTCACATAGCTGAAAACCAAATTTTATGTTTCCTAATTTTTAACTTTTTAGGGATTATGACGTATTTTGATCTAAAAATGTTTAGAAATCTGTTGGCAAATTTTTGATTGTGCTTCTTTAAGCAGAGGGAATGGATTGCAACAAATGTAATTTTCTAAAATTAGAGCTGATGTTTCTAACACAACTTCAGATTTTGATGGCCTTTGTACAACACAATCTTCTACATCTAAATTTTTGTGTTCTAAAATAATAGATGAATTTTAACACAACTTTTTCTAACTCTGTGATCAGTATCTGCAGTTTATCAAAAAATAGATTTCTTTTTCAGAAAAACATATTATTTTGTTAATTTGGACGTATGTTTGAGGTCCCTCTTCATCTTCAACTCTCTAACAGATGCTTAAAGATTTATGGTCAAAACTGACTGTTTGAAATTATTCATTATTTCATCCATGCTTACAAGAGTCTAAATTCATTCTGAAGAAAATTAACCTCAAAGCATAATGGCTCCATTACCGTGTCTCACTGTTTGGTGTTATTTTGGTGATGTCTACTGTTGATTTTTTTTTTTTTTCCCAAACACACCTTTCAAAATTGTGGCCCAAAAGCAAATTTGGTTATATCAGACCATAACATATCCCTCAACAAGGTTTGGGAATCTAGATGATTTGTTTGTAAGATTTGCAACCCTAACTTATTTTGATCATTTACAACCTCTGTGCAAACTATGGCTTAGCTCAGGATACAAATGTCAGAAAATCCTGCAAGGACCGTGGCACTTTATTTCTGGATAATAAGAATCACCATAACTATTGTTAGGTTTGAACCCAAAAGTATTGTAACTGGATCAAAAGGTACTTCAAAGTATTTGTTTAATGGTGTGCACACTTACAGTATACAGCCTATTTATTGCATTTCTGCAACCGCCGTTTTAACTGAAGTGTGCACCTTATTGTGATTCACTGTTGGTTAGACATGTGTCATACTACAACTATCAAACAGCCACTTCCTCAAATGAAATCCTTAAAGTATATGCCACAGTAGCAGTATTTCACTGAATCCAAAACTGCTCTGTTTAACCTTATGTTGATCAAAGCGAATAAAGTGTAGGTGGAAGAGAATCTCAACAAGTTTGTGTCTTTAAGGCAGAACTTTTTCTTCGTCAGCCAAAACCTTTTTTCTTCCTGGCTTTGGGTGCTCCAGCCTTATGTTTTCAGTCTTTTCTGCACAAAAAAGATGCCAGACAGAAGCCTTGAGCAAGTCAGTCACTTTCCTTTTGTGTTGCACAGCAAGTATCTGTCTCTTCATTAGACAGCATCTTTTGACAGCAATTCATGCCTCCACAGCTTCTGTGACAGCTGAGCGTTGCACAAGCCCCCACCTACACGCTCATGCATGGCTAGTTACGTTGTGTCACGAACACATGCCAGGTGCATACAGTAACCATCTCCATGTAACGTTACACTGAAATCAACTAAATGTAGTCCAAACTGAGTAGGGAAGTAAATGTTGTATCTGTATATACTGTAATTTTGCTTGTATGTATGTGGCATTACATCTCCAAATCAGCAAATTCCTGCCAAAGTGTTTTGATTCTGAATGCTACATTTTCTTGTTAACAGTAGTTTATTATAACGCCTTAGCAGGCCTTATCTGGGAAATCATTACATAACGCCTTAGCAGGCCTTATCTGGGAAATCATTACACATTTCTTGCTATCCTGCAGGTTTTCCTGCAGGATAGCAACAAGAATGGTTTGGTTTGATTTAAAGTAATGAACAGTGCTCACAGAGTCTGGGAGTCAGCCTTCAACAACGCTACAAGAATCAGAGCTGAGATTGAAATCCATTCAACAAGGCGATTTGTGTTGTGAGCCTGAGAATGTCTGATACTGAATTCATAATGTAATATCAAAAAGAGAATGGTGCCTCCTGCAGTTATCTCTAAACAGCCCACAGTGTCAGTGATAAGACAAAGAATGATCACTGGGCAGAACAAAGCAAATTATTGCATTTAAAGTGCCTTGCTAACCTACTCATATCTCTTAAATTGTCCATGTTTTTTTCCAATCCCAACCACTAACTTCAATATATTTTTATTGGGATAAAGCAACACAAATAGTAGTGAAAGTAAATCTAAAATGTCATATCTTTCTTTTTAGACTCCCTGTCTTAAATCTCCTTTGCTGTCACTTCAGCTCACTTCTATGGGGTGCCATGCATGGCCCATATATGGAGGTTTCAGTCTTCGACAGAGCTGTCCTGGGTTTGAGTCCACTAGTGTGGCAAAAAAAAAAGATGATTCACTGCTCCAGACCAGGTTTTATTTTAGTAGTTGGCCATTTTCAGCTTCATCCATCGTTCCACCAACACTGACCAGCTTCCCTCTGAAAAGCATACGCACACCATGACATTGCCACCATCATGTTTCATGGTGAGAATGGTGTATTCACACTAGCATGTACATCACTGTACTGGCTCCCTGTTTGTTAAAGAGAAGGATTTTAAATCTTGTTGATGGTCTTTAAAGGCAGTAAATGGTGTTGGGCCTGGATACATTTCAGAGTACTACTCAGGTATAAACCATGTTGACCCCTGGGGTCATAGGAAACTTGTTAACTCAGAGTTCCCAGTAGCAGAACTGAAGAAGGGGACACAGCTGTTAGTTTCTATGGTTCTCAGGTCTAAAAAAGACCATCAATTTGCAGAAACTGTTTGCTCATTTAAATTAGGACTGAAAACATTACTTCTTCCTGCAAAAGTAATTTTCAAATTAAGAAAATAAAAGCCAAGGCAAGGCAATTTTATTTGCATAGCATATTTCAGTAACAAGATAATTCAAAGGGATTTACATGATGAACATTGGGAAAGAAAGCAGAAAAAAGTTAATTGTAGTGGCATAATAAAGGAACATGAAGGCAAGTTGGATTACAGACTGAAATTAATGATGTTTGAGGAAAAAGTTTAAATATAACAGTCAGAGGCAACTATAAAAAAATGTTTTTTTTTAAGTACTCAGGGTTTCAGCAGTTTTTATGGGAAGAAACTTGTGCCATCAGAAACAAAATTTGAATTGCTCTGACTGAATTTGTATTTGTGTAATTTGAAATTAAATTGGTTTGCAAATAAATTTCACTAAACTGAAACTGAATTTAATGGTTTGAATTCATTTGCTTTTAAAATGCATTGTGTTGTATTAAAAATTTAGTTTGGCTACTTCCACTTTCAGGTCTGTAATTCAATTTCAGTTCCAAAATTCTGTTTTTTGAGTCACACATCCAGGTCCTTGAGGATAGCCACAGATTAATCAAACACAGATTCATCGATTTACGTTTCACATCAGTTTAAACTTCCTTTTCGGCATGTTGAGGTGGAGTAGTGCAGCATTCATGAGCTTGATGTCAATCACCAAGTCAAATGAGCATCTATAAGAAGCGTCATGTAAACAAATGATGATCAAACGACAACACTTATGTTATGCTACCTGTAGCTATTAGCTAAACATGCCAGATTAGCATAGTGTGCCGTCGGCGTCACGTCGGTCTATGTTTCTCTTGCATTTACCTCAGCATAACTTCTGTTGCCTAGCAACTGTGTTAGCATGAAGCACAGAGCTGTGAAGCCGAACAAATGGAGCCTGAAGGTTAATAACGCTGTCTCTACTGTAAATAACTACACGGGTTTATTTACTCTTTTACATATTGCTGATGACTTATAATGCTGTTTTGTTTTAAAATGTTATTGTTTTATGATCTTGTTCATTATTCAGCCATTTAAAATGTTGAACATATTTTTTTGGTTCATAGATATAAAAATTGAACACTAGATAAAATACATTGATAATACATTGATGACAAATACCATTTGTTTAATTTATTTGTAAAGCTTTCAACAACTTAAACACTAACATATTAACTTTAGGAACAAAGTTTAAATCAGTTTATTTGCAGAGCATAATAATTATTATTATTATTATAATAAATAAACCAAACATTAATATTAGATTTCATCTGCCTGAATTATATCTGTTTAACTTCCACCCATTGGGGAAACCTGGCAGGATTTTGAAAGCAATGTGCCCGGTGTCAGCTGTTCTCTCGGGGTTTAGTGCACCTCAACCACCTGGTCAGCTGACAGCTGGCGAGGCAAGCTGGCTGCTGGGGCAGTGGACGAACACATCGGCGCATTTGTGTAATTAAGCGATATCTTGATAAACTGATCAGATATCTTAGGTTTACACAACTACATTATGGTCTAAAAACATTGTAAAAGTTCAGTTGCTTCACAGAATGCGCAATATATCCAATTTTATTCACAGCTTTTTTCTGTCCTCCAGCCTTTGCTACTTCCGTTTGAACAATCTACTTCGACCTGCAATGAATCATGGGATAGGGATGGCCATGGAGGATACACCGGACCTATCCTTCAAATCTGGGGAAAGGAGGACGCGTTTGTTGGAACCTTGGAGATTGGACAGCATTCGTCGCCTCAACCAGGACGTTATCAGCCTACAAATGCATCCTTCAAAGGATGCAGTCCTGAATTTGGACACAGCAATAGTGAATGACATCCGTGAATCAGTAAATCTGTGTTTGATTACTTTCTGGCTTCAAGAACCTGGATGTGTGACACAAAAAACTGAACTTTGGAACTGAAATTGAATTTCATATCTGAAAGTGAAAGTACTCGTACTCGTACTCGTACTCGTCGTCTTCCGCTTTATCCGGGACCGGGATGCGGGGGCAGCAGACTCAGCAGAGATGCCCAGACGTCCCTCTCCCCAGACACCTCTTCCAGCTCCTCCGGGGGGAGCCCAAGGCGTTCCCAGGCCAGCCGAGAGACATAGTCCCTCCAGCGTGTCCTGGGCCATCCCCTGGGCCTCCTCCCGGTGGGACGTGCCTCGAACACCTCCTGAGGAAGGCGTCCAGGAGGCATCCGGTATAGATGCCCGAGCCACCTCAACTGGCTCCTCTCGATGTGGAGGAGCAGCGGCTCTACTCCGAGCCCCTCCCGGATGGCCGAGCTCCTCACCCTATCTCTAAGTGGGTGCCCAGCCACCCTATGGAGGAAGCTCATTTCAGCCGCTTGTATCCGGGATCTCGTTCTTTCGGTCATGACCCAAAGTTTATGGCCATAGGTGAGGGTAGGAACGTAGACCGACCGGTAAATCGAGAGCTTTGCTTTTCGGCTCAGCTCTCTCTTCACCACAACGGACCGGCACAGCGCCCCCATTACTGCAGCAGCTGCACCAATCCGTCTGTCGATCTCCCACTCCATTCTTCCCTCACTCGTGAACAAGACTCCGAGATACTTAAACTCCTCCACTTGAGGCAGGAACTCCCCTCCAACCGGAAGAGGACAAGCCACCCTTTTCCGGTCGAGAACCATGGGCTCAGACTTGGAGGAGCTGATCTTCATCCCAGCCGCTTCACACTTGGCTGCGAACTGCCCCAGTGCATGCTGTAGGTCTTGGCTAGAGGGGGCCAGCAGGAAAGTGAAAGTAATCAAACTGAATTTTCAATACAAGCAAAGCAATTTTCAAAGCAAATAAATTCAGTTTTAAACCATTATATTCATTTTCAGTTTAGTGAAATTCATTTTCAAACCAATGCATTTAATTTCAAATTACACAAATACAGATTCAGTCTGAGCGATTCAATTTCAGTTTCTGATGGCACAAGTTTCTTCCCATAATTTTTGCAGTTTTCTACATCAAACTGAAAGCCTCAGATATCTTGCACACAACATAACCCTTATTTATCTTGTTAAATGTTTGACATCTCAAGTAAAGATGTATGTAAAAAATAAACTGCTTGGTTTTACTCACCATCTCTGTATGTGGATGCTTATTCACAGATTGTGTTGCAACCAAATCCTGTGCAAATTAATCTCAAGTCCACACTGATACGCAGACTGAATTCACTGTGACCTCTTTTGGGTTTTATCATCATAGATATGCACCACAACTGCCCTCTTCATGAAAAAAGAACCACACTTAATCATTAAATGAATGCAGGACCCCTTCTATTCAATTCTCCACTAATTGGAGCTTGGAAGTTGAATGAAGAAAAGGTGTACAGATTTCTACACCTAATTGGATATTGGAAGCACATTTTAATATGATACAGAAATGATCCATTCATTCAAACATTCTCAAAGAGAATTAGCAGTGGTTGAGATGCAAAAGTATACACCACTGCACGTTACAAAACTGTATTCATACAGGGGTAGACCCACGACTATAGAGTTAGAATGATAAAAATAGCCTCAGTAGTAATTGTGTTAAAAACAGAACAAACTGTGGAAGCAGTAAAAGGAGAGCAAATAAGAAATGTCTGATTTCTGTTTTGCACCCATTCAAAGTATTCTATTATAATGCATGTTTCTACTGGTCTGCATGAAATGTACAGTGCATTAGTTTACACATTAATTGAAGAGATTTGTAGAAACATTATCTACCATGTGCATATTTTCATATATTTCTTTAACTTCAGTAGGAGCACAGCACTA
The DNA here is from genome assembly GCF_021462225.1 of Girardinichthys multiradiatus. Classification (NCBI taxonomy): domain Eukaryota; kingdom Metazoa; phylum Chordata; class Actinopteri; order Cyprinodontiformes; family Goodeidae; genus Girardinichthys; species Girardinichthys multiradiatus. Next base: position 7,245,739 of record NC_061818.1, read on the forward strand.
CCACCCTAGCCACAGAGTAGCGCTCATAATTGTTGTCTGAGTGCCAAGAAAAAACCCAACAGATTTATTTTCACAAGTGGAGCATTGCAGCTAACGCTTTAAAGCTCTGCTTGATATTTATAAAAAGAAACTTTATAAGAAATTGCTTTGAGATTATTTCAATTGTTACGAACACAGAGTCAGAAATGAAAAGGAATAAAAAAGTAGCATGGAAGAGAGAGAGGGGCGGCAAAAAGGAAAAGGGGAGAGGAGAGAAGAAAGATGGATGAAGAGAATACAAGATAACACCCTGCTTGATTCTACACCTGCAGAATCGTTCATATAACCAGCTTTTTTATCGAAAGTGCATGGTACATATGAAAGCAAGATGTATTTAGTGGTAAATGCGGCTCAATATTGAACATTTGTGTATCTGTTAACACCTGAATCTAAACACCAGTGGGTCTGAGTGTGAGCGCTCTTGTGTATACAAGGTTTCTCCATTAAAATATGCAATAGTGAGTGTGAGGAGCAACAGACCTGCCACCCTGGACCCTGGACAGATACGGAAGAGAGCTGAGCCATAGACATCCAAAGGCCCCCAGAGCACAGGATCCCCAGGAGAAACACCACCAGGACTACCGCAACCCCCCCGAATGGCAAAGCCTTGGGGATGGCCAGTATTCGCAAACAAATATGTTTACTTGTATTCTGCACATTATTATGTAGCAAAACGGTTCATTTGCATGTGAAGACACTTCATGAATTTGGGGAAATTTGCTCTCAATAAAACCCTTTGAAAAGGTTTGTACCGCATTGGTATAACCTTAAAGCTAGAACTGCCCATAAAGTGATTCCAGTCATTTGATGCATTGTATTAATTTCAGATGTCTTAGTCCTTCATGTAGCAAGGGAAAATAATTAAATAACAACATTTAATGCAACATAAGATATCAAAAACAATATTATAAAGTTTATTATTAGACCATGAGGGGAATAAATTGAAAAAAAGGAAAGAGCAATAAGGAATTTTAGATAAAATGTCTTGTTTTAATGAGCCTCTCTGGGCAGTTTTATTTTTACAATGCACTGCTTGACATTTCCCTTATCTCATTGCATACTTAAGTTCCACTGACCCTGAAACTGGTAGTTTCTTCTCCTGATTTGTTTTGGAGAGGATGACTGTGGCCTAAGAAATGACATACCAGCTAATTAGGTTTTGGTCACAATTTATAAATAACTTAATTATTCAAATAGTACATGCTGGCATGGTAAAATGTAGCATTATTTGGGTAGCTCTAGCTTCCTTAGATGCGATGCACTGAACATCTGTCAATTGTTATGGATCACATGTGTCTTTGATTCAATTTTAGCAGAGTTTCAGTATCTGTTTAAGTGTCATTTTGACCTGCAGTTGCACACACACACACACACACACACACACACACACACACACACATATATATATGACCACATACAGACCAAACGTTTGGACACACCTTCTCATTCAAAGAGTTTTTATTTTTATTTTCATGACTATGAATATTGTAGCTTCACACTGAAGGCATCAAAGCTATGAATTAACACATGTGGAATTATATACTGAACACAAAAGTGTGAAACAACTGAAAATATGTCTTATATTCTAGGTTCTTCAAAGTAGCCACCTTTTGCTTTGATTACTGCTCCGCACACTCTTGGCATTCTGTTGATGAGCTTCAAGAGGTAGTCACCTGAAATGGTTTTCACTTCACAGGTGTGCCCTGTCAGGTTTAAAAAGTGGGATTTCAAGCCTTATCAATGGGGTTGGGAGCATCAATTGTGTTGTGCAGGAGGTGGATACAGTACACAGCTGATAGTCCTACTGAATAGACTTTGTCAGAATTGTCAGAATTTGTATTATGGCAAGAAAAAAGCAGCTAAGTAAAGACAAATGAGTGGCCATCATTACTTTAAGAAATGAAGGTCAGTCAGTTCGAACAATTGGGAAAACTTTGAAAGTGTCCCCAAGTGCAGTCGCAAAAACCATCAAGCGCTACAAAGAAACTGGCTCACATGAGGACCGCCCCAGGAAAGGAAGACCAAGAGTCCCCTCTGCTGCGGACGCTAAGTTCTTCCGAGTCACTAGCCTCAGAAATCGCAGGTTAACAGCAGCTCAGATTAGAGAACAGGTCAATGTCACACAGAGTTTTAGCAGCAGACACATCTCTAGAACAACTGTTAAGAGGAGACTGTGTGAATCAGGCCTTCATGGTAAAATAGCTGCTAGGAAACCACTGCTGAGGATAGGCAACAAGCAGAAGAGACTTGTTTGGGCTAAAGAACACAATGAATGGACATTAGACCAGTGGAAATCTGTACTTTGGTCTGATGAGTCCAAGTTTGAGATCTTTGGTTCCAACCACCGTGTCTTTGTGCAGCGCAGAAGAGGTGAACGGATGGACTCTACATGCCTGGTTCCCACCGTGAAGCATGGAGGAGGAGGTGTGATGGTGTGGGGTTGCTTTGCTGGTGACACTGTTGGGGATTTATTCAAAATTGAAGGCATACTGAACCAGCATGGCTACCACAGCATCTTGCAGCGGCATGCTATTCCATCCGGTTTGCGTTTAGCTGGACCATCATTTATTTTGCAACAGGACAATGACCCCAAACACACCTCCAGGCTGTGTAAGGGCTATTTGACCAAGAAGGAGAGTGATCCACAGTCACTGGACCTGAACCCAATCAAGATGGTTTGGGGTCAAAATAAAAATTATTATTAAACTAAATATTAAGCTAAATTTGCCTGGAGTATGAATAATTCAGGTTTAACTGTAGGTTTTTCATCTATAACCAAATGTTTTGTGATTTACAGGTCCTTCTCAAAATATTAGCATATTGTGATAAAGTTCATTATTTTCCATAATGTCATGATGAAAATTTAACATTCATATATTTTAGATTCATTGCACACTAACTGAAATATTTCAGGTCTTTTATTGTCTTAATACGGATGATTGTGGCAATACAGCTCATGAAAACCCAAAATTCCTATCTCACAAAATTAGCATATTTCATCCGACCAATAAAAGAAAAGTGTTTTTAATACAAAAAACGTCAACCTTCAAATAATCATGTACAGTTATGCACTCAATACTTGGTTGGGAATCCTTTTGCAGAAATGACTGCTTCAATGCGGCGTGGCATGGAGGCAATCAGCCTGTGGCACTGCTGAGGTCTTATGGAGGCCCAGGATGCTTCGATAGCGGCCTTTAGCTCATCCAGAGTGTTGGGTCTTGAGTCTCTCAACGTTCTCTTCACAATATCCCACAGATTCTCTATGGGGTTCAGGTCAGGAGAGTTGGCAGGCCAATTGAGCACAGTGATACCATGGTCAGTAAACCATTTACCAGTGGTTTTGGCACTGTGAGCAGGTGCCAGGTCGTGCTGAAAAATTAAATCTTCATCTCCATAAAGCTTTTCAGCAGATGGAAGCATGAAGTGCTCCAAAATCTCCTGATAGCTAGCTGCATTGACCCTGCCCTTGATAAAACACAGTGGACCAACACCAGCAGCTGACACGGCACCCCAGACCATCACTGACTGTGGGTACTTGACACTGGACTTCTGGCATTTTGGCATTTCCTTCTCCCCAGTCTTCCTCCAAACTCTGGCACCTTGATTTCCGAATGACATGCAGAATTTGCTTTCATCCAAAAAAAGTACTTTGGACCACTGAGCAACAGTCCAGTGCTGCTTCTCTGTAGCCCAGGTCTGGGGAATGCGGCACCTGTAGCCCATTTCCTGCACACGCCTGTGCACGGTGGCTCTGGATGTTTCTACTCCAGACTCAGTCCACTGCTTCTGCAGGTCCCCCAAGGTCTGGAATCGGCCCTTCTCCACAATCTTCCTCAGGGTCCGGTCACCTCTTCTCGTTGTGCAGCGTTTTCTGCCACACTTTTTCCTTCCCACAGACTTCCCACTGAGGTGCCTTGATACAGCACTCTGGGAACAGCCTATTCGTTCAGAAATTTCTTTCTGTGTCTTACCCTCTTGCTTGAGGGTGTCAATAGTGGCCTTCTGGACAGCAGTCAGGTCGGCAGTCTTACCCATGATTGGGGTTTTGAGTGATGAACCAGGCTGGGAGTTTTAAAGGCCTCAGGAATCTTTTGCAGGTGTTTAGAGTTAACTCGTTGATTCAGATGATTAGGTTCATAGCTCGTTTAGAGACCCTTTTAATGATATGCTAATTTTGTGAGATAGGAATTTTGGGTTTTCATGAGCTGTATGCCAAAATCATCCGTATTAAGACAATAAAAGACCTGAAATATTTCAGTTAGTGTGCAATGAATCTAAAATATATGAATGTTAAATTTTCATCATGACATTATGGAAAATAATGAACTTCATCACAATATGCTAATATTTTGAGAAGGACCTGTATACTAACTGTTATTAGAATAAAACATTAAGGCATACTGTGTATCTAAGGAAAATGTTTTTATTTGTTTATTTGTTAGATATCACGTTAGAGACCTTGGTGCTATTTTAAAATGTATTTGTTTTTCTTTATTTAAAATATAAAAGTGTTCTTCGAGACACAAATGTTTTTCTATGTGTCTACCACTGTGTTGGTAGTATGATATTCCATCTTTGCAAGCACAATGTTTATTGAAATATAGGAAACTGTTACTGAAAGTAAACCTAGTGACATTTTCCTATATTAATTTTCATTTAGAGAAAGTAGATCACCCAGTAAGATAGTGCACATAGTATACAAAACTGGTTAAAATATGAAACTTGTGAAAGTCTCACTGAGTCTGAATCGGACTTCTGAAATGAGAAAACTATTTCTATTTAGAAAATTTGCTAAGATTCTAAATCGTTGTTCTGTAAGCAGGCAGTAAGACTGATGTACACAACTGTGTAATAATTAAGAAAAGGGGCAAGAGGCGCTTATAAAATCACATAAAATATTGTGCGTCTATTTCTAATCTTTTTTGAAGGCAGAGTCCCATCTAAAATGGCCCATACTACAGCAGTAAGGGAAGAATAAGTCAGGGAGAGAAATCCAGTTGGGGCACTGTGCCAGCATGTGAAATTACAGCTATTGATCTCTGGTGCTAGTGAATGCATTTCCTCTGTGTATGACTGCATTATTAAGAGAATATTGCTCAACACAACAGACGGAGAGTGGCCAAGTTTTGACAGAACCGAAGCAATAGAGAGGGTGTGATTAGAACAATTGCTACAAACTGCTGTTTTTGTTGTTTATGAGATCAGCTTCATCAACATCGATTGTTGTTCTGCCATATTCAACAAAAACAGCCTGCAGAACAAATTTTAATCTGATTCAATCTTATTATTATTTCATGAATAGTACAGCTAAATGCAGTGGAGCTTCAGCAGTTGTCGCAGTTTAATTTTTAATTTTTAAAAATGAAGCATAACACAATTTGCTTTTGGCCTGAACTCATCCAGATGATGATATGGGAGCAAAGTGTGTCTGGGAAGAGTAGGTACAGCTTGTTTATGAGGAGCAATGATTGTTTTTAGTCCTTAAGCATATGGCTCCAAGATTTATTTGTGTGGGAAGCTCTGAATAATCGTTATATTGACAGTTAGACTTTGAATGCATTTCTCTCGTTTCAGGGTGGATTGTGTCTGGACTAATGTGGCTTATTATGCTGACTGTGCAGAAAAATAAAGTAAATTTGTCATAACCTGCCTGTGTTTAGGGTTTGAGTTTGTGTCCCATTTACTTTTTGCACTTCCATGTTCCTCTCTTGCTATATTTCAGTTTATTCAGGTTTATTAGTTTCAGTTTTGTGTTTAGATATTTTAGTTTGTATTTCCTTATAGGTCTGGTTCCTCCCTGTATATGTTCTTTAGCTTCTTTTGTTCCTATATATTGAGTTACGTGTTATTCCCTGCTCATCTGTGTTAATTAGTCACTCTCTCCCTCAGTTAATATGACCGGTGGATCCAGCCCAGAGAAGGACCAAGCAAGCGAACCTGGTACGGAGCTATACTGGAGAATGCCAGGACTTTGTGTGGGGAGGTCATGTAGATCCTGCCTTCTCCCCTGTTGGAGATGGAGAGGACTTTTGGGGGTTCCAAACTGGTGCTGGCGCCGTTGGGATATGGACTGGGCCGGAACAGGTCCTCTCTGCCTCCACCATCTCATATCTCTGCACTTGCCTTTCCAGATCCAGCTGATCTTTCCTGCTTCTTCCATGCGCCATAGGCACCTTCGTCGTCCACCTACCATGTCCGCAGCCACTGCTGAGCTCTCCAAGTCTGCAGCAGCTGTTGGCGAGCTCTCCACGGCCGCACCAGCTGCTGCCGAGCTTTCCACATCATCAGCAGCAAAGCCTTCAGGTCCTCACCTGGGCCAAGCAGACCGCCACTTTTTGGACCAGCTGCATGAGGCCTTCAACCCTTTCAAGTCATAATGGACTTATTCCAACAACTGCAAGAGACAAACGATTTACCCTGGAAGAGATTAGACATGGCCAATCGGCTTAGGTCCTGGGCAGAGCAAAGGTGGAGTTCTCTGCCTCCAGATAAACTTAACAACCTGCTGATGTACCTCAAGCCTCAGCGTTAGAGAGCTCTGGCAGAATGCTTCTGGCTTCCAAGCACAGAACGTTCCACCGCTCTTTCAGCGCCCTCCGGTGGTCATCGGCAGGATATGGCTGCATGTCTACCCTCCATGCAGCTTCCTGCAGCTGATCAAGTTGCCCCACATCACCTGTGTGCTGCAGCCTAGACCACACCATGTCTCCATAATGCTCCATAATGCTCCTGGTGGGCCAGCCTCTATCTCGCATGCATGTCGCAGATGGCATCCTGCACTTTGATCCGATCCAAACCAAGAACGTGATATTAGGAACCAGCCATAAATCGGACCAAAGTGCAGATAAGAGCTTGGCAGCCGCATGATGAGAGGAAGACTTTTCTTTAATTAAAGGTCTCCAAAACGTAACATAATCCAACAAGTACAAACATGAGTCGAGCCAAAAACTTACATGTGTACATAGTTCTGTAACATAGCAAAACTGAGCATAAACAAGGGTAGTGAACGAGGAATAGTGACGGAGGAACCAGCGGGGAACAAAGAACACAGACCAACTAATATACAGGGAGAAAACAAAGGCAGGTAATCACAGGAACTAAGAACAGGTGTGGCAGGGAGACATGGAGGCATAAGGGACAGGTGGAACTAATTAACAATAAAGGAAACCATAGACCTAAGAACGGTTAATACAAAAACACAAACCAAGTCCAAGGATCTCATACCATGACACCGGGGCACCTTCTCAGCCGCCGCCGACCTCTGGGACACCTTATTTATGGGTTCCTCGTACACCGCCACTATCAATGCCAGTCTGTGATCTGATTTATAAAAACACCAGTAATTTAAAGGACATTCTATTTGGTGCAGACGTGACAAAATATGGGGTTAAAAGATTTTGTCATAAGTTATCTAAACACAATGCAACCAACAAAGCTATTCTGCCACAGAATGGCAGTTCATGTGTTACTTTTTGTTTGTTTTCATGACCAAACAAAACATACAAAAATATTTTACTGAAGTTAGATCTAGGTGATAGCTGAGCCAAGCTATTCTCGATCTTTGACTAATGTTTTATATGGATCCATTTTTGCAGACCTCCTGGTAAGCAGCCTCCCTGCAAATCTTGCACTGTAACATCAACCAAATGTCTATTTTTATCACTTTCATGTAAACTTCAAAAGCTGTTGTCTGCACTCCTGCAAGCTTTTTTCTGTTTTCAATAATATCATAGACTTTTAATCTACTCTGGAAAAAGAAAAGAGAGGAAACTCACCAAAGTTCTCTCTACACCCATTTCATTTCTCTTTCATAGACTTACAGCACTTAAACTGGATATAATCCAAAGGAGAAACAGTTCAGGGGACAGTAAACAAATACATTCAGTCAGTGATGACCACAAGTTATGTAACACATTAAAACATTTTCCAAATACATGTAATATTGACCACATAACATCGATAATAATAATTCCTGTGTTATAAAACAACATAACTACTGTGCTAATCTCAAGATTCATCTATAGGTTCTTAACCTTTTGTTCCCAAGAAATCTGATGTTCTTGTAATCATCACATGTGATCTTAGTCAGTAGTGAACACATTTTCTTTGCACTTTAACAGTTTTTACTCACTCTTTCAAGTAATTGACTGTTTTATATTTGATAAATGATTCAGGCATAAAAACGCCTCCCGTGTCTCCACACATACAACCCTATTAGAAAATTACCAATTTGAAAAGGATTTTTCAGCAGTTTGTTAACATTCTGTCATAAAGACGTAATTGGCTCCCACTGCTTTGGCTAAATCTAAAAAAATAAGCTTGAGAGATGGAAAACACTACAGCACCTTGCACAACTATTTATAACCCTTTTGTCTAAATTTAGCAGATTACAGTAAAAAACTCCAATGTTTCAAGGTAGGAGAATGTGTTATCAGGAAAACTATTAGCTGTGCCATTAACATATTTGGCAGAACAAAATGGGGAGTGGTGGCCTAGCGGTTAGAACAGGAGGTTTGTGTTCTGGAGGGGACACAAGGGGCCAGGTTCGTATCCCACAGATTACCACTCTGGGTCCCTGAGCAAGACCCTTAGCCCCAGAATGCTCCCCGGGTGCCGCTCAATGGCAGCCCACTGCTCCCTGTAAGGGATGCTCCCTGTAAGGGATGGGTTAAATGCAGAGGACAAATTTTGTTGTAATGTACATGTGCAATGACCAATAACGATGATTATTATTATTAAAAGCCGTTGATCACAGAGAGCCAGAAGCCATGTAGAGAACACAGGAAACATTCGAACAAAAGTGCTATGGTAACACAAGACCTCAATGTAACTTCTTGGATTATATGCAATACTCTGTGAGGAAGAAAAGTAACTCTGCACCCCCACATAACACATGGTTGTTGCAGCATTATGCTGTGGGGCAGCAAGAGGCAGCAAGAGGGAGAGGGAGGAGGTGGTTCACCTTTCTTCAGGACAATGGGCATAAACACACACCCAGACCTGCAATGGAACAGTTTAGATCAAGGCATATTAACGAGTGTTGTATGTATTATATACATTTCCCTAGCCTTTTGACACCATGAAAACATGTCCAAAGAGTTGACATTGCTTCAAACACTCAACAATCCTGTGCTGCTTCACTTTTTTTTCACATGCCCAAACAAACACCATATAGTCCCCTCCCCTCCTGAACCACATACCCAAGCAGCAACAAGGTGGGAATAAACATTGGTTTTTAAAATACACTATATTTCCAAAGGTATTGGGTCAAACCACCACATCAATAAATTCTGGTGTTCCAATCACTTTCATGGCTGCAAGTGCATAAAGTTTGGTATGGAGAAAGAAACTTGTGTATGTATTGTATATTGAACCGGGGGCCTTTTACTCTGGCTTCCTCTCACAGTCCAAAAAACATGTATATATATTCTTGATATATATATATATATATATATATACAGGGGGTTGGACAATGAAACTGAAACACCTGGTTTTAGACCACAATAATTTATTAGCATGGTGTAGGGCCTCCTTTTGCGGCCAATACAGCGTCAATTCGTCTTGGGAATGACATATACAAGTCCTGCACAGTGGTCAGAGGGATTTTAAGCCATTTGTCTTGCAGGATAGTGGCCAGGTCACTACGTGATACTGGTGGAGGAAAACGTTTCCTGACTCGCTCCTCCAAAACACCCCAAAGTGGCTCAATAATATTTAGATCTGGTGACTGTGCAGGCCATGGGAGATGTTCAACTTCACTTTCATGTTCATCAAACCAATCTTTCACCAGTCTTGCTGTGTGTATTGGTGCATTGTCATCCTGATACACGGCACCGCCTTCAGGATACAATGTTTGAACCATTGGATGCACATGGTCCTCAAGAATGGTTCGGTAGTCCTTTGCAGTGATGCGCCCATCTAGCACAAGTATTGGGCCAAGGGAATGCCATGATATGGCAGCCCAAACCATCACTGATCCACCCCCATGCTTCACTCTGGGCATGCAACAGTCTGGGTGGTACGCTTCTTTGGGGCTTCTCCACACCGTAACTCTCCCGGATGTGGGGAAAACAGTAAAGGTGGACTCATCAGAGAACAATACATGTTTCACATTGTCCACAGCCCAAGATTTGCGCTCCTTGCACCATTGAAACCGACGTTTGGCATTGGCATGAGTGACCAAAGGTTTGGCTATAGCAGCCCGGCCGTGTATATTGACCCTGTGGAGCTCCCGACGGACAGTTCTGGTGGAAACAGGAGAGTTGAGGTGCACATTTAATTCTGCCGTGATTTGGGCAGCCGTGGTTTTATGTTTTTTGGATACAATCCGGGTTAGCACCCGAACATCCCTTTCAGACAGCTTCCTCTTGCGTCCACAGTTAATCCTGTTGGATGTGGTTCATCCTTCATGGTGGTATGCTGACATTACCCTGGATACCGTGGCTCTTGATACATCACAAAGACTTGCTGTCTTGGTCACAGATGCACCAGCAAGACGTGCACCAACAATTTGTCCTCTTTTGAACTCTGGTATGTCACCCATAATGTTGTGTGCATTTCAATACTTTGAGCAAAACTGTGCTCTTACCCTGCTAATTGAATCTTCACACTCTGCTCTTACTGGTGCAATGTGCAATCAATGAAGACTGTCTACCAGGCTGGTCCAAATTAGCCATGAAACCTCCCACACTAAAATGACAGTTGTTTCAGTTTCAATGTCCAACCCCTGTATATATAAAATGTGAAAAGTTTACTTTTTCAAGGCACTGTATGTTAAATATCAATAAGTTTCCTAAATTCATAAAGTTTCCTAAATTCATAAAACGTTTTTCGGAAAAACCTGGAATACATTAGATGATAAGCTGAACGAAAAGGCCAGGTCCTGCATCAGTTATTTGCTAAATTATCTTCCTGTATCTTAAAGATATGACCTTCAGATATTGTGAATTTGCTGTAGACACATTTAGGCTTGACACTTTGTTTGTCCACCACTAGTCAATTCCCACTAGTGTAAGCACACACAGGTTCGGTACAAGGAATGACAATGATGACGATGTTCTGAAAATCTGATGAACCATTGACCAAGATGTCATTAGTGTTACAGTATAAACTGGTTACTTGTCAAGAGAACAAAAAGACTTGGGATGGGGTAAACATTTTGCACTACCACACCATGTAGAAAACAACAATAAACCAGTACAATAATAGGTAAAGTAAAATTTGCTATAAAACAGGGAAATTTGGTAAAATTGGTCAATTTCAAAGCTTTCATATCAGATTATCCCTCCTGAAAACCATTTAATCATTCACTTCTACATTCATGCCTTCCAAACCATTCAGCTTCAGTGACCTGCTGTAGAAGGGAGCAATTATTCAGAGGACTTTTTAACCTACTATTTAGCAGTCACATGCAGACCTATTTTTCCCAACATGCATGCACTGTATCTCCTGAGCCAGTTTTAATCTGAGAGCTGGCATGCTTTCATCACATATTAAAATATTAGAGTGGTGTGGAGAACAGGTTGCCCTTGCATCAGATAAAGTCTGGCTATGTGCATGTGTGTGTTTGGGGTCTGGAATCTATGACTTGGTCTATGTGTGTTTATGAAAAATATAATCTTTATAATAATTCACACTTTATGATCAGATGTACATCAGCTCTATCTGGACTTTAACAAGAACTTATAAAGGCAATGGCCCAAACTGCAAGTGATCACTGTTAGATATTTTAGTTAGTTGGACTGTTGTGTAGATAACTAATACTTGAATTAAAAAAACAACAACAATGATATCATAGCCTCACTTTAAACCAAACCCTCGATCCCAAGCTTGTCAAAAGCAATGAAGGCAAAGTTTCCATTCATAATCCAGCCCTGATCTATGTTTTTGGCGAATTTTAGTGAGGAGGTTTGAGTTTTTACAGACATTTTATGAAATTCGTGAAAAACTTGCTGTTTATGAGGAACCTTTAAGGAAAAATGAGTGCCTTTTTGTGTGAAAGACCAACATTTAATAGTGCAAATTTGTGAAGTGGATGGAACGTTATTAATTTATTTCATTTTTCTCTTCCAGAATTGCCCTGCATTTTGCTCAATTCTTCTTCCCATCAACTCTGATCAGTTTTTGCTGCTGAAAAAAGTACTCCCATAACATGATGTTGCCACCACCATATTTAAAAGTGGAAATGGGTCAGGTTTCTACCATTGTGTTTACAGTGAAAGCCAATACATTGAACATTGGTCTAATCTAACCAAAGGAGATTGTTCCGCATGTTGACTCCTTATTGACATGTACCAAATTAAAAGATAACTTCTCCTGGTTTTTTTCAGTTGTCTTTCAGCAATGACTTTCTTGCTCCCTCTCTCCTATCTCCCTTTCTCCCATATAGGCCAAATTTGTTCAGTGCAAAAATAATAGTTGTCCTGTGATAAGATTCTCCCAACTAGGTTTTGTATCTCTGCAGCTCTTCCTGAGACACCATGAGCCTCTTGGCTGCTTCTCTGCCAACTGCTGTCTTAGTACTAGGCAGTTAGTTGTGGCATTTGTGATGGGGAATTGAACCGACCTCTGTGAGATGTTCAAAGCTTTGGATATTGTTTTATAACCAAACCCTGCTTCATAACGTTATCCACGTACTGTCTTCTGTGTTCCTCTGTCTTCATGATGCCGTTTGTTCACTTATGTTTTATAGCAAACCTCTGAGGCTTTTACAGAACGCATGGGTGTAAAACACGCATGTGGATTCTGTTCACTTTATAGGTGATTTTTCCAAAGGGAACGGGTTGCACAGGATTTTATTTAACTGTATCATATTAAGGGAGTGGGGCAAATTTCATTTTTTTATTTGTAAAAAATGTAAACCTGTTCTTTCGATTTCACAATTATGGACTACTTTTAATTGGTCTAAACATTTGGAAGAGTTCAAGCAATATGAATATTTTTGCAAAGCACTCCATAAACGGATTATAATTGATATTTATGATCTGGTGAAATAGACAACATTTACAAAGACGACACACCGAGATTATCGGGAGGGGAAAGGACAGAAAATCCTCTCCTGGCAGCTGGAGCTGTCCTTGGTCTGAATTTAAACTTATGCTGAATGTCAAATGTATCCACCTACAGTTTTTAGAACACCCAGAACAAAACATCTACATGCAGCTGGCTGTTTTTGGCCCTCCGCCACACAGGTGCCCGCCTTCCTCCCTTCCAACAAATCCGCGTTTTTCAGATAAATAATACAGAGCCGAGAAATGACAGTCTAAGTGATAAAAAATTTAACTTGTGGCACTGTGGAGGGAAAATGGATTTCATCCCTCGATTCCGAGGCCACTCTCCTTTTTTCTATCTTCCTAAACGGGGCAGCGCACTTCCCGCCGCCCCTCCAGGTTATGATGCAGTGAAGCTTCTGTGCGCAGAACCGAGCGGGCTCGCCGCGTATAAAAGCGGCTGCGCTCACACAAGCGGAGTACCACAACAAGAGAGCACTCACTGCGGCTCATCAACTAAAACAAAACCGGGGACACACTACGGCAGGATGTGGGCCACGAGGAACGGGTTCTCCTGGAGACTTTTGTTTTTCTCCTGCGTGTTTCTGGAGAGTTTATCCCAAGACTTTGTCGGACAGACGCAGTTCATATGCACATCCGTGCCCAAGGACGTGGACATATGCGCGGCCACACTACAGAACAGCGTGCCGGGGGAAGACTTGAAGACAACCGTAATGCAGTTGCGGGAGACCGTGCTGCAGCAGAAGGAGACGATCATCAATCAAAAGGAGACCATACGGGAGCTGACCTCCAAGTTGGCCCGGTGCGAGAGTCAGAGCGGTGGCGTGGAGCCCGGGGACGCGCGGCCCGGGGGTAGGAGGAAGGAAGGGGGGACCAAAAACACCATGGGAGACGTTTCCAGGGGCCCCGCAGAGACTTTGACTCAGCTCTCTCAGACTTTACAGTCGCTGAAGCAGAGATTAGAGAATCTGGAGGTAGGGTGATGCTTCTGGGAACGCTTGCAGCGCTTTAACTCTGCGCAAAGCTCAATTCGAATTGTATGCAACAAATAACCTACAAATAATTGCAACAATAATGCATTTTCTTATTTTAAAACACATGAGCATACACATAAACATTCAGTTGTAAATACCTTTAAAGTAAAATTGTCCCCTCAAGATTAAACTGAATGAGGTTTCACTCCCTGGCAGCAATTCAGCAGGAGCAACAACTCGGTGCAGACCAACAGCCTGAAGGATCTGCTTCAAAGTAAAATCGACGACCTGGAGAAGCAGGTGTTGTCCCGGGTAAACAGCATTGAGGAAGGGAAGCCCGGTCTCAGAAATGAGACTGAGCAGCGTGGGAGAGTGGAGTCCACGCTCACCTCCCTACACCAAAGAATCACGGATCTAGAAAAAGGTATGTGGGATAGGAAATGATCTTTTCCATAGGAAAGAAGGTAATTTAAACATTATCTCATATTCCATATTTTAAATGTTACCATGCATTTAAAGGAACTCTGCAGGTGATTAAATATTGCCATCAGTGCAGAAACCCTGAGCATTCCGCAGTATCCTCCTCCACTTTTGGTAGATTAAATCTTTGCAAAGAGTCGGTTGCCCCATCTCCATTTTCAAATACTATGATGCATCATCTGTTTGAGACCCCTCTGATGCCATGCATGCATGATTGCACGTTGCAGCAACTTGTTCTAGTTACCAACGTCACTACTCCAGTGATGGATTTATCATACAACAAGATTAAAGTAAATCTGGAGCTTTACTATTGTGGATTTGTTGTGTAACGTGTAATTCCAATGTAAATCCTGAGGTTGTGTGCAAACGACGTGATGTATCTGTGTTTAACTGAATCAAAAAATGTTTTAAAAGAATTGGAAAACATATAATAGTCACCAATACATGTCTGATGCCAACAGGTCAAAGAGAAAACAGGCCCCTGGATAAATTTCAGCTCACATTCCCTCTGAGGACCAACTACATGTATGCAAAAGTGAAGAAGAGCTTGCCTGAGATGTACGCCCTGACCGTGTGCATGTGGCTGAAGTCCAATGCATCACCTGGAGTGGGGACACCTTTCTCCTATGCAGTCCCGGGTCAGGCCAATGAGCTGGTCCTCATAGAGTGGGGAAACAACCCGATGGAAATACTGATTAATGACAAGGTATGGCTCAAGGAACGTCAAATTCTTTAACCTCCACTGATTTTAGTTAAAGATGTATTTCTTGTGCAGTAGTAAAATTAACTAATAAAAGTTACTAGATAAAATTGCTGTAACAATTTGCATGTGTTTCATTCGTATAGATTTTGATTACATGTTTGTGAGCATAAATTATTTCAATTAAACAGGTAAAACACAAATAAATCCATTACTCCATCCAACCAATTTTTAAAATGTTAAACTAATGTTTAACTAATTATTAAGATAATTTAATTTGTTGTGTCCTCTATGTTGATAAGAATTAAAAACTGTGATTATGGTATTGAAAGTAGATACATTTGTTTAAAAAAATATTAAAATATATTTTAATTAAAATCCAGAAATACAAAGTCCTTACTGTTCTCTGCTGCAAGATGTATCAGAATAATGCTTGATGAAATATTTTTGTTAAAATTTGCATTGAAATGCTCAAAGTAATTTGATTTAAATAATTTAAATGGCTAAAATTGAGTACCCTCCAAAATGTCTTTTTGTAGTGCATGGATTCTGAGATATCATGATTTGCGTCTCCTTGAAGGTTGCAAAGCTGCCCTTTCTCATCAATGATGGAAAGTGGCACCATATCTGTGTGACCTGGACTACTCGGGATGGGGTTTGGGAAGCTTACCAGGATGGTGTCAAAAGAGGGAGTGGAGAGAATCTGGCCCCATATCATCCAATCAAACCCCAGGGATTGTTAATCCTTGGCCAAGAGCAGGTAAACAAGAAACGCTGTGGATTTAATGCTTGCCTGCTTTTCCAGTCTTGTCGTCAAGGATTATTTTAAAAATTGATTTTAATGATCTTCTTTTTTTATTGTGTTTAACACCGGAGTATATATTGTGTTCATAATAATGCATATTAATCTGAGACACATAGAAATGCACCATTTAATCATTCCAAGACATGAATAGGCCAATTTTCTCTTGATTAGCTCTGATTGGTTAACAGCAAGTCAAATCCTGAAAACAAACTCCCACCATTTCCAGCCTTTGAAAGCATCAAGCAACCAATGGCATGTACATTGATACATTTTTAAGTTTAATAAAAATCCGATAAAGATTGGGTACATGTGCTTCCATGATTAACTTGAGATACTATAGTTATTCCTTAATTTTCCATATGATTGAAAACTACTTCCTCTATCAAAGCAGCACATTTCCATTTAGAATGCATATGTTTCTTTCCGTTCTATCAGTAAGATTAGATTCCTGTTCTGTTCACAAAACATCTTGATCAGCCTCAGTCAAATGAATTCTCCTCACCACAGGACACGTATGGTGGGGGATTCGACGCCACACAGGCTTTTGTTGGAGACCTGGCAAATTTCCACATCTGGGATCGGAAGCTCTCTGTTGGGGAGATTTACAATCTGGCAACCTGCAGCAGCAAAGCCCAAGTGGGCAACGTGTTTGCATGGATGGAGACGAACCTGGACATTTACGGCGGCGCCTCGAAGTGGACATTTGAAGCTTGCCGTCAGCTCAACTGAACTGAACCGCAAATGAAGAAAACATTTGCAAAGCCACTTTTGCCACGGCGTTAGTCAGCCAACCTTAAGGATCAGGAGGAGACATTTTCAGTGAACAGCTCCTGGAATTTTTGTCATAGATATTTTGAAAACATTATTTGTGGAAGACTTGATAAGTTTTACCCGATTCTTGTGTAGGAGGAGATCACTGAAGGGGTCAACTTTGGCATCTGGCAGTGCTTTAATGGTTTCTTGTGGAAAAATTAAGTGATGGCACTGAAAGGAAGAGGTCGCTCTGTGAGAGCAAATAAATAACGGGCCGGATTCAAGCGTGCAGCAGGGAGGTCGTGTAGGTTTTAGAAAACTGATGTCACACAATTCAAAGAAAACAAATGAATTTTTTTTTGTGGTCGGTTCTGTCTTGACTGCCAGGGATTTGCACTGTGGAAAACAAGCAGGTGAACTTATTTAACAACTTTTGGAGGCCATGAAAAAACAAATTGTTTCTCGATCACTCTCCTTTCTCTAAAACCACCCGCTTAACGTGATTCTTGTGCAAAGAATGACTGATTTCTTCAATGCCAACGTATGAGCCTGAGTGCCTTGGGCTGTTGAAAGGACATCTCAGCGCATCCATTATCATTTGCAGTGTTTGTGTTAATTATCCTGTAAACTGATTTTAAACACAGTCTTTGTTGTAATACTTTAAAATGCAGTTGGACCAGATTGTACGCTGTGAAATGCGATTCTTTTGCATTTTTTAATGGTTGCTCGAACTTGAGTGGGAATGCTCCTTTGTACAGTAATAAGCATGTCTTAACTTCTGCGATGCTGTGACATCATCTCTAATCTTTGCTTTTACTGTCCTTACCTTTGAGTTGAGCTTTTATACTGTATTGTTATATGCTTAAAGCATGGCGACACTGACAGATGAAAAAAAGTTCTAGTTTTTGTAATAAATTGTGATACTTGAACCATAGGTAGGTGTATATATAATTATTTTTGCACATGTTGGGGATTCTGTATGAGTTGACCAACGGTGAAAATGTCAAAGCTCTTTTTGGGTCACAGTTGGTGCAAAATGCTAAACAGAATAAAGTCGTTAATGATGCAAAGTTTAGATGTTATCATCAATTTCATTAATTTCCATTCTCCAAACCATTTATGTTGACTTTAGGGAAGCAGTGGAAAAAATTTGAGTAAAGTTACACTCTCTGTTTCCAGCTCTGATTGAATGATCTCCAGATCCTCTCAAGCCTGCTGTGGGAAATAATTCCTCCATCAAGTGCCAGTTTGGGGCAAGCCAGTAATCAGCTCAGCTGCTTTTCCTCACTTAAACTCTAGAGACCCTAGGGAAATCTTTGTAATTTTTATCCTGAGTAGGGAGCAAATGAGTTCCTCCCATATTTCCAAATAAATCTTCAAGGGGTTTGAAGCAAAAGTCCAACAATGCCACTGAGAAAATGTCTTGTTGTTCCTTCTGCCATACAGCACAATTAAAAATTTGTTTTGTTTTATTTTTTTATTGTTTGTTACACTTTTATTGTTTGTTTTAGATCATTAAAGATTTTTTTTTTATATCAGACAAAGATAATCAAATACAGTTTTTAAATGATGATTTATGGCTAGAAAAGTTGAATAATGATTAATTATCTTAAAAAGCTTAAAGAGGTGAAAGAGTAAAAGCTCCCCTCTTAAATTATAAGATAACTCTGATTCACCAGTTTTGCTTTTTGTAAAGCTGAGTACGAGAAGTGCAGAATTAATAAATAATTTAAACGGAACCTCTCTGACAACATGAAGTAGGCTAAAAGATCTCAAAAAGCAACACATCATGCCCCAGTCTAAAGAAATTCAATAAAAGAAGAAGAGTGTTTTAACATCTATTGGTCTGGAGAGGGTTACAAGGCATTGGGACTCCAGTAAACCACAGTGACAGCTATTATCCACAAACAGAGGAAACATGGAACAATGGTGAACCTTCTTATGACTGGCCAGCCTACCAAAATTACTCTAAGAGTGACATAACTGCTCATTCAAGAGGTCGAAGGAAACTGAACAGCATCTAAACCCCTGAAGGCCTTTGTTGCCTCAGTCAAGTGCCGTTTTCATGACTCAATATTAAAAAACAAAACTGAACCGATATGATAACCATGGGAGAGTTCCAAGACAGAAAAAACTGCTGACTTGAAAGAACACAAAGTTCTGTCTCACAAACATTTTGATAATACCTCAGATCTTCGGACAAATATTCTGTGGAATGACGAGAGAAGAGTGGAAATTTTCTAAGGTTTTCATCCTATTACATCCGATGTAAAAATAATACAGCATTTAATATAAAGAACATCAAATGAACGGTCAAACAAGGAGGCATTAGTATGAGGATCTGGGGTTGCTTTGTTGTCTTGTGACCTGGATAAAATGGCGTAAGTGCTGGAACCATGAATTCTGATCTTTAGCAAAAAATCCTGAAGGAGAATGTCCAGCCAAAAAAACAGGTTTTATATATTATGTCGAATAGGGAATGTAACAACTATAGAATGAATAACAAGTCCATAAATTTGTTACTTCAAGTCTGGATTATTGTAATTCTTTACAATCGGTAAACCCAAAATATTCAGTAAAAAGCTTTTAGCTTATTCAAAATGATGCAAGTTAAGGTTCTGTCTGCAGAACCAGCTTCCAGTTTTAGTTTCAGACTAGCCTAAAAATGTTCCACTTGAATAAATTGTATAGCTACCGTGTTACCCTGAACTATCTCTACTTATTATGTTGCTATAGGCCTAAATCAGTTGAGAACATGCTGACCACTTTTCCTCGATCTGCTACTTTCTCCTACTGCTATCAAAGTATGCGTTCTCTGCAGTTAATACTACCATTAACTTTATGTTTCCTCCCTCTTTTTTAGATTTCATAGAAGTCACATCTGGCCTGGAGCTTCTGTTTTGTTGTAACACCTTCATTGAGAGAGCCCTTGGCTGAGCTATTGCTGCCAGTAACTTCATTTTTCTTTTCTAGAGACGTGAGATTTCTGTGTTTAACACTGTCTCTCTCCTACAGAAAGCAACTGAATTAGCTGTGGCTGCGACTACTTATATGTACTCTGTTTTTATCTCATAGCTTTTACTACTGGCTCAGAGTTTATATGTTTTTCTACTGGATGAAACCACTGAAGGAGCTGCGCTTGGGAGCTATTCCTGCCATTTAATTCTTTAGTTTTTCTTCAACGAAGAAAGTACTCCAACACCTGTGCTTTTCTTTTTTTGTGGGCCTGCTCTGTCTTGTTGGTTGCGTCAGATGACTGATCACATTGAGCCAGGTTGTCCTGGAAGCTCTGGAAGGGAAGATCGGCTTTACACTGTCGCCACAAGCATGCTCAGTATAAGCTTGCGTGTTTGGGATTGCTGCAAAGTCAGTGACTCGAGGCAATAAGCTGGGTGTCCTTAAGTGAAAACCTTTTTAACAACTGGAATAATAAATTTGACTTGACTAAATTTTTATAGCTAATATTAAATTGTGATGCATGTAACTGACTTTGAATATGTCTACATGATTGGATGGAGTTGACTGTGAATTTCTGTATTGAGATGTCATTCATTTGGAATCAGCACTACACAAATAAACTGAATTAAATGAAATTATTGAAATTAACTTGAATAAATTAAAACCTTTTAGGAGGAAAACTGATAGGTGGATTGCACAAACTACATCAGTTTATAAAAACAATTTAGAAATATAAAATAGTGCGCATTATGCCCACTCTGTAACACATAAAAAACAAACTCGATTTTTTTAAACACATACAGTATATAGTCAACAAGATGGTGTACTCAGTACACACAGAGTAAGCAGTCCAGATTTATAGTTTTCCCAGTGCTTAGGTTGCAAGGTAATTGCCCTTATTTATGGGGGGGGGCAAACTTGACCAGGTCATTGGTGCTCTATCGCAGGTGGGGGTTGTCTATTTGCTGGGTGAAGGCAAGGGAAAGTTTAGCAGTGAATCGCAGAGCCAGATCATGGTCTGTCTAATGTAATAAGTAGACACGCACTTTATAGTTCATATGCACTGCATTCAATACACAAAAATGCACACTCTACTGGTTTATTAAATAGGATAATGAGGACTACTACAGAGGGGAAACAATCCATAAAGTTACTTTGTGAAAAAGTCACCAGCTCTGCGAATGTACCCCATGTGTGAGGGTCTTTCCTTTGTCGCTAAATAAGTTGTTAGGTCCCCTTAGCTGTCAGGTCATATGTCCCACAAATTGGGTTCCCTTTCCTCTATAACTTGAAATCAATAAACTTTTCCCTAGACAGCAAATCCATCTCAGCTCATGGCTATCATGTTACCAGTCAAGGTATAGACACAGTGACCCACCCGGGGATAGCCTTCCATGTTTTTTATAGCCTGCAGTTCCTCACAGCAACATGAGGGGACATACCAAGATGCACAAATACATACTAATGCTACGTATTCTTAAAAGGTGGTTGTAGCCTTTATTGAAAATAAATGATCTCTATTTATTCCTACACACCTAGCCTTGTTGACCTTTGCTGGATTAAAGTCTTTTTTTATTGACCTACATCTCGCCCCACATCTAGCCAAGTATACACCTGGAGCTGACTCCTAATATCTGGTCTTTTGACCTCCCCTCAATATTTCTACACTCTAATTGGATTGAATCTGCATGGGCTTTGCTTAAAATGAGTTCAAAAGAAAAGGTTTAATATGCAATGGAGCTTTTTGTACAGTATCTGGCATCTCATATTTCATTAAGTGTCTGCATGATTAAAATATATTCATCAAATTTCACATTTTTTTAAAATTCAGTTTTCTGTGAAGAATGGTCTGTTTTTGACATTGATATTACCACGAGGGAACACAGACAGGAATGAACTGTTTCGAGGAGGAAAGAAAACAATGTTTGGTAAGAAAATGAAACAAAAAGGAGGGGAACTCAGGGGACCTTGAATGTTGCTGCTTGTCATCCACTTTTAATTATTTGGAATAGCTTTCAACTCTGAGAAGTAAACATCTTCTTTTCTGTATGTTCCTTTATTAAATCTCAACATCCAGCTAGACTTTCAGACCACCTTACAGCATGTTCATGAACTCTTTAATAAGATACCGAGTAATTATGCTAGGCTGAATTTCCTGATGGGTTAGGAAATCTCTTTAGATCCCAACACTGCACCTTGCATCTTTAAGTATAAAAGAAAAAAGCTCAGTGCAAAGTGCAAAATTTTCTACAGTGCCAGCCACATGTAGTAATATCATTGGTAAATATTTATTTAAGGAGGAACAGTCCAACATTAGAAATATTTTCACAAGATTGGAAAAAACATATAGAGGAATCTTTCTCTTTGCAGAAGTTCTGTAGAAGGTCCAGCGTCCTGGGTTCTTCTCTCATGCTCTCTTCTCTTTAGCTTTTTTTACAGGATTGTTTTTTCTCCAAATAGTTAATGATGCCATGCACTCTAACAAGGTAGCCAGGGATTTTGGAAGACGAACAAGCCCACAGATCCATCATCATACTTAACAGTGGGCATGAGGTGTTTGTTTCCCCACAAACCAACCAGGAGTGTGGGTTGCCAAAAAGCTTGGCCATTCAGAGAGGAAGAAACCACAAAGCAACATAAAAAAGGCAAAATACAGTTTGCAAATGAACTCAGGGTTAATGTTTTTAATTTTTAGAGACATGTCCTGGTCTGATGAAACTAACAGTGAAGTGTTTGATAATAACGATCAAAACAGGGAAGCTTGATAGACTGAAATTATCCTCATCTTTGAGAGGGAATCCAACATGTTTGCTCCAAGTTTAAAGCACAATTCCACCAAATGTTAGGCAAACTGATGAAAATTCCTGAATTTGAGGAGAGTAATACGTCATTATCTCTTATTATTCTGGCATTTAGTATTATTTTGGTAATGCTAGCTTAAAACTGGAAAACATGTGTCTGGTTTATAATCAAACAGTGAGTAAAAAAGGTTATGTCTTTCTATACAGTGTATGATAATGGTAGATACAGGTCCTTCTCAAAATATTAGCATATTGTGATAAAGTTCATTATTTTCCATAATGTCATGATGAAAATTTAACATTCATATATTTTAGATTCATTGCACACTAACTGAAATATTTCAGGTCTTTTATTGTCTTAATAAGGATGATTTTGGCATACAGCTCATGAAAACCCAAAATTCCTATCTCACAAAATTAGCATATTTCATCCGACCAATAAAAGAAAAGTGTTTTTAATACAAAAAACGTCAACCTTCAAATAATCATGTACAGTTATGCACTCAATACTTGGTCGGGAATCCTTTTACAGAAATGACTGCTTCAATGCGGCGTGGCATGGAGGCAATCAGCCTGTGGCACTGCTGAGGTCTTATGGAGGCCCAGGATGCTTCAATAGCGGCCTTTAGCTCATCCAGAGTGTTGGGTCTTGAGTCTCTCAACGTTCTCTTCACAATATCCCACAGATTCTCTATGGGGTTCAGGTCAGGAGAGTTGGCAGGCCAATTGAGCACAGTGATACCATGGTCAGTAAACCATTTACCAGTGGTTTTGGCACTGTGAGCAGGTGCCAGGTCATGCTGAAAAATGAAATCTTCATCTCCATAAAGCTTTTCAGCAGATGGAAGCATGAAGTGCTCCAAAATCTCCTGATAGCTAGCTGCATTGACCCTGCCCTTGATAAAACACAGTGGACCAACACCAGCAGCTGACACGGCACCCCAGACCATCACTGACTGTGGGTACTTGACACTGGACTTCTGGCATTTTGGCATTTCCTTCTCCCCAGTCTTCCTCCAGACTCTGGCACCTTGATTTCCGAATGACATGCAGAATTTGCTTTTATCCGAAAAAAGTACTTTGGACCACTGAGCCACAGTCCAGTGCTGCTTCTCTGTAGCCCAGGTCAGGCGCTTCTGCCGCTGTTTCTGGTTCAAAAGTGGCTTGACCTGGGGAATGCGGCACCTGTAGCCCATTTCCTGCACACGCCTGTGCATGGTGGCTCTGGATGTTTCTACTCCAGACTCAGTCCACTGCTTCCGCAGGTCCCCCAAGGTCTGGAATCGGCCCTTCTCCACAATCTTCCTCAGGGTCCGGTCACCTCTTCTCATTGTGCAGCGTTTTCTGCCACACCTTTTCCTTCCCACAGACTTCCCACTGAGGTGCCTTGATACAGCACTCTGGGAACAGCCTATTCGTTCAGAAATTTCTTTCTGTGTCTTACCCTCTTGCTTGAGGGTGTCAATAGTGGCCTTCTGGACAGCAGTCAGGTCGGCAGTCTTACCCATGATTGGGGTTTTGAGTGATGAACCAGGCTGGAAGTTTTAAAGGCCTCAGGAATCTTTTGCAGGTGTTTAGAGTTAACTCGTTGATTCAGATGATTAGGTTCATAGCTCGTTTAGAGACACTATTAAAGATATGCTAATTTTGTGAGATAGGAATTTTAGGTTTTCATGAGCTGTATGCCAAAATCATCCGTATTAAGACAATAAAAGACCTGAAATATTTCAGTTAGTGTGCAGTGAATCTAAAATATATGAATGTTAAATTTTCATCATTACATTATGGAAAATAATGAACTTTATCACAATATGCTAATATTTTGAGAAGGACCTGTAGTGCCTAATGGATGTTATGATTACTCAGCGACCCCAAGATATCACTCTTTGCAACAGTTTTTCAACCATGACCTTTGGGAATTTTATTTTTCCTCCCTTGCTTTCAGTATTTTTTTTTTCAAGCAATTATGTTTTGACCGGATTTTCATTCACGTTAAGAGAGTTTCGCCCCTGTGATTTTCAAAAATGTTACTGTAAATATGTGCAAAGACCAGATGTTATTATTCATTATAATTAGATAATTTGTGTAATTTGTACCCATCTCTTTCATTTAAATGTGAATTTTCAAGAGGAATCAGATTTGCTTGATAAATTATAATAAATCGTTCAATTACACTGGAAGATGGTCATATTTTCAACAGACTCTGAGGAAAATCTGTAAAATATCTCTTTAAGATGATAAAAAACAATTTCAGATAAAGCAGTCACTACAAGTGGGTATGAAATAATGTAAATGTCCGTCTGACACAAAACAGGAAAAATGAGGGACAAGATATGAGACTGATGACACAGGTCACCTGCTAATAAATCTTTGCAGTAAAGCACTTTCCATGGTAAAGAGATTTATTACACATATAGGAGACCTGATATAAAAACTTTTGTGTTGTGGGATTTTTATTTCTCATTAAATGCAACTTTGTTTCTTATTGAACACCTTACTTTTGTACTCAAACCTCTTCATTTATGAGACTCTTCTCAACACTTTCTCACAGCTGCTGGGAGTAGACCAGACAGACAAGAGTGTTATGAAACAGAATATACATAAGGAACACATGCTTGTCCTTAAATCTCAGTGCTACTACAGCAGCAGTCAGGGCTGTAGTCCTGAATGAATAATTGATTTCCTTCTAACACAGGAAGTTTCCATCTGCACTATCACCCAGTGAGTCTCAGCTCAAATATATACAAAAATGTCCTTTCTCCAAGGGAATTGTGGAACCTGAAATAATACCACTGATGCTTTGCCAGATGAGTAGGTACACAAGTACTTCTCAAGGGCAGAGATTATTTTGGATTGTCTTAAGACTGAAAGCTATTGCTTCCCATGCTCTTGAATTCACCATGTTTCACTTGGGGGACCTGCTAAGTGCTTCTGCTGGAAACTTAAATCTTAAAGTGATGTTCAACAGATTTTGAAGGTTTCTTATGCAAAGCAAACTTTCAAGAAACATATTTGTTAACACACCAAGAAAATATGCTAAATTTTGTCTGCAACATTTACATGTCAGACATGGTTTTATTGATTTTGTAAATGAATTAACCCCTGCCTAAGGGATTGAGCAGATCAAAGCAAATCAAAGCTGTTAAAAAATATAATAAATTTAACATTTCAAATAAAATCAAGAGTAACTACTTTTACAGAGATTCCCTTAAGGCCCTAGATGTGGTTCACGTATTTTCAAGCAAAATATTATTACATTTCAATTGGACCTTAAAGGAAAGACAATGTGTGCAACAGCCATGCCTTGCCTTTTAACCACCACTAGTGTACAAACATGAATAATAATGAAGAAATCTGTCTCAGTGTGAATGCTGAAGAATTTTTTCCTCTCCTCTCATCCCTGCTCCTTTCACACACTCCCTCTTGGTATTCTGCCAAGGCTGGTCTTTATCCACAGGCGTCCTGTGACAGAAGCTGGCACAACAGGGATACTTTTCACAGAGATGCCACCATACCTGCCATTCTCTGGGAGCAGTGCCAGAGCCTGTTTTCCATAATCAGGTCAGACACAAACAGCCACATCACAGCCTCTGTGGCCCTAACATCCACCTCAACACGCCTCAGGTGGAGCTCAGTGTGGAGGTCGGCTCACTAAATTAAACAATGACAGAGGCAACTCAGGTTAGATGCAAACCAACACTGAACTTGCAGCACACTCCTTGCTTGCTAGCACTTCTTGCAATACAGTATTACTGTATTTCCTGAAAAATAATTAACTATTTTCTACAGTAAAATAATCGGATTTCTTTTTAAAATTTCTATTAAAGATTAATAACGTGGGTGAAAAAAAAAACATCACAGAAAAGTTTATTTATTCAATTCAAAATGGGAAACATATTATATGGGTTCGTTACACACAGATGTATATTTTAAATGGTTATTTTTGTTAGTTTTAATGATTATGATTTACAGCCTAAATGAAAACCCAACATTTACTTTCAAATAAAATTACAAAATCATGAGGAAGGCTGGTGACATGAGAGTTGTTCTGCAGTCAGTCAATCACATGCTACAAAGGGAGAATAAGCCACAAAACATCATAGCTGTCTGTTGGCAGAGTGCTCTATCCAAGCGTGTTAGTGAAAAGTAAAATGTTGATAGAAATAGACCAACAGGGTTAACTGCTGTCTTGAAAGAACTTCATCTAAGCCTATTTAAGAGTTTGGTGGGGATTCGCAAGGCTTGAACTGCACCTGGAGTCAAGACCCACCACACACAGATGATCTGTTAACATCTGTCCAAATACTGAAAATGGGTCATTGTTGTGTCTTAAAGTACTCAAATTGAAGGTTAGCTTTCTCTAAACTATGCTTTTTCTATCAAATTAATTAAGGCTATTTACACATCTTTACAGGAGGGAGGGAGTTGCTTCTTCAGATGTAAATCTCTGGTGTTTGGAAAATTACCCTAAGGTAATAAATCAAAATCTCAAACAGTACTTCTATCTAAATCCTGTTAGGTTATAGTTAGGTTATAGCAAGTAGCACCGTTTTCTCTAGTAAATATAATTTTTTTTTAATGATTCAAACTATGTGGACACATACTGTTTATGGAAACATGAAAAAAGCTGTCTATGTACTTCAATATATGAAGTTTAATGAAGACATTCCACAAGTTTTTCACTGACTGACATTCCAGAGATGTTTCCTTCACCTTTTTTGCTTGTGTTCCCATGTTCTGTTCAGCTGTTCATGTAGGAATGATGGCATTCATGAAAAGGTCCAATGCAATTTCTTGTCAAGGTGAACTGTATTCTAGCTATAATTATTAGATTTAGACTCTTTTATTTAACCATGTAAAGCAAGTGAAGCCTGTTCATTTTTCTAAATCTATTGTAAAAGAAGTATAGAAATAAAAGAACATTTTTGTGCTATCATTTGTTTAAGCGTGTATATTTAAAATATTAGGTGACTCCCACAGTGCAACTAACCCTTACTATAAAAATGCAAAGCTGGATAAAAAGAAAAAAATTGTTTTACAATATAAGACTGATAAAACAACTTTGTCTAGGCACAGTATGCAGATTATGGAAAGTGCTGTTCAGTATGCTGATGTGCCCCGTTGATTGTATCCTTTGTTCCTTTTAGGCAATAAATGTTATTCCTTGTTATGAAAGAATTCCTGGACTGAGTAAAAGTAGTACCAGATGGCACAAGTAAGAAGGATGCATTCCAACAGATTTCCATGCTTTGTATATATATTTTTTTTTTTTGGAGAATATAGATCCAAATATACAGTATACACTTCAACAAATGGTGACTGACATTTTGAACAAAAGAATTGTTTTTGGTTTTTTTATTTCAAGAATGCAGATTTGTTATGTACAGGTCCTTCTCAAAATATTAGCATATTGTGATAAAGATAATTATTTTCCATAATGTCATGATGAAAATTTAACATTAATATATTTTAGATTCATTGCACACTAACTGAAATATTTCAGGTCTTTCATTGTCTTAATAAGGATGATTTTGGCATACAGCTCATGAAAACCCAAAATTCCTATCTCACAGAATTAGCATATTTCATCCGACCAATAAAAGAAAAGTGTTTTTAATACAAAACACGTCAACCTTCAAATAATCATGTACAGTTATGCACTCAATACTTGGTCGGGAATCCTTTGGCAGAAATTACTGCTTCAATGCGGCGTGGCATGGAGGCAATCAGCCTGTAGCACTGCTGAGGTCTTATGGAGGCCCAGGATGCTTCGATAGCGGCCTTTAGCTCATCCAGAGTGTTGGGTCTTGAGTCTCTCAACGTTCTCTTCACAATATCCCACAGATTCTCTATGGGGTTCAGGTCAGGAAAGTTGGCAGGCCAATTGAGCACAGTGATACCATGGTCAGTAAACCATTTACCAGTGGTTTTGGCACTGTGAGCAGGTGCCAGGTCATGCTGAAAAATGAAATCTTGATCTCCATAAAGCTTTTCAGCAGATGGAAGCATGAAGTGCTCCAAAATCTCCTGATAGCTAGCTGCATTGACCCTGCCCTTGATAAAACACAGTGGACCAACACCAGCAGCTGACACGGCACCCCAGACCATCACTGACTGTGGGTACTTGACACTGGACTTCTGGCATTTTGGCATTTCCTTCTCCCCAGTCTTCCTCCAGACTCTGGCACCTTGATTTCCGAATGACATGCAGAATTTGCTTTCATCTGAAAAAAGCACTTTGGACCACTGAGCAACAGTCCAGTGCTGCTTCTCTGTAGCCCAGGTCAGGCGCTTCTGCCGCTGTTTCTGGTTCAAAAGTGGCTTGACCTGGGGAATGCGGCACCTGTAGCCCATTTCCTGCACACGCCTGTGCACGGTGGCTCTGGATGTTTCTACTCCAGACTCAGTCCACTGCTTCCGCAGGTCCCCCAAGGTCTGGAATCGGCCCTTCTCCACAATCTTCCTCAGGGTCCGGTCACCTCTTCTCGTTGTGCAGCGTTTTCTGCCACACTTTTTCCTTCCCACAGACTTCCCACTGAGGTGCCTTGATACAGCACTCTGGGAACAGCCTATTGGTTCAGAAATGTCTTTCTGTGTCTTACCCTCTTGCTTGAGGGTGTCAATAGTGGCCTTCTGGACAGCAGTCAGGTCGGCAGTCTTACCCATGATTGGGGTTTTGAGTGATGAACCAGGCTGGGAGTTTTAAAGGCCTCAGGAATCTTTTGCAGGTGTTTAGAGTTAACTCGTTGATTCAGATGATTAGGTTCATAGTTCGTTTAGAGACCCTTTTAATGATATGCTAATTTTGTGAGATAGGAATTTTGGGTTTTCATGAGCTGTATGCCAAAATCATCCGTATTAAGACAATAAAAGACCTGAAATATTTCAGTTAGTGTGCAATGAATCTAAAATATATGAATGTAAAATTTTCATCATGACATTATGGAAAATAATGAACTTTATCACAATATGCTAATATTTTGAGAAGGACCTGTACTGCATAACCAAAACAGCTTTTTTCCTGCAAACTGTCACCAGAAAAACTAGTCTACAACTGAGGAGCACTGCATTTGGCAAGCTTCAGACAATCCTGCCTAAAATGACAAAAATTTGGATAATGGTGAAGTTCAAACAACATTGCTACCGGAATACGTAAAAAAAAGTTGCATTGCTAAATTGGATGGCGACCAGTAAAAAAGCCTTCAGCCATGGAAAACCAACACCCAATTACTATTACATGAAGAAACAAAGAAATTGAAAGAAATGCTCCACCATTGAGCAGTTTGTGAAAAATGGCATCTCATTGTGGGCCCATTTTGTTTCACATTAATACTCCTCGCATGCATTTTCTGACAGTGCAGGTTGTTATCCGTTAAGATTACATTATGTGAAAACACACAAAAAATAAAATGACTCATGAATATCAAGTCACACATGATAGTGTGTTAGAAGTGTCTAGTTTAATGTACCAGGCTCTCTATGATGTAAAATATACTGAAAACACCTTAAGATAGACTCAAAAGTGAAGTGTAAGAACTATTGATTCTTTGTATCTCATGAAATCAGTCACATACATGGGACTGCGCAACCCATAACACTTCAGTGTTTGCAAAGAAATGCAGTATTGTTTGCGGCTACTAAACTTGGTATGATGATCTTCCAAGATTTGAGTACCAACTTCCAACTTTGAGGTAAATTGAGCACACGTGTGGAATTTGAGACTGCTTACTCATAGAGCTTATAAGGGAGGCAAATCCAAGTATTTGGACAAGATCAGGTAAAAAAAAGAACAGATAATGCAGTTGGTAGCAAAAATACCACCATGGAAAGTTGTTGGTTCATCTCTGCAAAACAACCTCTAATACAAAGGGTTATATGAATATTGAATATGAAAACCCTAACTAAGGTGACTGGACTTTGACAACGTCCAAAGTCGCATGCTCTTCTTATTAATCAGGACAGGGGGATGTTTTTTTACACCTGTCAAGTCCATAAAGTTAAGTCCATCAGTCCTCTTCTTACCTGGTGACGATGTTTAATGTGACCTTAAGAAGCAGTTTCTGTTCCC
The DNA here is from genome assembly GCF_021462225.1 of Girardinichthys multiradiatus. Taxonomy (NCBI): domain Eukaryota; kingdom Metazoa; phylum Chordata; class Actinopteri; order Cyprinodontiformes; family Goodeidae; genus Girardinichthys; species Girardinichthys multiradiatus. The sequence continues at coordinate 7,276,327 of NC_061818.1, forward strand.
AGGAGATCTGCACGCCATTCCTTCACTGCTTGACTACGCATGCTTCACTTCTCCATGAAAATATAGGTTGTTGTTTTTTTGTCTGTCTTTTATTTCTCCTCTCTTCACCATTCCTTTCTTCTGTTCCTCAAGGAAAGAGCTGCTCATGCAGCACTGATTTACACAAGTGTTTTACATCTGCTTGTCAAGCCACACTTTTTTAGAGAACCAGTGGCAACTTACTACAACTGCCAGATTGTCATCAGAGGTGGTATAGTTGTATTTTTGTAACCATGGTAAACTATTCAAAACCATTCTTCACTGCTTTAACAAGTAAGAATCAGTTCTCACACAATTTTCATTACATCAGCCATACCTGAACACCTCTAACCAAATGTGAACCAGAAGCCCTGATTCTCAATAACCCTTGATGGTCGCAGATACTTTACACTCCTAGTATGAATGAACTTAACCTTTTTTTTGTTAGGGGGAATTTTTTAGCACCGCTACCTTGGTGCGCTACCGGTTTACAGAGTTGTTTTAGTACAATCTCCAGGTTGTGTGATAGATGATTTTTATTGTTGTTTCTTGTATTTCAAAAGAAAATTCTACATAAACCATGGCTCTTGTCCAAATAATTTACTCTCTGCTGGTGATATTCACCATAAACTGTCCTGGTGCCAAACTTAGGCACTTCAGAGTTCTGCCTTGTGTGCCCAAAATTAGGTCATAAATTAACATTAAGATAATTGAGTTTTGACATTTGTTAATCCAGTTATTATCAATCAAAAGAAGATTTTTTTCTCCCACCGCTCCTGTTTAAGAAAGCATTTTCTTAATGACTTTATACATTTCTTGTTAGAAAAATGTTTTTAAATTACTTATAAGCTTTAAAAAACAATAGAAACACTGATTGTGGTGTATTGATATGTCGTACTTCCATCTTGTTTAGGTTTATGAAAACACTACACCATCAAAAAACAAAAGTAGACTTCCTGCAACTACAGTAAAACTCTTAAGTCCTGCTGCAACATGTCCACACAAGAACAAGTTTTATAAAAAAAATTTATGTAAGAACAGACAATCTAAAGTGTTTTTTTATGATGACCTGTCATTCAGTCGTGATGCTTAGGTTTTTCCCTGTTTTACCACAGTTTCACAAGTTGAAGTCAAGTAATTTAAGTCCTTACATGGGGAATTGCTTTAAATGTATTCATGCTTTCCATCCAGTAAACCCATCAATCATGCATGAACATACAACAGTATCACAGGAAGCTTGCAAATTGTATTAACCCATCATTACCACAGTCAGTCAGTCACATGAATCATCTGTAAATATTAAGTGTTATGAACTCCAACTGGGTAACTGTTTCTTTATCTTTTTCTGTTGACCTCAGGCAGCCAGCCCTGTCAAGCTTGCTGGCATATGAGCTACACACTGGGACTATGTCATCCCTTTCCACATCCCATGAATAATCCATGATCTAAGAGGCTCAGGGAGCAGCGCTGGGTGCTCTGTGAGAGGCTTTCACTAAAGCAAACTGTCAAAACAAAGACAATAGTGTCCGCATTTACTCACCAGAAGGTAGGAGAAGTTGGACAACAACAACCGCAACCAATTCACTCAACACCCAGCTGGTTCAGTTTTGTTTCTGTATGAGAGGATGAGTTTAGGGTTAATTGAAGTTTTCTCTCTTTTTAGACCTTAGGAAATGAGAATGAGAATGAGCCTGTTGTAGAGAAAGACTACAAGACTTGATGAAAATATTTTTTGTTTATTTGATAGCACACCATTACAATGAGCATATCTGTACATATATGTGCCAAGTATAAAAATATACTGACAGAACACTTTTGCACACTGATTTCTTTTTTTTTTTCTTAATGTGTCCTGTCCGCCAGAGTAGCAGTCATATTTGTTGTCCAGGTGCCAAGAAAAAGACAAATAGATTTACTTTCACAAGTGGAGCATAACGGCTAACGCTATAATGCTCCACTTTAATAGAAACTGCTTTGGGATCATTTCAATTGCAATGGACATAGAAACGGAAACGAAAAGAAAAAAAAAAGAAGCAAGAAAGAGAAGGAGGTGGGTCAAAAAGGAGAAAGGGAGAGAAGGAGAAAAAAATACAGGAGAAAAAGAAGGACGAAGAGAATACAAAATACTAGACGACTGCTTCTACACCTGCAGAAACATATATAACAACAGCAATTTTACTGAAAAGTGCACAGTATTAATGAATGCAAGACGTATTTGGTGGTAACTGCGGCTCAATATAGAACATCTGTGTATCTGTTAACACCTGAGACCACAGGGAATATCATCCCCTAAGCAGAGCCCTGAAAGAGCCAAGGGCCCCAGGCCCTGGCAAGCGGCCATCGGGAGGTGAGCCAGCACACAACAAAGCACCCGGCCCCGGACACCGAGAACCACCATTACACTGCCGGGCAGAGACACCAGCCACCAGCAGGGAGTGTGGCAGGGGTGGAACTGGACTCTTCATTTCATGGGGCCTCAGCTGATGTTGGAGAAATCCAGCGTCCTCCTCTGCCCATTCTGGGATGTCGGAGAAGACAAGCTGGTCCCGCATCCCTGTTTTACACACTGATTTCTGAAGTGGATTAAATTAAGACTTCTCACACACAGTGAAAATGTGCAAATTTAGAAGCTGAAAAGTTAATTACTACATTCTTGTAAAGCACATATTACAGTTACCATCATATAAACGTGCATTAAAAAAAAATTTTGCAAGTTTGACTGGGACCTGCTCTTTTTAGTTGCAGCAGAGGAAAAATAAAATCTCAAAGTGAGGCGTTGTTCCAGTTATTTTCATTCTGATGCAAACTTAAGCACAATTATAGAATAAACACCCATTAAATCTATTAGTGATTTTCCAGTGCTTATTGCATATTTGCTCATATGCTTATATGTTTAATTACTCAGGTTTTAGTAGTGTCACGGTTTGGGTTTGAGGCAGACCAAAGTACAGACAAGAGCTGGGCAGCAGCATGTTTAAAGGAAGGCTTCGTGTTTATTCAAAAGGCTTTCCAAAAACACAGCAAAAACGTGGCATAATCACTGCAGGAACTTTTTATGAGTCCAAAAAACTTACATGAGTTTGCAAATCAGGAGTGCAGCACAAACAGAACATAGTCAAGGGCAGTGAACGGGAGGAACCAGCCAAGAACAATGAAAACCAAAGAGCTTATAAACAGAGGGAAGTGGAGCATGGACCAATGAGACAGGGAGGCAGGAAATCAGAGGAGACAAGAATCAGGTGTGGACCAGGGTGCAGAGAACTGAGGGAATATGAGTGGTTGCTATGGAGACCAGTGTGGAAGACTAAGGGAACTAGACTATAACATAACCAAAAGGAAAACTGACTACAAAAACAAAACTATGAGTAAGGGACTGAATAATAAAACTCAGGGAAACAGATCCAAGCAAAACTATGGACAAAGATAAATAACCAAAAGAGGCATAAGAACCTAGAATAATCATTAACTAAAGTAAACTGAGAAACTAGAGGGAACATAAGAAACACCATAACCTAATTTGAGAAACTGGCAAAATAAGAATTAACAAAGGAAATCATAAAGAAACCCTAAAAGTGAACAAACCTAAACCAACACCGACTGAACTAACTGGGAAGGAAGCAGAGAACGTGAGGACTAGAATAAAAACAAACCAAGATGTAAACAATAACTAAAGCTAACCTATCAGGAGAGACTGGAACGATAGAAATTAACTTGAGGGACTTAGCTAGAAAGGACTACAATTATAAAGGGAACTAACACAGAGAAAATAATAACTGAAGGGGAAACTAATGACAAGGAGTAGCAGAGGAACAGGAAGGGCTGCACGGTGGCGCAGTTGGTAGCACGGTTGCCTTGCAGCAAGAAGGTCCTGGGTTCAATTCCCAGCCAGGGGTCTTTCTGTATAGAGTTTGCATGTTCTCCCCATGCATGCGTGGGTTCTCACCGGGTACTCCGGCTTCCTCCAAAGACATGCCTGTTAGGTTAATTGGTCACTCTAAATTGCCCTTAGGTGTGTGCATGGTTGTTTGTGTGTTGCCCTGTGATGGACTGGTGACCTATCCAGGGTGTACCCTGCCTCTTGCCCATAGACTGCTGGAGATAGGCACCAGCTTCCCCATGACCCACTATGGAATAAGTGGTAGAAAATGACTGACTAAATGGGGAAACTAAACTAGAAAACCCAAGGAAGCCAGAGAACTATAATAATCATAAAAATCATAATAAAGAGAAAACCATTCTAAGTCATAAATAAGAAAGCAACAACAACTAAAGGAACTATGGACAAGGGGAGAGAGAACTGCAAACAGTAGGAGAGAGAACAAAACTAACACTCAAAATAACTGATGGAATAAACCAACACAGAGTCCAAAATGTTGCACCCTGACAAGTAGGGCTGATATTTCAATATTTCTATACAGCTGAATATGTTTCTTCTGAAGCAAGAAGAAAAAATAGTTGCCATTTTTCACCCACCTTACCAACAGTGTGCAGCTACATATGGGGGAAAGGAGAATACTGAATATGCTCCGATGAGCTCTGGAAAGCTACGGTCACTCCCACACTTTCTCTGGTATCTCAACAAAAGGACTTTAAACTGAAGGAAGAGTATTCGGAATATTTGAGTGGTTTTAAAGTGCTTTCTTTTTGAGCTATGGTATACATTAGTGGTAACTGCCCCATGTGTATTGCTAATCCGGCCTTGTTAGAGCAACATGCATCTCTAGACAACTGTGGAAAAAAATGTTTTGTTGCTACAGGTTTTCTAACCCTCTCTCTTACTTTTAATTTGTTTTACACAGACTAAAAGTTCAACATCTGATATTTATTTAAGGCTCACAGGTAGTGAGGGTTCAAAAATCCAGCTGGAATTACACAAAAAAACTTGATTGCTATGAAAAGTTGTCAGCGGAAGTCCAACTTACTAAGAAACATTTAAAAAAATATTAGAGGAGGTTTATGTATATAGCAGTGGTGAGTGTACAGCATGTTAAAGGTATTATTATAGAAAATCAATTGATTGCTTGGTTTTACTGTTTGGAAAAAAACAAATGAGAACAAGGAGAAAGCACTAAGCTGTTTAGGATGTCATAGCTTTAAGTGTAATAAACCAGAAAATAAATCAGTCAGGCTAACAGCTGACAGCATCCAACAAACACTTACAGCAGTGAACCTTTAAAAATTGGCAGTGTCCTTCAATAACATTAAAATACTTGGTTTTATCCTTTTCCTACACTGTGACCTCTGTCTGGTTTCTCTATCTGGGGCAACCGGTGACTTTGTCAAGAAAATGTTAATAAGGATGGCTTTCGCTAGAGTCTTGCCTCAGGTCCCCCTGAGCCTACATGTTATTTGCTGAAGATAAGATGTGGGATTTTAAAAAGTTCTGGTTTCTGGGCAATTATGGTCCCTGTGTGACAGGAGTGGAGATGCAGAAATACATTGCAAAGTAATGAGCCATTCAGGGACACGAAGTAATGTTCAAATGAGTAGTTCATGGCTAACAAAAGAGCCCTGCTTTAGCATAAGGTGACCTTCCTACATACAGTGTGACTTTTACCCTGTACTACATTTACAGCAGTGCTTCTTTTGGATTTGAAACAATCTGTTTACCCAATTGACTTTAAACGATAAGATTAGATGAGATTAATCAACTGAATTTGACTGCCTGGCTTCTTTAAACAGAAAAACCCTAATTCATGATTTATTTTTTAGTACTAATTCCTTGAATTATTTCGGGTGCATTGGATGGGTACCACTCACAATCGCACTCAAGTGGCGTGAGTAATTAGCAGATAAAAAAGAGCAAAAAAAGATCAACTGCAGTTTTAATTACGCACCCTTAAAATAGTGACTATCTGTGTGCGTATTATTGCTGTAGAATAACACATTTTCAGGCTTAAAGCTAAAACGGTAGAGACAAAACTCTGTGCCTACAGGGGTAAAGCAAGAGCAGAAAAAAACAATTCACAACAAGTTTCAGTGGTTAAGCCTGTTTGCTTTTAAGTGAACTCTTTGGTCCTCAGTGTAACCTTTACCTCAGAATTCAGAGTGAGGGTTTACCCAGACTTATCCAAATCTTCCCTCTGGTACAAAGTTAAGGATTTCAGGACAACCGGTTTAATCCAGTGAGCTACACCACGAAGTCTGCAACTCTACTTTCAACTTGCCTGCCTGCAGCCTGGAATATTGTAATAACAACCCCCTCATTAAAAATTACAACTAGTGGGATATGATGGAAAAATGCAGGTGTAGCCCAGGTGACAAAAAAACTAAAACTGACTAATGAAAGGAAAAATAGAATTAATAGGAATGTATGTCCTTTAAGTTTATTCATAATGGTTAGGTTTTAAATGTTCTACTGCACTTGAATGCATCGTTCAGTGTACGTGATCATACAATGTTCAGCTGTTCAGCAGCCAATCAGGAATCACACTCAGAAGCGTGGGGTGAAGTCAAGGCACAATTCTACTTGTTTTTCTTCTGACTTGAAACACGATGGAGAAGGTCAGGTTTTTTTGAATGGACAAGAAAATAATCTTGAGGACCAGGCAAGATTCCGATCCAATTTGATGGCGAGCTAAAAGGACCTTGAAGAAGGGATCCAGAACCAGAAGAGGAGAAGAGTCAAGTACACACATATACATACACAGACCATTCAAACAGACTCAACATAACCGGTACACCTGCAACACGGGCTGTCCTTCCTATAAGAGGCCCAGACGGACAATTTTCTTTTGTTTTCATCTCTTGTGGAACATTTGCACTATTTTCTTCTTTGTTTTGGGCGTTTTCAGTTAACCGATTGTAAGCCATGGCAAATTTTATTTTTATTATGTAATAATATAAGAGTTGGTACTCCATTTCATTTCTGTGTTCGGCTTATTATTGTTGCTCTATTCCTTGGCTCCACAAACCAGGTTCTTCTGCTCTTAGGCCTGCAGATTGTTCTATCAGTTTATTTCAGTATTAAAGGTAACCCACTCTCGTATCTCGGAAAATCGGTTACACAGGTATTAATTAATCACCTTTTAAACTCAATTAGACAAAGTATCAATACATCTTTCGAATCAAATACATCTTGATTGATACCTGAATCAATAAATAGACATAAACATTAATTTAAAAAGTCACTGCAGAGGTAAACATTCTTATTTAGGCTTTGAATCTGTACCACGAGCTTTGTCACTATTAGCTCTGGTGTCACGGTATACACACCAAAATTTTAAAGAAAAAACATATAACACGATCTAATTGCTTTCATTTAAAACACAAAAGAAACAGTCAGTCAGTCAGTCAGTCAGTCAGTCAGTCAGTCAGTCAGTCATTTTCTACCGCTTATTCCATAGTGGGTCGCGGGGGAGCTGGTGCCTATCTCCAGCAGTCTATGGGCGAGAAAGAAACAATTATTCCAAATACTACAACAAAACAAATTTAACATTAATATACAATAAAATAATGTTAAATGACTGATTCATTATTTATTATCTAAATTTAGTCATTTTCAACTCAATATGCTTACTGCATAGAATATTCTCCCTTTTCGTCATTCTGCTCTTTAAAGTGTAACACTCTGATTTCAGCTAGGTAAATTGCAGTCAACTGTATTACAGACATGTCACTCGTAGCTTGCCAACCAGTTTCAAGGAGGGTTACTTTGATAAGAACAATGTTTGGCTCTCCTTTAGTATCCACTATGTGTGAAATCATCTTTCTTATTACCCGGAAGGAAAGTGTAGCAGGCTTCTTTCACCCAGCTGACCAGTAGAGCCCAGCAATAGGTGAGTTAGGGGGTGCACAGTGTTTACGCACTTTCTCTGGCATCTTTTCAAACGCATTTAGAACCACAGGACCTGCATAACCTAACCTTTTTGCTTTTTTGAAACTTTTTAAACCTTTTCATGCCATCACAGTTTGGACTAAATGTAAAAAGGTCATTCTTAAAATAATTACTAATTACATTATTATGGGGAAATGTTATTACTTGACCTGAGTTTATAGCAGACACAGGTAACAGTGTGACTGCACTGTGTGAAGAGCTCATGGAATAATAATGTAGAATAAAAACCAAAAAATTTTAAAATAAAGATTTACAAAAGAACTTGAAAACAGAAATGTTGAACATGATCAAATTTATTTTACCATATACAAAAACAGATTTTTTTTTGTTGTTACTTATATTTTCATACACGGACTTGTATATAATAACCATTCAATATAAATAACTGAAATAAGTATAACTTTTTAACTAAATGTGATTATTGCACAAAATATCAGTTTTTGATGGTTTACTCTTTATAGAATAACTATCGGGAACTAAAACCCTAATATAAGCTGGTTAATTACCTTGCCTGCAGTCAGTTGCTTGACAGAAATGCTGCTCTTTACTTGCCAGCTGTAGTTTCAAAACAGCGCTACTTCAATCAGAGTGATGGGTGGGGCTCCTTCAGTTTCCACAGCTTGACTGTTTGTTTGTGTTTCACCTGAAAATATTTCCAAATAGCCAAATTTGTATTTCTTGTAAAAACCAAGAAAATATGTGGCCGTTTTCTTTCAGTAACTGCTTGGCAGTGCACAGCAGTATGTGTTGTGTTATACTATGCTTCATACTGAAAAAAGCTCCCATGCTTTCCCTGGCATCTCATTAAAACAAGGTTAAACCATAGAAATGGTATGACAGAAGATGTTATACCGTCAGACTGGAAACCAACCAAACCGATGCTCTTCTTCAAAGTGTACTGGTGATAGATAGATATTTTATTTGATGACTTTTAACAAAAGAGCTCTTTTCAAAGTCTCAGAGTATGACAACAACAACAACAAATCCAGAAAATCAAAAGCTGTTTTTATAGCCCGAGTATTTAGGAAACATTTGGATTTAAAGTATATGGCAGAACACATACTAGAGCTCACTATAAATCATTCACACACCATGATGACATGACTGAGTGTTGAGAATTTGAAAGTGTTCCCTATGGTATTTGATATAAGTGCCCTGGAGGAAATTAAATGCAAAACAATAAAGCTCAGCTTAGCGACTGTGCATCTACAATCTTAAAATGATTAAAAAAATAGTGGGTGATATATTGCCTTGAAAGTCTGGGAAGTCACTTTTTTCCTCCCATGTATCTGTTCAAATGCATCATGTTACCTAATGTTCCCACTTTAGCAATCACTAGAAGTTTACATGTTAAACTGTAGCTTTATGAAGTTACATGCAGAGCCATGAAACAGCTACTCTTTCAGATTTTTTTCTGTTTTTGCCTTTTTGCAACGTTAAACAGATTTTAATACCGCACAAAGACAATTTCAGTAAAAACAAAATTTAATTTTCCAATGATGATTTTATTTATTAAAGAAAAAGCTAAGCTGCTACTAACCTGGCTCTGTGTGAAAAAGCATCTCTATTGTGTTTAAGTCCAGTCTTTGACTAGGCCACTCTAGAACCAGCTTTATTTTGTGGGCTGGGATTTGGATTTGCTGGCATGCTTTAAATCATTGTCCTGTATAACTGAAATGTGCTTCAGCTTAAAGTCACACACAAATGCCCTGACATTCTCCTCTAGGAGTTTCTGGTACGGAGCTGAATTAAATGTTACATCTATCCATACAATTAGTTCAGGTCCTGAAACAGCAAAGCTGTTCCAAAGCATCCCGCTAATGCTACGCTGTTTGAATGTAATGTTTTTTTGTAATGTTTTTTCCTGAAATGCTATGTTAGTTCTAAACTATATGTAATGAAATGCACATCTTCCAAGAAGATTCGCTTTTGTTTCGTCGATCCACAGAATATGTTCCCAAAAGGCTTGAGGATATTTTTTGGCAACTGTGTGATGAGCTTTTGTGTTCCATATGGTCAGAAGGGATTTCCCCTTAGAGCTCTCCCAAAGATGCTATTTTAGCCTGATCGCTTTCTTCTTGTTGAAATGTGAACCCTGGCAAATGAGGGGTGCAGTGCTTCAGATGGTTCTGTTGTTACTTCCTGGATGAGCCATTGATCCACTCTTGGAATTTATCTGGAGAGCTTCCTAGAGATGGGACGGTACACCACTGTTTCATGTTTTCTCTGTTTCTGTATAATGGCTCTCACTGTGGTTTGCTGGAGTCCCAAAGCCTCAGAACCAGTTTTGTAACCCTTTCTAGCTTGATAGATGTCAATGGCTTTATTTCTTATCTGTTCTTACATTTCTTTAGATCGGGGAATGATGATCTTTTAACCTACTTCATGTTGCAGACAGGTTCTATTTAAGTGATTTTGTGTACTCCACTCAAAAAAAAAAACTATTAAGTTTCATACCCATTTTATGATTTAAGAAGGAGGGCAGTTATTCTTTCACATAGGGCCAGATATGTTTAGGTGGGGTTTTCTTTCCATTAATTCAATTCAATTCAATTCAAAAATACCTTATTAATTGCAAAGGGAAATTAAATGTTGTTGTAGCTCATATTATGCATGGTTCGTCAAAGAGCCGTTGTAGATGCTGATGGTTGTGGGCCGGAAGGATCTCCTATAGCGGTCTGTCTTACAGCAGATCTGAAGAAGCCTCTGACTCAAGACACTCTGTTGTTTTACAACAGTCTTATGAAGACTATGCTCTTCATAATGTTCTTTATTTTATGAATAATCCTTCTTTGGGCAATGATCTCCAGAGGTTCCAGAGGAGTCCCCAGAACAGAGCCAGCCTTTTTTATCAGCTTGTTGAGCTTTTTTAAGTCCCTGGCTCTGATGCTGCTTCCCCAGCAGATGATGGCAGAGGAGATCACACTCTCCACAATAGACTTATAGAAGATATGCAGCATCTTGCTGTGAACACTGAAGGTCCTAAGCTTCCTCAAGAAGTACAGTCTGCTCTGTCCCTTCTTGTAGATGGCTTCACAGTTGCATCTCCTCTCCAGTCTGTTGTCCAGGTGAACAACGGTGAAAGATGTAACGGGGCATATACTTTTTCAAATCACTCTATATCCATCAACATAAATGGTCAGTTCATGACCTCTCTGCCTTTAAAAGATGATGGATTTGAGATGATGATTTGCAGGGGAAGCATATACAAAGTCCACTGGCGTTGAGTTAATCAGGAATACGATGAAAGCCCTTCACTCTGCTTATTTCTAAAAGGTCAAAGTGGACAATGTATTGATGTCAAAAGTGTGATTAACTGTTCATCTATAAACCGCAGACTGCACTTTAGATGTGGGGGATGGTTTTAATGTACAACTTGTTATACTGTCCATAGTGAAAGACAACCATTGGATTTAATTGATTCCCTTTACTGTGTTCAATAAAACCAGACCTTAAGGACTCATGACTTGCAAACTTTCCCTATTTCTATTTTTTTAACCACAAATTTGTTGCTAACAGGAACATGCTTAAAGACTTGTATAATAAAAAATGCTAATAAGACTCCATCTGATTAATCTTTGCTTGTTCCCTCCTAAGTTGCTTTGTTGTTGTTTTCAGCTTTTCAGACTTCAAGCCATCATACGCCTAAGAGCAAACGTACCAGTGACAAGTACATGTAGAACATGAATGGCATCAGTAGGTGTTGTCATCATTTACTGGTAAGACCAAGTGCATTGCAGGAAATCATCTGACAACATCTGACAAACCAAGCTGATTTATAAACTGAGCCGTAGCAACACTGTTTGGAACTTGCAAACAATTGGAGGGTAGGTTGATAACCTTTCTAATGCCATTATATATAATATATAATATAATGCTATTAAAGTTCAGCATCAATAAAATCAATATAGAGGATATACAGGTCCTTCTCAAACAATTAGCATACTGGGATAAAGTTCATTATTTTCTATAATGTAATGATGAAAATTTAACATTCATATATTTTAGATTCATTGCACACTAACTGAAATATTTCAGGTCTTTTATTGTCTTAATATGGATGATTTTGGCATACAGCTCATGAAAACCCAAAATTCCTATCTCATAAAATTAGCATATTTCATCCGACCAATAAAAGAAAAGTGTTTTTAATACAAAAAACGTCAACCTTCAAATAATCATGTACAGTTATGCACTCAATCCTTGGTCGGGAATCCTTTTGCAGAAATGACTGCTTCAATGTGGCGTGGCATGGAGGCAATCAGCCTGTGGCACTGCTGAGGTCTTATGAAGGCCCAGGATGCTTCGATAGCGGCCTTTAGCTCATCCAGAGTGTTGGGTCTTGAGGCTCTCAACGTTCTCTTCACAATATCCCACAGATTCTCTATGGGGTTCAGGTCAGGAGAGTTGGCAGGCCAATTGAGCACAGTGATACCATGGTCAGTAAACCATTTACCAGTGGTTTTAGCACTGTGAGCAGGTGCCAGGTCGTGCTGAAAAATGAAATCTTCATCTCCATAAAGCTTTTCAGCAGATGGAAGCATGAAGTGCTCCAAAATCTCCTGATAGCTAGCTGCATTGACCCTGCCCTTGATAAAACACAGTGGACCAACACCAGCAGCTGACACGGCACCCCAGACCATCATTGACTGTGGGTACTTGACACTGGACTTCTGGCATTTCCTTCTCCCCAGTCTTCCTCCAGACTCTGGCACCTTGATTTCCGAATGACATGCAGAATTTGCTTTCATCCGAAAAAAGTACTTTGGACCACTGAGCAACAGTCCAGTGCTGCTTCTCTGTAGCCCAGGTCAGGCGCTTCTGCTGCTGTTTCTGGTTCAAAAGTGGCTTGACCTGGGGAATGCGGCACCTGTAGCCCATTTCCTGCACACGCCTGTGCACGGTGGCTCTGGATGTTTCTACTCCAGACTCAGTCCACTGCTTCCGCAGGTCCCCCAAGGTCTGGAATTGGCCCTTCTCCACAATCTTCCTCAGGGTCCGGTCACCTCTTCTCGTTGTGCAGCGTTTTCTGCCACACTTTTTCCTTCCCACAGACTTCCCACTGAGGTGCCTTGATACAGCACTCTGGGAACAGCCTATTTGTTCAGAAATGTCTTTCTGTGTCTTACCCTCTTGCTTGAGGGTGTCAATAGTGGCCTTCTGGACAGCAGTCAGGTCGGCAGTCTTACCCATGATTGGGGTTTTGAGTGATGAACCAGGCTGGGAGTTTTAAAGGCCTCAGGAATCTTTTGCAGGTGTTTAGAGTTAACTCGTTGATTCAGATGATTAGGTTCATAGCTCATTTAGAGACCCTTTTAATGATATGCTAATTTTGTGAGATAGGAATTTTGGGTTTTCATGAGCTGTATGCCAAAATCATCCGTATTAAGACAATAAAAGACCTGAAATATTTCAGTTAGTGTGCAATGAATCTAAAATATATGAATGTTAAATTTTCATCATGACATTATGGAAAATAATGAACTTTATCACAATATGCTAATTTTTTTCTTCAGGATTTCTGAAGTCATGCATGTCATGCCTTAAAAACAGCATTAGTGAAACCCTATGGAATCTTCCCTTCATTCGTAAGGTGCTTGAAAAGATTGTATCAGCAGAAATAGTGGTATTTCTAAAACAAAATGACATCTTGGAATAGTTTTAGTCAGGCTTTAGATTAAGCCACACCACTGGAGCTGCCATTACTAAAATAATTAGTAACCCCACCACAAAATTAAATTAATGTTTTTACCTTTCTAGATTTAAGTGCAGCATTTGATACAGTAGACCATGATATTTTGATCAGTTGTCTTGAATATTGATTTGGGTTCTCTAGGTTTGTTTCAAACTGATTTCAAATGTATAAAAGGAAGTAAGCCACTGAGAACTATGATCTGTTATGGAGTTGCTCAGGGCAGCTGCCTTGGTCCATTATTATTCTAACTATAAATGTTACAGCATTTCAATATTAATAGAAAGCTAAATATTTTGCTTTCAGAGTTATACCGATGATTTCTAGCTGTACAATTCTGTTGAGCCCAATGATGTTTTAACTATAAATTACTATCTTTCCAAAAGCAATGAACCAATGGATAAGGAATATTTTCATAATTATTAAACAAATAACAAAAGAAAAATATTACTAGTTGGAAGAAGGGCCAATAGAAAGGCAGTGATAGTAAACCTCGGTGAGCCAGCTTATTGGGTGAAATATGACGTCAGTTGTCTGGGTAGTTTTTTAGATCTGGATTTGACTTCAAAATGGAACATAAAAAATGGACAAAATCACATTTTTTCTATCCAATTAAAGCAAACGTATTGTTTTGGTAGAAAAAATGCCTTGATTACTATAATGCTCTCTTTGATGGTTTCTCCAAAGAAATGACTGAAAGACTTCAGCTTATTCTAAACTCTGCTGGAAGGCTGAGTGCCCGGCCTAACAATGGAGACAAGGCAAGATTATTTACATAGCACATTTCAGCAACAAGACAATTCAAATGCTTTACATGATAAAAGAAAACTATTTTACAGTGACAAAAAACATTTAAAAAAGTACATTACAGTGCCATGAAGGAAAGTAGAAGAAATATTTAATGTCATTTAGTATAGTCATTTACAGTTTAGTAAAGTTTTGTCCATCTATTGAGGCAGTTGTGGCTCAGTTCAAAGATTCGATTCTAGCTATATAAATTCAGGCATTGTATCATTTATCCATTGGCAGTGCCATCCAAATGTATTCATTACATGTTTTTGTCAGGGTCTGTAGTTTACTGTGTATTTGTGTTTGCCTGCTATTTACTCTGCTTGGTCACTAGATGGTGTTGGAGTTCACAGGTGCAGAAGGGACAGGTGCTTCGCACTGACTAATTACCCTGAGGTGTATTTAGACTGGATGCTTCCAGCACTTTGATGCCTGAGTATTAGCCACCATTGGTAACAGACTCTCACCAAACTCCAGCTCTCGTTGTGCTTTCTTGTTTCTTCCTGAACTCTGAGTAATTTAAGTGTGTCCTCTTCCTCAGATTGTTTCCAGACCTGGTTGAGTTCACGCTGGTTTCCAGACTCTTCTTAAATAGTGTTTTCTGACTTCTGAATAAGGAATCAAGTCTTGAGTTATTTCCTCTGGATCAAGTTCAAGCTGGCAGCTTCCTGGCTCTTCAACCATCTGGATCAAATCATAAGCGAACCCTGTCCACTCTTCAACCAACTCTCACGCAAGTACCTCCAACCTGTGCTCCACACCATCAATCCACTCTCATCACACAGTCCTGGATCAGAGCCCCTAAGGATCTACCTTCACAGAACTGCTCCAGCGTTGTGCTCTCAGACCCTGCATCTCTCATCCCTCTGGCGGTTCATCTTCCTCCCCCCAGTAGCCATGGAGACAAACTGACTTTGCAATATTGTTCATTTCCTCTGGTCTTACCCTCTCTCCATCTTCTGTGCAGTTGGAGATTTACCGGTCCAGGATCTCAAACTCATTTCACTTCCGTGAAAAAAAATCTTTTAAATATACTATCTCCTGAGTGTTATTCTGCATGTGGGTCAGAGCACTAACAAAAACGATAACAGTTTTCATGTTTTGTCACTTTCCAACCACACACTTCAGTGTATTTCATGAACCAACACCATGTAAATAAAATGTCAGTCAGTCAGTCATCTTCTACCGCTTATTCCATAGTGGGTCACGAGGGAGCTGGTGCCTATCTCCAGCAGTCTATGGGCAAAAGGCAGGTACACCCTCGACCGGTCGCCAGTCCATCCCAGGGCAACACACATACAACCATGCACACACTCATTCATACACCTAAGGGCAATTTAGAGTGACCAATTAACCTAACAGGCATGTCTTTGGACTGTGGGAGGAAGCCAGAGTACCTGGTGAGAACCCACGCATGCACAGGGAGAACATGCAAACTCCATGCAGAAAGATCATCGGCTGGGAATCAAACCCAGAACCTTCTTGCTGCAAGGCAACAGTGCTATCAACTGTGCCACCGTGCAGCCCCTGTAAATAAAATGTTATACTCACCTGAGTATAACACAGAGAACAGGGAGCATAGAACCCAGGACAAGGTTATCAGAAGGATCCAGATCTGCAAAAGCAGGACAAAGAAACTCAATGAGAGCTGGCTCAGTGAACGCAGGAGAACTGCAGAACACGGTCAGGTTACCACGCTGGCAGAGATAACGAGCTGACACCTCCCTCCAGGTTCCTGCTCGAGAGGCTCCAAAATACTGGGACACTGCCGGTTAACATTAAGTATTGTGCCATAGCTACAATAGAATGGTTTAGACCTAAATCCAATTGAGAATCTTTGACAAGACTTGATATTTCTTGTTCAAATACACTCTCCATCAAATCGGACTGAGATATAACTATTAAGCAAAGAGGTCTGAAAAAAAAACAAAAAACGTCAGTCTCTAATTGTCCAAAGCTAGTAGAACAGTAAAATTTTCTATCTATCAATGAAAAATACATTACTCAAAAAAATAAAGAGAACACTCAAATAACACATCCTATATCTGAATGAATGAAATATTCTCATTGAATACTTTGTTCTGTACAAAGCTGAATGTGCTGACAACAAAATCACACAAAAATCATCAATGGAAATCAAATTTATTAACCAACGGAGGCCTAGATTTGGAGTCACACACAAAATTAAAGTGGAAAAACACACTACATGTCAGAGTCTGAGTGTGTGTGCGTGTGTGTTTGGTGTACTTGTTTACATAGCCTTTCAGTGTTTCAGTTGGTACTGGAGTTCTCAGGTGCGCTGGATGACAGGTGTTTACCATCTGCTGATTGCTTGAAGGAGTACTTAAACGGGAGGCTGCCAGCACTTTGTTGCCAGAGTGTTTGCCTTAGTGGTAAAAAGCTCAGCCACTAGTGATTTTGTGCTTTGTTTTTGAAACTGTTGTGGAATTTTCTTATCAAAGTGGGTAGAAATTGACTCATAACAAGAGAAAATCCAGACTTTGTCTTTATAAGTTTTATTCAAAGGCATTCAGCGTTTGAATGACTCTGTCACCAAGCAAGTCAGTTGAACAGAGCCCCGATCAACATTTACACACAGTATTTATACCAGAACAAGACAATGTTATCTCAACTGCAAAGAGTCCATGTTCTATGACCCCAACCCTTCTTGAGTTCAACAGTGACAAGCTTATCTAGGAACAGACCTAACTGCCCTAACTGACATTGTCCTAAAGATGGGTCTGAACCATCAAACTTCTGATAATGGCTTTACAGCTTCTTCCTCTAACACAGATATTCTGAGGAGTAAAAAAGGTTATACACTGTGAAATGCTTACTGCAAGAATTTCCATCACAAAACCCAACTAACTTTGCATTTTGTTCCCACACAGCTTTCTACCTGAGGCTTTGTTTACCTTGCTGAGTTCCGACTTTGTTCCAGAGTTTCTCTGAGCTTCTAGATTTTCACCTACAGAATTAAGGAACTACCTCATCTCCGCCTGAAAATTTCGGATGCGGACCAAGCATTGAAATCTATGTCTCGAAAACTTTCACCTCGTTTCATCGGACCTTATGAGATTGAAACACTGATTAGTCCCTCAGCAGTTCGAGACGGAGACCGTCTACCTGCAAGCCTTCGCATACCCTACGTTTTATGTATCACAGATAAAGCCTTGGAACCCTAGTGCTTCATTTCTCAGATCTAAGTAATCAGTTGTCTTCAAATCATTCCTTTGTTCACCAGTCCATTCTTCTTCCTTCCCATACAGTTGATATTTCCAGAATTGGTTGGTGTTCCCAGAATTACTTTGCTGACAATAAAACCCATAAAACTTTTCCTTCTGAGTGTTCTCTGTATGTGGGTCAAATATATACTGAAAACGACAGAACACTCTGGCCAACAAGACCCTGCAGAAACACTCTGAAGAACTATTTCTGAACATGCAAATCAGCTTCATTCTCATGATTCTTTTCTCCATTCTCTTACAGAGCAGCAGCATCAAACTCACCAGCAGTTAGTGCAGATCACCTCCATGCTACAGCAGACCCTCAGTACCCAGTCCACCACATAGGTAGATGGCGCTGCTGCATCCCCGGTAACGAAAGTTATGAATGTAACTACAGTTCTATGAATCCCGGATGACCGCCAGAGGCGGTTCTTCAAGCACTGAATGATCATTCTTGCGCATGCGCAGGTCGAGAAATTAATAACATGGTCACATGTGACCTACCGGTGGCTCACGTGAGTCTATATAGTCACATGACACCAGGAGCCCAGTCCCGACAATCTTCTCGCGAGCAAGCGGAGACCGAGGGACCGAGCGCTCTGGCGGTCATCTGGGATTCATAGAACCGTAGTTACATTCGTAACTTTCGTTCTATTTCATCCCTACTGACCGCCAGAGGCGGTGCTTCAAGCGCTGGATGACGCATACCAACAGGGTCCCGAGGGATCCTACGGAGGCCCCAAGGAACACAGCAACACCACTAACTTCAGCGGGACGCAGAAGGCGGTTGCTCCAGTATTTCCTGCAGGGGATGCGGCGTGGCGACGTTCACCCTGTAAAACCTGGCAAAGGTGCTTGGCGCCGTCCAGGAAGCAGCTTCACAAAGGGCCTCCAGAGGTACCCCGCTCATGGCAGCCCATGAGGTGGAGAGGCTCCTAGTGGAGTGACATTGCACGCCGCCCGGCAGGGGCTGATCCTGCAAGGAGTAAGCCACAGAGATCATCTCCACAATCCAACGTGCCAACCGCTGTCTAGAAAGGGCCTGACCCTTCCGAGAGCCAGCATAACAAACGAAGAGACAGTCAGTCCGACGAATGGGTGCCGTGGAGCGGACATACGCCTCAAGCGCTCGGACAGGGCAAAGAGGCTCGGAGGGGGCACCAGGATTAAATCGTGAAAGCCGGAGCGGCAGCACACTGCCAGCCACTGCAGGCACCTTTGGCACAAAGGAAGCATTAGTCCACAGCGTAACACCGGAGCCATCCGGGTTCCACCGACAACATGGTTCAGACACAGACAGAGCATGCAATTCCCCCACCCGTTTGGCAGAAACTATGGCCAACAGGAAGGCGGTTTTCAGGGAGAGCCACTTTAGGTCCACCCTTGTAACGGGCTCAAAAGCGGGGGACTGAAGAGCTGCAAGCACTAGCGACAAATCCCACGTAGGGGCCACAGGGTGCCTGGGCGGACACAAGCACCTGGCACCCTTCAGGAACAGCGCAACATCCCCATGCCGGCCAACAGAGCAACCACCAAACCCAACATGCCAACGGGAAATGGCTGCTACATACACCTTCAAGGTGGAAGGGGAACGCCCTAGATCCAGCAACTCCTGAAGGAAGGACAGCAAATGGGAAACAGGACAGCGAATAGGGTCCAGTCCCTTACCACGGCACCAGCCGGCAAAGACCGCCCATTTAGCACCATAGGCGGCCCGCGTGGACGGTGCCCATGCACCAGTCATGGTCTGTCCAACCCTGCCTCCATAATGGGAGAAGGCAGAGCCTGCACCTGTAGAGACCAAATCCAGAGTTTCAGGCGGCCCGGATCGGGATGGAGAATCCAGCCTCCCATCTGGGAGAGGAGGTCTCTCCTGGATGGGAGGCGCATCGGCAAGCTGGAGCAGAGCCTGCGCAGCAGAGGAAACCAGGTCCTCCCTGGCCAAAAGGGGGCTACCAGCAGAAGCGCGTGCCTGTCCTGAAGAACCCTCAGAAGCGTCTGGGAGATCAGGCGAAACGGGGAAAGGCGTAGAGAAGGGTCCGGGGCCACTCGTGCGCCATAGCCCTGAAGACTGGCGTTGTCCATCAGGGAAAACCAGAGGGGACAGTGAACTGCATCTCTGGAGGCAAACAGGTCCACCTCCGCCCTGCCAAAGGTGGCCCAAATGCAATCCACCACCTCCGGGTGAAGCCGCCGCTCCCCCGGAAGTGGCACCTGGCGAGACAGAAAGTCCGCGGAGAAATTCCGCGGACCCGGAATATAGGCTGCGCTGAGGCTGTCAAGGCGTGGCCTTGGACAGTAGTCTCAGAGACCTGGACCCCCCTTGGTGATTTATATGGAAGACAACCGTGGTGTTGTCCGACCGGACCAACACATGTCGTCCTAGCAGCCCTGGAAGGAAAGCACGGAGCGCCAGGAACACAGCCATCAGCTCCAGAACATTGGGCACATGTCATGACTGTCCTCCGGCTATAGGGGAGCCGAACAGGACGCACAACAAAGATTGTCCATGACCCAATGGACAGATGGGGTCGGACGGGCAGAAAAATCGCCGTCAAGACCCTGTTACAGCAACAAGCCGTAGGACTCAGCACCAGCAGAAAACGCTACCGGCTGGTCGGACAAACAGGAATAAACAAAACCGAGCAGTAAACTACTGCCCAAACTAAACGGACTCAGCACGAGCAGAAAATGCTACCGGCGAGCCGGATAAACTTACCAGAAACCCTGGAAGAAAAGGCAGCTTGCGCAGCCTCTGGAGGGCAAAATCATCCGCAGCTCCGACCACAAACGATCACGAGGCTCCCAGCAGCAAGCAGCAAGAGGAACGAGGAATAAACGAACACAAGTCAACACCTGCATTCATCAACCTGCGCGCAAGAAGAAAGAAGGGACTGGGCTCCCGGTGTCATGTGACTATATAGACTCACGTGAGCCACTGGTAGGTCACATGTGACCATGTTGTTATTAATTTCTCGACCTGCGCATGCGCAAGAATGATCATTCAGTGCTTGAAGCACCGCCTCTGGCGGTCAGTAGGGATGAAATAGAACTCCACAGCCGCCTCACTCTTGTGATGTCATTTCCCCTAACCCCAATAAGTTTTCTGGAGAAGTGGGTAATTCTTGAGGGTTTTTACTGCAATGTGCACTAGATTTTAACCGCTCTCCAAGTTCCTTCCCGCATGATGAAAAAAATTTCATACATCATTGGTTTATTGACCGGCAAGGCTTTGCAATGGGGCGAGGCCCGATTTTCTGTTTCCTGTAACTTTGGTTGTACTTTTGAAGATTTTGTTTCTGAATTTAAGCAAACTTTTTCCACTGATGTGTATCAGTCAGGCACCGGACGGCAGCTGCAGGCATTAAAGCAACGCAATACACCTCTCACTGAGTTTTCGATAGAATTTCGTACTTTGGCAGCAGCTTCCGGTTGGAATTATGGTGCTTTAAGGTCTGCATTTTTTCATGCTTTAGACGAGGAACTAAAAGACGAGTTAGCTCTGGTTGATCTTCCTACTACATTGGATGGAGTGATTTCTTTGGCTACAAGAGTGGATAACAGAATAAGGGAAAGAAGGAGAACCAGAACAGAAAGATCTAGTATTAGATCACCATTGACCCATTCCTAAACCCACTCAGCCTTTAGCTACTGGGTCAGAACCTATGGTGATAGGACACACCCGATTATCTCCAGAGGAGAGACAGAGACGCAGACAAGCCAAGCAATGCTTTTACTGTGGTTCTCCTGACCATTTTGTAGCTGACTGTCCTATTTGTCCCGGGCAGCCAAAAAGACAAGGTCTGCTAACCGTAAAGAGGGGGTTGGTGGACCATTCATTAACTAGTGAAGCCCCTAGACTCAGCTTGCCAGCAACTATCATAGCTAACCAACAAACTTTGACTATGTCTGCCTTGGTCGATACCGGAAGTGATTCAGGATTAGTAAGTAAAGCCAGAATTGAGGTTGAACCTCTTGCTTCCCCGCGATCTGTGTCAGCCCTTGATGGACAGGCTTTACAGCGAATTACACATCAGACCAAACCCATTGACCTCTTGTTATCGGGAAACCATAGAGAGAAGATATCTTTCTTTGTATTTCCAGTATCACAGGGCTCTTTGGTTTTAGGTTACCCCTGGTTGCGAAAACATAATCCTCATCTTGATTGGTCGAAGGGTCACGTTGAATCTTGGTCCATTAGTTGCCATTCATCTTGCCTCCAGTCAGCATTCTCTCCGAGCTTTCTGAACACAGTAGTGAGGAGAACGAGGACATTGACCTCTCACATGTACCCCCAGAATACCATAACCTCAGGGGAGTTTTTAGTAAGAACAAGGCTTTGTCCTTACCACCCCGCAGGCCCTATGACTGCGCTATCAACCTTCTCCCCGGCGCCCCCTTACCATCTAGTAGACTATATAATATCTCTCATCCCAAACGGAAATATATGGAGAATTATATTAGTGAGTCCTTATCTGCAGGAATAATCAGACCATCTTCTTCACCCCTTGGGGCCAGATTTTTATTGTAGGGAAAAAGGATGGGTCATTAAGACCCTGTATTGACTATAGGGGTCTTAATATAATCACTGTCAAAAATAAGTATCCTCTTCCACTACTTTCCTCTGCTTTCGAACCGGTTCATGGTGCTACAATATTCTCTAAACTAGATCTGAGAAATGCTTACCATCTTGTTAGGATCCGCCAGGGAGATGAGTGGAAGACGACCTTCAAGACTCCACTCGGTCACTTTGAATACCTGGTCATGCCTTTTGATCTATGCAATGCTCCTGCTGTCTTTCAGGCCCTTGTTAACGACGTGCTTAGAGATTTTTTGAACATTTTTGTTTTTGTGTACCTAGACGACATCCTGATCTATTCAAAGAACTTTGAAGAGCATTGTTGCCATGTTCGCCAAGTACTTCAACGTCTTCTGGAAAACCGTCTCTTTGTGAAGAGTGAAAAGTGTGAGTTTAACCAAACCTCTGTCACCTTTTTAGGGTACATTCTCGAGGGTGGACAGGTACGATCTGACCCCGAGAAGATTAAGGCAGTCCTGGAGTGGCCTGTACCAGACACCCGCAAAGCACTACAGAGATTCCTTGGGTTTGCAAACTTTTACAGATGCTTCATAAAGAACTACAGTCAGACAGCTGCACCATTTACTGCCTTAACCTCTTCAAAGGTTTCATTTTCATGGCCACCCGAGGCTGAAGAAGCATTCCAGGCACTAAAGAGGAAGTTCTCTCAGGCTCCCATCTTAATTCACCCTGACTCTTCAAAACTGTTTATTTTGGAGGTTGATGCCTCTGACATTGTGGTAGGAGCAGTCTTGTCACAGAACTCTGAGGATGGGAGATTACAACCTTGTGTTTTCTTTTCACGCAGACTGAACAATGCTGAGAGAAACTATGACGTCGGAGATAGAGAACTGCTAGCTATTAAGTTAGCTCTTGAGGAATGGCGCCACTGGCTTGAGGGCGCAGAACATCCAGTTCAAGTCTGGATGGACCATAAGAACTTGGCTTACATACAGTCTGCTAAATTACTGAACCCACATCAGTCCCGGCGGTCTTTGTTCTTTTCACATTTTGATCTTTGTATTTCTTTCAGACCGGGAACTAAGAACTCTAAACCTGATGCACTCTCCAGACAGTTTGCAGTCGATTAATCTGTTAAGGAGCCAACCCCCATCTTACTGCCCAACTGGACGGTTGGGGTGCTCAGGTGGGAAATGGAAGACTTAATCCTTAGAGCACAACAACAGGAACCCGACCCTGGCACGGACAACCCAATCGCACCTACGTCCCGCTTCAGGTTCGTTACAGACTCATTGATTGGTTGCACACAGGCTGATCCAACTTTGATGTAATGTCCTTAAAACAAGTCAAAATGACGCTCAGTATTGTGTGTGGCCTCCACGTGCCTGTATGACCTCCCTACAAGGCCTAGGCATGCTCCTGATGAGACGGTGGATGGTCTCCTGAGGGATCTCCTCCCAGACCTGGACTAAAGCATCCGCCAACTCCTGGACAGTGCAACATGACATTGGTGGATGGAGCGAGACATGATGTCCCAGATGTGCTCTGATCGTATTCAGGTCTGGGGAATGGGCGGGCCAGTCCATAGCTTCAGTGTCTATATTCTGGAGTAGCTTTGTACAACTCCAGAGAAATATACTTATGTCTATACAAGTAAAAAGATTTTTTATTCTCAGAGCTGACTTTATGTTTATCTGCAGCTGCTTTTTGGAGGCAGATAATTTTTTACAAATTAGCTCCAAATTATATGGATGACGCGCACAACTTTGAGTTCATACTCACAAAAACACTCAGGAATAATACAAACACTGCGTTGTAGTGTTTGCCTCACAGTCCGAACTCAAGAGGGCTGAACACCCCATTTTCAGACAAACAGAGACAGCCCATTGATAAAACAGCGGTGTTCATAAACGCTTCATTGCGTCCTTCATCATTTTCAGCCATTTATTGCTGTCTTACTTTAAATTGTATGCACTCTCTTTTAATAAATGGGTGCTAAACTTTAACAAATTAATCTACTTGGCAGATGAAATTGAGTCAAAGCATAACAAATCATACTGCCACCCACAAAGCAGTAACACACAACTATTTAAAAATAGCTTAAAAATTTAGAATGAAACACACAGATAAGCTAATGAAAAGAGAAATAGGCTGTCCTTAGGGAGAGAGCCAACATGGTTGTTGTGGCTCTTATTCAATAGATGACTCAGTTCTTGTGAAAACATGAGCTTTTTATTAGCCAACAACAGAAATTATAGCTCTATTCAACTTCTGAATGGTGTGGTTCTTCATTGTTGTACAAGTGCCTTGGGTAAAGCAAGTTGTTGAGTACTGGGAGTGCAGTCTAATCTGGGCGCTGTTGAATATGCAGATGAATAAAACTGTTTTTGAAGAAGCCTATATTCTAGTCTTGTGTTTCTGATCCTGCTCTAGTTAAAAACAACATGCTTTTTTTCCATATTTAACTTTCCAGAGTTCTCATTCCTTTATTCTTAAAATTTTAACTACTATCAATGTTCACTATCAATTTATGGCAGATATAATGTACCTACTGTGGGCAGGCTGTAAATATAATACCTGAAAAAAATCAGAAGGAAGGAAGGAATTAGTGAAGGAAGGAAGACAGGACTCAATGAAGGAAATAAAGCCCCTTGATTTATGGATCAACAGTATGACCACCTTTATTAAAGCAGCACTTTTTCCAGTTTAAGTGGTGCGGAAGTTGATCATTTTACAAAGCTGTTACAATTTCTCCATCAAAGTTCAGACCTCAACCTGATAGAAATGCCTTGGTGGGATTTTACCTAGGGGTGGAGAAACTGATGTCTGTAAATTTCAATGAGCTGAGGCAACACTGGAAAAAGAAGTGAAACACAATTCCTCCACAGTAACGAAACAGATCACACAGGTTTTTCTTCTACAAGTTGCTGGATCATATACAGCCTTCTATGTTGTTTTTATTTTTGTGTAATAAACAGCAGTGTGGATTTTTTAGTTTTTTACACTTCAGGTTTAATTTAAATAACTATAAAAAAAACCAGAAAAAACATTGTAAAAGGGTGTGGCTAATGAATCTGAGCTCAGCTTTCCTTTTGTGTTTGAACACGTTATTAGCATGTATTGATAACTGGCTAGTTATTAGCCTGGTGAATGAGCACAACAATTAGCACATAAATCCCACTAGTTTTCTGACATGCAGCTGGAACATGTTATGGGCAATACTGATCCTCCTGCATGAAGCGTAACTAGATAAAGCGTTCTAAACTGTCCTGTACATTTAAATACCACAGTGGTGTGTATATTTTGTGTAAATTACAGCTTTTTCTGACATGTCCAGTAATGTATGATGAGGACTGTGGTAAACTGGTTAAACAGACCTAAAAATAGCATCAATATGGTTGTGCGTGTCTCAGCAACGTCAAAGTAGTATAATTACGGACACTGATAAATATTCAGACATTTAGGTGGTTCCTACCTTTCCCAACATCGTAAAGAGCACAAAACAGATAGAAACGAATCTATCCATATATCACAGTCCTGTATTTAAATTGGAATACAGTTGACATTTTATTCAACAAACCTGTTCCTAGTCAGCTTTGCATCTGAACAAATCTTAAAATCTTCTCATTTGGGAAAATGTAACCCATTTTCTTAAATATAGATATTTAATTTAGTAGAAAATATGACAGGATTTTGTTTATTAGTGAAATAATAGATTTGTTATTAATCAATAAAACATTTGTTGTTTTAAGAGTTTAGTTTTCATTTACACAAACCTGATTTTCTTTAATTCTTCACATTGTGGCTTCAGTAGGATTGTAGTGGCCTCTTTTTTTGTTGGCGCTGTCATCTCATTCAAAGTCCAATGAGACTTGGAATGATTGTTCTTTTCTCACAAAAAGCTCTGATGCACATTTCTTTCAAGGATCGCTGGAAGACAAAGTTACAAAGGTTAGTTTTCATCTTGGAAGCTCGATTCGCTTTTCATACAAGAGCTAAAACACATCAGTGTTTCACTGGGTTTCAGTAGGGTGCGTCAAATATGAACGGAAAAATAAACGACAGCACTAAACTGACAACACCTAATGACATTTGCACTTTGATCTCCCTCTTGCTAATGCTATGGAATGTAAGGAAAGAAATCACACAATAACAGGTACAACACACGTACTGTATGTTGTCACTCAGGAAGACAAATACAGTATGTGCTCATTAAAGTCAACACATGCCATGGATAGTATTTGAGACACCCATGACACATGTTACCAAAAAACTTTACCAGATACATTAAGAAATACATATGGAAAGTATTAAAACTTCCCATCAAATTAGAAACTTAATATGGCACACAATGGTGTCCCTTTATGATGGTGAATTAGATTGTCAATTAAACTTAAAAGTCTTTGTTTTACTATTTTGTGGCATTTTGTCACTGGTTTAAATATGTCACAACAGTAGCAACTCACAGCACAGTAAGTGAGTAAATTATTCATCTTACTGTGCCAAAGACACATTTCATTGCTTGAATGCCAGTGCACATCAACCTTTTGTTGATGTGGTAGAGATTTTGGCTCTTTGCTGGGCATTTGAATAATATTGCAAGCAATGCTCGTGTCTGTTGTAGTATTGAAAGAGCATAGCTTGACCTACTAGTCATTCAACCTTCACCATTAGTCATGAGATATGGATCATCTCATTGGATCATATCATTCGAAAGAGCAAGGGACAAGTGGTTGAAGAGGGCCTCCTGTGTAGGTCGACTAGACTGAGCCTTAGTCTCTAAGAAATCCTTTTTATTGCATACCTGGACCTCCGCTTCTTTTAATAAACTATCCTTCTTTTAACTCTCCAGTTGCTGCCTGCTGCCTCCAGGCTTCAAAAACGATTTACCTCTAATGATACCGACAATGTAAAATAAATGAACCAGTGTACTCAATCTGGACCAATTACTTGAGTTGGTAGGTGGACAAGAATGGGTTCATGTGTTAGGAAGGTGGCTAGAGTTGTTTTCTTTCTTTGCTCAGGAAAGATATCAATTAATAAAACACAGCACAGTGGCAGCAAGGTACAGCAGAATGTGCAAGAAAAGATCTGGCAGTCTAAAATACTTTTTACCTGCTTTTCAAAGCACTGGGGTAGAGAAGCATTTTAGACATACTATTGATCAAATGGTTTGCTGTAAAAAAGTATTAGACTACATTAAATTATATTGATCTCATTTGATTTTCTAGAGGTTCTACACTTTTCTTCACTTCAGCTGGAATGCTGATATGAAGGGAAACTCACTTGAAGAAAATGTATACTAAAGATATCAAAGACATTTTAAGTAACTCAGCTGCTCTGAAGCATGGACTGTGAAGACAGGAGTCATCACGAGGAACTAATCAACCAATCAGAAGCAGACTTGGGGTAATGTCGGAACTATGCCATATTATACAGCCACTAATAAATGGATTGCACTGTATTTCCTACAATATAGTGGGGGGCAAATACAGTTAGAGCAATAAGGAGGAAACAGACTGGAAGTGCTGTCCACGTCCCACATAGGTGCGACACCCATGCGGGATCTAAAGTCAGGTGAAGCCAGAGCTCTTGTAGGTGAAAGGTGAAATCTGAGCTGTGTTTGTGTGTGTGCAGAAATTCTTTAGATTCAAATCTTTGATATATTGCAACCATATACCAACATTAAAATGAAAAATACTACCAAGGAGAAGAACAGCCCGACAAGTCTGACTGACAGTTCTATTATACAAACTTCAATTTACAGTACACTGGTGAAGGTTAAGGTTTGCATGGTCAATCAGTGTTACATCAACAATGTCAACCTTTGTTTCCTTTGTTGAAGCTTAGCGACCAGCAGTGCTCAGCAATCCAGAAGGCTGAGTTTACCTTTGTCCTCTGTCCCATTGTTTTCCAGCTGACCCCCATTATAACAGCACTCCGGTCCATCACTATGCATAATCTATCTCAGCCCTGCTCATTTGTGACAAAGTGGCAGAAACCCACTAATCTCCTTTCCTCTGTTTCTTGCTCTGACAGTTCAACTGACTGTCTCAGAGTGACGGCTCAGTCTACAAGGTACAAATGTAGTTTGACAAGGACGGTAATATCCCCCACATAGTTTGCTCTTTAAAGTGTAATTACCCCTGTCCGATTAAACAAATTTCAGAATCCAAATAAATATTACATGGTTTAAATCTAAGAAATGCAGTAGAAGAAAGCAAGGCTGTTAATAAAATCGTCTTGTAGATTAATCAATACTTTGCAAATATTTTATTCATCCAACTAAGAAATGTTCAGTTAAAATGAAACATATCTCCTGTGCGAACTTCTTGTCCTATGCATCGTGCAGCTAAAAAGCTATGTACTGTTTTCCCTTCACTTCTCAATAACATAATACTTTGTGTTGGTCTGCCTCATAAAAAGACAACAGAAAAAATGACGTAACAAAATGGGAAAAGGTTCAACTGGTATGAATACTGAGGCAAGTCACTGTACCTCAAGCAATTATATAACCTTCATGAGATCTTTATGCAGAGTTTTTATTTTTTACTTATAACTGAAGTTACACCAACAAAGTGCTTATTTTTACATTTGAACTACATTTCTACATTAACATTGATTTATTTTTTATTCTGCAGTGTGTACAATGGAAATGGCACCTTGTGCTAAACTGTTGTTGCAGACATTCTCTTAAACAGCAAATAACCAAAAAGGTATTCTTGTACCTGAGTGTAGGTTCACCATTCCCAGCAGTATACATGGCATCGGGGTTACCACACACACGTTGTAAACACAACATTGCAGTACAAGCCAACAAAATAAACCAAGACACAATTAAGGAGTACGGCCTGACACATCTCTCAGCATACAGAGAAACCTCGCAGACCTTTGGAAAACCAGTGAAAATGAAATGTTTTCATTGTATTGAAGTCCCAGAGAGCATGAGAATTAATTTCTGAACATATCCAGCTCTCACCTAAGGCAATACACTACAATGAATTTCTATTGTTGTACAGGTAACGAGTGCAGATTTCAGAGAAGATATAACCCATTAAGGAGCTGATAAAAAAGTTTCACGTGTCATTGAAATTGGAAAGGTGAAAGAAAGGCAGTGCAGCCCGAATAATCACAGGGATCACAGCAGGATTGAATATATCACATCTCAGTGGCTAGACTGCATACTTAAGCGATGTTACTTTGCAAAAAACTATTAAAAAATGAATGACAACGAGATGTACATTAAATGGCGAGGCAGAAATTAATTTAACAAGGGATTGCAATTTAATACTATAAAGTCTGTCTTCATGATTGTAATCAGTTTGAAATGAAAATCTGTCTCTGCTATGGTTCAAGGCTTTGGGTTCTTTTCACCTTCTCCTGCTGCATAATCCTGGCTCAGGCTGAAACCTTTGATCCACAGGCAGCAAGGCAATCTGAATTCAGATGTGAGAAAGTGTTTGATCAGGACTTGGTTTGATCAGGATTGGAGCTGACACAACCATCTATCTGATCAGATACAACCGAAAGGTGGAACAAGGCCGATCATCTTGTGACACAATAAGATAACAAGTGGTTTACAAAATGTCATTCCAGCTGTGGGGTGTACAGGGTGTTTCAACAATCCGATGCATTTATTTAGAGGCATTTGTCATATTAAATCCACATCAACTCAGCTTCCAATAAGCTTTACAAATAGGGACATTACTTCCCTGTGGTAAGCACCAATTCCCCCATCCTGCTCTTGTTAGCTTGCTTGCATAAATTTCAGAGCTTAGAATAACTTATGAGTTTCTGATAAGGTTATTCCCGTAGCTTGCCATCAATTAAAGAAACACATTTATTGAGCTAAAACATGTGTATTTCTTGGTTGACATTCAGGACATTACCAGCAATAATTTCCAAGGTTATGACAAATTAGATTTTCACATTTTTACCTATCCTTCTTTGTATTCCAGCTCTGGCTTTTTAACATAGTATGAATTGCACATGTAAACTGTAATTTTCAAGTCTTCCAACAGAAAACAGATTTTATTGTAGTTCTGGCTGTGTGTTTAAGGTCGTGTTCTTGCTAAGAAGTAACACTTTGCCTCGTTTCAACTCATTTGCAGATTCAGGCTTTCTTTCAAGATTGTCCTGCATCCATCTTCCCATCAACTCTCACCAGCTTCCCTGTCCCTGCTGAAGAAAAACATTGTCACAGCATGATGCTGCCTGCACCATGTTTAATGGAGGGTAGTTTTAGGGTGATGTACAGTGTTTCCTGGCACATAGTATTTTACATATGGACCAGAAAGTTTTGATGTCTAATAATGGCCTTTGCAGGTCAGCTGTATTTAAACTGAGATTGACTTGAACACAGGTGGTTTTCATATGAAAAAAGTTGTTTGCACTGGAATTTCTTCAGATGTACACTGCTCAAACAAAATAAAGGGAACACAAAGGGAACTCAAATAACACATTCTAGATCTGAATGAATGAAATATTCTCATTGAATACTTTGTTCTGTACAAAGTTGAATGTGCTGACAACAAAATCACACAAAAATCATCAATGGAAATCAAATTTATTAACCAATGGAGGCCTGGATTTGGAGTCATACACAAAATTAAAGTGGAAAAACACACTACAGGCTGATGCAACTTTGATGTAATGTCCTTAAAACAAGTCAAAATGAGGCTCAGTATTGTGTGTGGCCTCCACGTGTCTGTATGACCTCCCTACAACGCCTGGGCATGCTCCTGATGAGACGGTGGATGGTCTCCTGAGGGATCTCCTCCCAGACCTGGACTAAAGCATCCGCCAACTCCTGGACAGTCTGTGGTGCAACGTGACGTTGGTGGATGGAGCGAGACATGATGTCCCAGATGTGCTCAATCGGATTCAGGTCTGGGGAACGGGCAGGCCAGTCCATAGCTTCAATGTCTTCATCTTGCAGGAACTGCTGACACACTCCAGCCACATGAGGTCTAGCATTGTCCTGCATTAGGAGGAACCCAGGGCCAACCGCACCAGCATATGGTCTCACAAGGGGTCTGAGGATCTCATCTTGGTACCTAATGGCAGTCAGGCTACCTCTGGCCATGCGGCCCTCCAAAGAAATGCCAACCCAATTACTAACCCACTGCCAAACCGGTCATGCTGAAGGATGTTGCAGGCAGCAGATCTCTCTCCACGGTGTCTCCAGACTCCATCATGTCTGTCACATGTGCTCAGTGTGAACCTGCTTTCATCTGTGAAGAGCACAGGGCACCAGTGACGAATTTGCCAATCCTGTTGTTCTCTGGCAAATGCCAAGCATCCTTCACGGTGTTGGGCTGTGAGCACAACCCCCATTTGTGGACGTTGGGCCCTCATACCATCCTCATGGAGTCGGTTTCTAACCATTTGTGCAGACACATGCACATTTGTGGCCTGCTGGAGATCATTTTGCAGGGCTCTGGCAGTGCTCCTCCTCTTCCTCCTTGCACAAAGATGGAGGTAGCGGTCGTGCTGCTGGGTTGTTGCCCTCCTACGACCTCCTCCACGTCTCCTGGTGTACTAGCCTGTCTCCTGGTAGCGCCTCCAGGCTCTGGACACTACGCTGACAGACACAGCAAACCTTCTTGCCACAGCTGGCATTGATGTGCCATCCTGGATGAGCTGCACTACCCGAGCCGCTTGTGTGAGTTGTAGAGTCCGTCTCATGCTACCACGAGTGTGAAAGCACCACCAACATTCAAAAGAGACCAAAACATCAGCCAGAAAGCATAGGTACTGAGAAGTGGTCTGTGGTCCCCACCTGCAGAACCACTCCTTTATTGAGTGTCTTGCTAATCGCCAAAGATTTCCCCCTGTTGTCTATTCCATTTACACAACAACATGTGAAATTGATTGTCAATCAGTGTTGCTTCCTAAGTGGACAGTTTGATTTCACAGAAGTTTGATTTACTTGGAGTTATATTGTGTTGTTTAAGTGTTCCCTTTATTTTTTTGAGCAGTGTATTATATTTCTTCAGGGCACCATGGGTCCAGTAAAAACAATGTTTGTAAGTAAAGGACAGAATTTAAAGTAGTTCATCTCTCTTCACATAGACACATATTTACATAAACATATTTGCAACTCAAACATCTGAACATGCTACTTGTCCTTATTCATAATAAATGAACTGCAGGCTAAAACTTTACTGCTAAACTGCAGACTGCATTCTGAATTAAATAAAAGCCAAAGCTGATGCCAGACTCTGCAGGAGTCCTTGTTTAATCATATGATATGGGTCCAAACATGCATACAACAGTGCCTACTTCACATATGGCTACCACCACCTGCACCACCCACATGGAAAAACACAGCAAGCTAATGGAGGCACATTATATAAATATTACTATTAAGAAACATTTACTGTGCAGGCCCCTTGTAGCACACTCTATCATCTGGGGCTTAGTGTGAGCCTGAAATATGTACAATATACTCTCACTGAATTTGTTAACATGTTCATTCATTTTCTAACAGTTTCTTTATGCCTATGTTGACATAGTAACAGCAAAAGAGAAAGCTTTAGTATACTTTGTGAAAACAACTTCCCAGCTTATCATGTAGATGTGGCCATGAGGCATGACAAATCTCTGTGCTGCTTTGATTATAAAAAACAGCAGGAAGGATCGTGATTATTGTTCAATAAGGTACACAAGGAAAATGTAAACTAATTCTGCTCCTCTTATTTATTTAAGGTCGGCACACATTTTCCATCTCGAGTTATTATTAACGCAACACATTTATTGGAATCATTTCACAATTAAGACATGCGGTGTAGAGTGTGAAATAATCAAACGGTGTCTAATCAATGAAAGTGTCAGGGTAAATACAGGTCCTTCTCAAAAAATTAGCATATTGTGATAAAGTTCATTATTTTCCATAATGTCATGATGAAAATTTAACATTCATATATTTTAGATTCATTGCACACTAAATGAAATATTTCAGGTCTTTTATTGTCTTAATATGGATGATTTTGGCATACAGCTCATGAAAACCCAAAATTCCTATCTCACAAAATTAGCATATTTCATCCGACCAATAAAAGAAAAGTGTTTTTAATACAAACAACGTCAACCTTCATATAATCATGTACAGTTATGCACTCAATACTTGGTCGGGAATCCTTTTGCAGAAATGACTGCTTCAATGCGGCGTGGCATGGAGGCAATCAGCCTGTGGCACTGCTGAGGTCTTATGGAGGTCCAGGATGCTTCAATAGTGGCCTTTAGCTCATCCAGAGTGTTGGGTCTTGAGTCTCTCAACGTTCTCTTCACAATATCCCACAGATTCTCTATGGGGTTCAGGTCAGGAGAGTTGGCAGGCCAATTGAGCACAGTGATACCATGGTCAGTAAACCATTTACCAGTGGTTTTGGCACTGTGAGCAGGTGCCAGATCGTGCTGAAAAATGAAATCTTCATCTCCATAAAGTTTTTCAGCAGATGGAAGCATGAAGTGCTCCAAAATCTCCTGATAGCTAGCTGCATTGACCCTGCCCTTGATAAAACACAGTGGACCAACACCAGCAGCTGACACGGCACCCCAGACCATCACTGACTGTGGGTACTTGACACTGGACTTCTGGCATTTCCTTCTCCCCAGTCTTCCGCCAGACTCTGGCACCTTGATTTCCGAATGACATGCAGAATTTGCTTTCATCCGAAAAAAGTACTTTGGACCACTGAGCAACAGTCCAGTGCTGCTTCTCTGTAGCCCAGGTCAGGCGCTTCTGCCGCTGTTTCTGGTTCAAAAGTGGCTTGACCTGGGGAATGCGGCACCTGTAGCCCATTTCCTGCACACGCCTGTGCACGGTGGCTCTCGATGTTTCTACTCCAGACTCAGTCCACTGCTTCCGCAGGTCCCCCAAGGTCTGGAATCGGCCCTTCTCCACAATCTTCCTCAGGGTCCGGTCACCTCTTCTCGTTGTGCAGCGTTTTCTGCCACACTTTTTCCTTCCCACAGACTTCCCACTGAGGTGCCTTGATACAGCACTCTGGGAACAGCCTATTCGTTCAGAAATTTCTTTCTGTGTCTTACCCTCTTGCTTGAGGGTGTCAATAGTGGCCTTCTGGACAGCAGTCAGGTCGGCAGTCTTACCCATGATTGGGGTTTTGAGTGATGAACCAGGCTGGGAGCTTTAAAGGCCTCAGGAATCTTTTGCAGGTGTTTAGAGTTAACTCGTTGATTCAGATGATTAGGTTCATAGCTCGTTTAGAGACCCTTTTAATGATATGCTAATTTTGTGAGATAGGAATTTTGGGTTTTCATGAGCTGTATGCCAAAATCATCTGTATTAAGACAATAAAAGACCTGAAATATTTCAGTTAGTGTGCAATGAATCTAAAATATATGAATGTTAAATTTTCATCATGACATTATGGAAAATAATGAACTTTATCACAATATGCTAATTTTTTGAGAAGGACCTGTATGTTCTGATCACATGTCTTTGAGTGTCTCGTTGCTGAAAAGCGCTATATAAATAAACTTACCTTACTGTGTTGTTTAAACCAATGTTGTTGTCGTGCTAGTGTTATGCCAAGGCTTCAAACCAATCACAACAACATCAGACAAAAAAAAACTTAATTTTGTCAATTAAAACAATTTACGCATCCGGATAGAAAATTTACAGTGAAATAAAATTATTTAAAATTTTATGAAATGATTACTTTTTAGCATTCAGGCAGCTGTATGTGCACCATGATCAATTTCAGAGTAAATCAGTCCTTGGCAATTCTGGACAAATTGAAATACTTTGGTGTGTCAATTAAAAAACTGCCATCCTCTTGCACAATAATGCAGTCCAAAACCTTAAATAAAGGTCTATATATGTTCTGCCCCCGAGTTTGTTTGTTTTTTATTCTGCGGACTCTTCTAAATACAGTTTACTCTGTAAATTGTATTTAATGGATTCTGCATGTTGCCTGCTTCAACTATAAACTTCATCAAATGAAAAGGCCATTAATTTTGATGAAAATGGTAAAAACAAATTGCATTAACAACCTTAATATGGGGTTAGAACACTATTATAGGATGACTTTATTTAAAAAAAAAAAACATTAGTCAGTCTATTAAATCTACAGTTCCTGTTTTAACTGAAGTATGATTGTAAATGAACATCAAAGTGCATCATTTTAAATCAAATTGGAAACAGGTCCAAATGGTTTGCTCATTTGGCCACAGACAGTGGGCTTTAGGAGTCACAGTTGTCTGAATTTATTGCTATTTTGTTTTGAAGTGCTAATAATGTACAGAACAAAGGCTTAACTAAATTTCAACACAGAGCAAATGTGTGGATGCCAGAGCAAGTGGCACAAATTGGCTCTCACATTCAGGCTTTTACACACATACAGGATCGTGTGTTTTCCTTCAACAAGTATGTAATAGGCTTAACAGATCACAGCTGAAAGATCGTCGGTCTGGAGCCTGAGCCAGTCTTGTAGGCAATCACTACCACAATGCCTTCACAATCCTCAAAGAAGACAAGCAGAAAGGAGGAGCAAAGAGAGAAGTGATGGCCGAAGCAGTCGTCGTGACAGGGCTGCACTCCATTGCAGCCTGTAGTGACTGCTGCATTGGAAGACTGTTAATTTTCTGTGTCTGATTTAGGAATTCAAAGGATGCAAACATGGGAAATACACCAGTCGAAGTCATTTTGGCTCTGACAGGCGATGAGTTTGCCTCAGGCAAATACAACAGGCAAAGCTGTCAGGTTTTATATCCTGTGATGCCCATCAAAGCCATTCTACCTCTATTCAGAATATAATAATATTCTGCAATAAAATACTCTGCATCTTGTTTCTAAAGTTTGCTAAAGTAAAGCCAACAGACTAAACCTGCAGCAATGCAAAACAGATGGGAAGAAAAAAGAGTTTATAGTTTTGATGTACGGTACTACTTTGCAGAACTGCCTTGTGAGTCAGTTCAGCTTTCATTCTTCTTTAATTCACACCTGCCAGTGGTAAGCTAATTGGTGGTAGGCTACCACCAATTATACTGAATCTGATTTACCTGAAATAATGTTGGATAGTTTAATTTTCCTGACTTCTCCAGATATGCTTTTGCCAAGAAATTTGTTCCCTAACCCTGTCCGTCACCAAAACAACACAACGTCCACAATGAAACAAAGTGGCAGCAGCAGGATCTGGGGTTCTTCTATGCAGTTGGATCTGGAGTTTTATCAATTTAGATGAAATTATGAAACGATTCAGATGCCAAAATGGTATTTTGGAATGGCCATACAAGGGTCCATAAGTACATCTGATAGAACATTTCTGAGGTTACCTGAAGAGAGTTGTGGTCAAGAGGTCCTCACAATCAGTCAGCCAAGAGACTGTGGCGTTTAAAACAAGGAAACAGGTCTGTGCCAGAAATGGTTATAGTGTTTAACATTCTAGCAGTGGAATCAGGGTGGAATTCTCCAGCTCTTAAAGGAGGTTTCCTTAATGCCCTTAATGAGAAGCTTAAAGATAAACTCACGTGCAGGAATAAACCCAAAACACTGGATAAAAAAATGTATTTATCCATTCATATAGATAATCACCTCAAAAAAAATCATAACGATTCAACTCCGTTCCAGGGCCCCTGTCCCAGAACCTAGTGTGACATCAGAGGGAAAGACAATTTTTCCACTGGCCCCAATGCAAATCGGCAGGATGTCGAGTGGTCTCAGGGCCTTGCCTTTACTGTGGCAGTCCTGGTCATTGCATCATTTCCTGTCCTGTTGGCCCAAAAGCTGGGGTCTGCCAGTAAAAAAGGGGATACAGTAAAGACTATTGTCTTCCATTTCAAAATTCACTCATAAATCTGCATCAACCAAGATTAATTCCTTTGAAGCACTCATTGATTCAGAAGAAAACCTTATAAACCCCGATTTATTCAAGCAGTATACAGTAGCATCCCAGTTCAGAACCTCACTTCACCTGTATGCAGTTTGTTGTAGCCAATGGCCGCTCTCTGGAAATGATTACTCTTTAGACCAAACCACTACACCTTTATTGAGTCAGGAACTCATCAGGAGAAAATCATTTTCTTTGTTTTCCCCACCAAAGACACCCCAGTCGTGTTAGGTCATCCTTGGTTCAAACTACACAACCCCTATATAAACTGGTCTGAATCAGTCATTGAATCTTGGAGTCCCCATTGTTCATCCACCCGCTTACTCTCAGCTGTTCCATCAGTTCTCCCCGTGCCTCCTAAGGCCGTTTCACTTCCTGATCTCTCAGGTGTTCCTTCCGAATATCATGACCTTCAGCAGGTTTTTGGTAAAAAACCTGTTGAACCCCCTAATGGTGATCAAGTTGGCACTTGAGGAATTGAGACACTGGCTGAAGGGTACAGAACTACCAGTTATTGTTTGGTTGGATCACAAGAACTTTGCTTACCTGCAGTCAGCGAAACACCTCTACCCTCAACAGTCACATTGGTCATTATTCTTCTCCCATTTCAACTTTACTATTGCCCACCACCCTGGTTCCCATACTATAAAGCCTAATGCCCTCTCCAGACAGTTCTCTGATAACGAAACCACAGGTGAATCAGAAATCATTCTTCTTCAGTCATGCACTATCTGGAGAATCAAGTTTAACAAGCCCTCCAGAATGAACCAGTTCCCGGTCGTCTCTACATTCC
The DNA here is from genome assembly GCF_021462225.1 of Girardinichthys multiradiatus. NCBI lineage: Eukaryota > Metazoa > Chordata > Actinopteri > Cyprinodontiformes > Goodeidae > Girardinichthys > Girardinichthys multiradiatus. The sequence continues at coordinate 7,314,078 of NC_061818.1, forward strand.
ATCATCCATCCATTCTAAAGTCATCCATTGGGACCCTACTTCACGTTTCTCCTGCCACAACTTTAATGTTGGTCTTCTCCGTCGCTACTTCTGATGGCCATCACTTAACAAAGATGTGCAAGACTACATTATCTGCTTGCACAATCTGTGCTAAGAATAAGAGCTCTCGTTGTCCTCCATATGATCTCCTCCAACCTTTCTTCCATCCCCACATTGCCCTAGATACAGTCACTGGTCTCCCCATCTCCAAAAATAAATCTCTTATTCTCGTCATCATCGGCCGGTTCTTCAAGGCTTGCCATCTCATCACTCTTTTCAAATTTTCATTCACTGCAGAAACTGCCAAACTTCTCATCCATCATGCATTCAGACTTCATGGTATCCCAGTCGAGATCCTCTCAGACTGTGGTCCCCAGTGTATCTCACAAGTTTGGAAAGACTTCTTCTCCTCCCTAGGCGCCAAGCCCTGTCTCACCTCAGCTTTTTACGCACAAACAAATGAACAATTTGAATGAATGAATTAAGAATTGGTAAGTATCCTTCAATGTGTGTGCACCAACCCGGTGCACACACGTGGGTGTCATATCCACATGACTTTGTGCAGCTTGCGTGTGTATTTTGCAGGATGTGACTGGCAGCTGACTCCAAACAGTCTGCACAGGGGTCTTACACAACACCAACATAAAACAAGTTGCATTACACTTGAGCACAGTCACTCTTCTTCAAAGTTTGAATGGCTATAAAAGGGACTGGCAATCAAGTGGGCAACAAAGCTGTCCAAAATCTAAATCTTCTGTTTTTCCTTCCTCGCCATTAAACTATTCTTTATTCAGTCCATGCCCACCTCACTGGGAATACTGCCAACAACACTGCCTCCCAGCAAGTCAAGCCTGTGTTCATTGAGGGGTGGTAAGGCTTGACAGGTGAGAGGACCAAACATAGATGCCTCAAACAACACTTTTCACACCTCCGATGAAAGAAACACAGTTATCCAGGTACTAAGAACCAACTTCCTTACATGGAACACCTGTGGTGGACAGAAATAAGGTTTTCACTGTAACTTGGAGAATAACGTGTTATAACATGTTATTTGTACATCTAAATAAATTAGAACATCATTGAAAAGTTTTTGCATGGAGTTTGCAAACTCTCCCCATGCATGTTTGGGTTCTCTCGGGGTACTCCAGGTTCCTCCGACAGTCCAAAAACATGATTGTTAGGGTCTCTCTCTCTAAAATGCCCTTAGACATTGCTGTTTGTCCTGTGCGTCTCTGTGGTGACCTGAGACCCCTGTTCAATGGCTGCTGGAGATAAGCACCTGCCCCTCAGTGACCCTGCAAGGACAAGTGGGTACAGATGATGGATGGATGTAAGAGTTATAAAAGCAAACTTCTGCCAACTTAGATTCTGTGCCTCTCCACTACAGGTCCTTCTCAAAATATTAGCATATTGTGATAAAGTTCATTATTTTCCATAATGTCATGATGAAAATTTAACATTCATATATTTTAGATTCATTGCACACTAACTGAAATATTTCAGGTCTTTTATTGTCTTAATGATGATGATTGTGGCATACAGCTCATGAAAACCCAAAATTCCTATCTCACAAAATTAGCATATTTCATCCGACCAATAAAAGAAAAGTGTTTTTAATACAAAAAACGTCAACCTTCAAATAATCATGTACAGTTATGCACTCAATACTTGGTCGGGAATCCTTTTGCAGAAATGACTGCTTCAATGCGGCGTGGCATGGAGGCAATCAGCCTGTGGCACTGCTGAGGTCTTATGGAGGCCCAGGATGCTTCGATAGCGGCCTTTAGCTCATCCAGAGTGTTGGGTCTTGAGTCTCTCAACGTTCTCTTCACAATATCCCACAGATTCTCTATGGGGTTCAGGTCAGGAAAGTTGGCAGGCCAATTGAGCACAGTGATACCATGGTCAGTAAACCATTTACCAGTGGTTTTGGCACTGTGAGCAGGTGCCAGGTCGTGCTGAAAAATGAAATCTTCATCTCCATAAAGCAGATGGAAGCATGAAGTGCTCCAAAATCTCCTGATAGCTAGCTGCATTGACCCTGCCCTTGATAAAACACAGTGGACCAACACCAGCAGCTGACATGGCACCCCAGACCATCACTGACTGTGGGTACTTGACACTGGACTTCTGGCATTTTGGCATTTCCTTCTCCCCAGTCTTCCTCCAGACTCTGGCACCTTGATTTCCGAATGACATGCAGAATTTGCTTTCATCCGAAAAAAGTACTTTGGACCACTGAGCAACAGTCCAGTGCTGCTTCTCTGTAGCCCAGGTCAGGCGCTTCTGCCGCTGTTTCTGGTTCAAAAGTGGCTTGACCTGGGGAATGCGGCACCTGTAGCCCATTTCCTGCACACGCCTGTGCACGGTGGCTCTGGATGTTTCTACTCCAGACTCAGTCCACTGCTTCCGCAGGTCCCCCAAGGTCTGGAATCGGCCCTTCTCCACAATCTTCTGTGTCTTACCCTCTTGCTTGAGGGTGTCAATAGTGGCCTTCTGGACAGCAGTCAGGTCGGCAGTCTTACCCATGATTGGGGTTTTGAGTGATGAACCAGGCTGGGAGTTTTAAAGGCATCAGGAATCTTTTGCAGGTGTTTAGAGTTAACTCGTTGATTCAGATGATTAGGTTCATAGCTCGTTTAGAGACCCTTTTAATGATATGCTAATTTTGTGAGATAGGAATTTTGGGTTTTCATGAGCTGTATGCCAAAATCATCCGTATTAAGACAATAAAAGACCTGAAATATTTCAGTTAGTGTGCAATGAATCTAAAATATATGAATGTTAAATTTTCATCATGACATTATGGAAAATAATGAACTTTATCACAATATGCTAATATTTTGAGAAGGACCTGTATTCCTCTAGACTCTAGGACCTTGATATCCAAATGAAAAGCAAAATGTGCTTTTATCTGCAAAGAAGACTTTCCTGGGATTGTGCAGACCATAAAATTACATTTCTGTTTACAAAATCCCAGTATTTAAAATACTGGTCTTATGTAATTTTCTGATTTGAATTCTGAATTTGGGAGGTTTCATAAACTGTGTGTAATAATTGTGAAAATTATGAAAACTAAAAGCTTGTGTAGAATAGTGCTTGTTGAAACATTGCTCTGTGATAAATCTGTAAAAAATAATGGGGTCATCCATTTTGGGGGGATAGACGGCTGAGCTGTGCAGTTCGACAGACTCTGACATCACTCGGGATTATAAAACCCGCAGGAAAATAAACTTTAGTTGTCATTTCCAGCGTGTCTCACGGGACTACGCAATGGAGGCGCATATCTGGAGCGACAGAAACTTGCAGACGAGTTACATTTTTCCTCCACACATCCATTCCCAGAAGAGCTTGAAAGCTGGAATTCTCTCTGATACAAGAAGGTCAGAAGATTCATATACGGTTCGAAGACCACGCCGACACTCCGGCGCAGGTCAAAACCCAACTTTTCAAGGAGACTCCTTGTTGATTTGGTCAACTGCAACGGTTCCTCATATTTTCCCTGTTTTGGACAGATGAGAAGTTTACCGTTTTAGGGTTGATCACGGGCGCAAGTCACTCGTTTTTTTTCTTCAGACCCACCTATCCTCAACTGGAGAAGAAATCAACATAAAAGTAATTTCGTTGTTTTTTTTTTAAATATTAAATCGCATAGGTGTATGTAGAGGTCTGGGCAGGGTGAGATTTATTTAGAAGTTGGACTTTTAAAGTTTTTCATTCAAAGCAGTTGCGGCCTGGGCCTTGTGTCCTAACCACTCTTTTGTCCCGGTTTTATTACTGGAGTTTTTCCACTGAGTTCCCCAGAGTTTTATGACTCTTTGTTCGAGATTCGGGGCAATCAGTCGCTAGTGGCTAAGGGCGCAGCCCACCGTCTACCACCAAGACGCATCAGTACACCAGGAGGGCTTCTCTTTCCAAATTAACCCAAACTGCACATTTTGTCCATAAAACTGCTGGTTTGATCTTCATAGACACTCAATGCGCATATATTTCTTTTATTATTATTGTTAGGTAGTTATGTTTTCCCCTTTGTGTAGAATAGTGCTTGTTGGTTAGGTGAAGGTTTTTGGACCATAGTAGTAATTATATAAGGGCTATATGGTCAATAAACATATATAAAGAGAAGCATTTGTGTTTATTTCGTGCAAAAGTGATTTATGTGTCAAAGTAAGGTCAACGGTCCCCCACTGATCAGTGAAGCGGCTGATTGAACAGTGACATGTAGCATGGTTTTCATTAATGATTATCAATTATTAATTATAGTTAACTAATTGTAGTTAAGTGCTTCTCAGCCCATAATCACAACACCAGAGTGCATCTCTGATTTCTATTTGTAAGCAATGATTTTTGATTAAGAAATATTTTTTCTAAATTATGATTTTTAATTGTAATTTTTGATATATATTAATTAATCAAGAATCATAATCCTTACAAACATATGGACTACACGTTTTTAATTAACGTTTTGAAATAAATAAACTTTTTCATAGTATACAGATTTATTATACTTACATCTATGTTTGTATTTGGGTCAAAGTCATGCATTTTAGCTTAGTTAAAGGGTTTTCTCCAGAAGGTAAGTCAGCGATTAAAATTTTCAAGAAAACCTCTGATTGAAAGAGAGAGCTGAATTTGCAGGAAATTAAATCGCATTTATTAATGTAACCAGTCTCCAAAACTGCAGCCTCCCCAGAGGCAGTTTTTCTGGCTTTCATTTCACATAATAGATCCAGAATGGTTTTTAGATTGATTGAACAAACATCTTTCCAAGCAAAACATTTTGTAATATTACCCAAGGCACAAAACTAGCTGTCAACACTCAATATTCTGTCGGAACAAGCAAGTGGATAAATGAGTGTGTTCCCACTGTAACATTTAAAGAGGCCAGGGCCCACTGTGACCTGCACAGCTCAGCGCCCACTTAGAGAAAGAGAGAGCAATGGAAATGTCAACCATGGAGGTCAGTGATCTGAGAAAATACCACAGAAATAAAACCGGGTTTGATTTTTTTTTTTTTTTTAGATGAAATCAAAACAAGTTATGTAGAGTTCCAGCAGATCTTTGCAAAGTAGGCCAGCAGACAAATTGCCCTAAATTGAAGGTACATTGATGATGTTTCTTGTTGAAAAACAAAAAATGATTTGAGGAATGCTTAAAGCATCAGAGATAAAAAGATGTGACTGTATCTATTTGTTTGTGGACATATTAATAAAAGCTGCCGTGCATCAAGTCAGAAAATGAATTCCAGCCTGGGCAATGTGAGATTAGTTAAACAGACAGGACCTCAGAGGAGGCTCACACATTTGCTGTTGTTGCACACATTGCATTTAAACTGAATATAAATTCAGGGGCACAGACTTTCTGCTCTAGTGTATCAAGCTAGGAAAAAATAATTTAGTGCACTAATCCAGGGCTCTCCTTTTCAATTAGTGGGAAGGTCAAGGTTGTCAGAAGGCAGAAAATGAAACATGGCTTAAGTTTTATTAAGGCTGCACACTACTGTTGGACCATGTACATTGGACCATTTGCACGTTGCTGGACACCACCAGGCCTTTCGGCGTTTCGGCCATTTTGTATCCCAGGACAGTCCGCTACTACAAATCCCAGCGAGCACTGCGGCTGATAGGACGGGGCGTCGCAGCTCTGATGCCACAGTCAACTATATAACAGAGTATGAGACGGCCCACCATTGCTTTCCAGCTGAAACCGAGACGCAGTTATCACGCAACTGGAGCATCAATTCTGGAGAAGGAATCCCACATGGACTTTCATTCAGTCTCCCTGTTGGCCAACGAGAAAACTAAGCGAATTAAGCTTACAGGAATAAGAAGGCTTGTAAGTTTTCAACTTTACCAATGGAAGACGTGGGTTTAACACGTAACCAAAAAACCACAGAGTTTCAAGGAGACGCAATTTTTCCTCGTTTTTTTTTTTTGTTCCAGGCAACAAGTGACGGTCCGTCATATTTTTCACCTTTCTGCCAAGTAGGCCACAAGGACGAAAAACAGACTGCTTTGCTGAGTATCCATGGACGCGTGGAACTCTTCCCTCCCCCACCCCCTCTCCCTCTACTCAGAGGAGACAACATCAGGTAAAATCCATCCTTTTATTTTTATTTCTTTATTAGAAATAGCGTGGGCGGGATAGAGGAGGTTTTAGTGCGATGTAGAATTGCCACATGGAGTCTAATGTGTTCTGAATTGTATGTGCATGCGACATTTTTTTTTTAAAACTTGATTGCTGTTGAATTTCGGAGGCCGCCGAGTCTCGCAAGTTGTGTTTTTACTATGCGAACATCCGAGCGCAGGTGCGCTGTGAAACTGGACTGCTATAATAACTTTACGGTGAAAATCAACCATTTTCTTTGTCTTCAACTTCGTGCTTTACTAGCTTGCCGCCAAGAGTTTATGATCCTTTGTCCTCTGGGTTTATAACTTTGCTTGGAGAAAGTTTATGACTGCCTGTGTCCCGCTGAGCTACACTTTGGGGAGTGGCCTCCCCGAGCTTCGTTCAACCATATTTCTTTTGTAATTTTGCCATAACTGCTGGTTTGATTCCATACACACCCACTGCTGTTTGTTAGTTAGATATTTTACCATTGTTAGTAGAACTTTGCATGTTTGATTAGGTGAAGATTATTGAATTGAAAGAGCGAATTGGATCAGGGCTGTTGATTTAATAAATATTCACATAGATAAAGAGAAGGCATTTGTGTTTATTTTGTGCAAGAGTGATTTGTCATTCAAAATAAGGTCAAAGTTCCCCACGTTTTGGCAGAAACAGTTGATTAAACAGTGACATCTAGTAAATAGTTATCAACTATTACTGAGAATTTACTAATTGTAATTATCAAGGGCTTTGAGCCACAATGACAACACCAGAGGACATCTCTGGTTTCAATTCATAAGTAAGGATTTTTGGTTAAGAAATAATTTTTGTCAAATTATGATTTTCAATTATAAGTATTGATAAATATTAATTAATCAATAATCATAATCCCAACACTACAATGAGACTCTACAACCTCATGGCCAACAGGACTTTCTTTTCCATTACCGAATATGGATAGAATGCCATTTGTCCCACAACATTTGATGGATGAAGGGATCTAGTAGACAGATAAGTAGTCGACAAGTGATTTTCAGCTGGAACTTGATTTTGACCTTTTGTGCTTTAATTGCAACCATCGGTCAACCGCAGCTTCCATTCACTTAACACCTCTTTCCAATGGATTACAGTGTAATAAGCATAAGTTGTTATTTAATAAAGTGTTAGGATGATTGATTAATTAATATTTATCAGTAATTATAATAAAAAATCATAATTTGAGAAAATTAATTTCTTAACCAAAAATCCTCATTTATGAATCGAGACCAGAGATGTCTTCTGGTGTTGTAATTGCAGCTCAACGCCTTTGATAATTACAACCGTTAAATACTCAGTAATAATTGATAACTATTACCAGAGATGTCACTGTTTAATCAACCGTTTCTGCCGAAACGTGTGGAACTTTTAACCTTATTTTGACTGACGAATCACTCTTGCACAAAATAAGCACAAAATGCCTTCTTTATCTACGTGAAAATTTATTAACCCAATCAGCCTGATACAATCAACTCTTCGATCCGATAATCTTCACCTACTCAAACATGCAAAGTTCTACACAAAAGGGTAAAATATCTAACTAAACAAAACAGCAGTGGGTGTGTATGGAATCAACCAGCAGATATGGCAAAAATTATAATATGACAAGGAAATATGGTGTAGCTCAGTGAGATGTCATAAACCTTCCTTCAAGCAAAGTTGTAAACCCCGAGGACAAAGGATGATAAAACTTTTGGCGGCAAGCCAGTAAGCAGTAAAGTTGAAGACAAAGAAAATGGTTGATTTTCACCATAAAGTGTTCACACAGTAAAAACACAACTTGCGAGACTCAGCGGCCTCCGAAATTCAACAGCAGTCAAGTTTCAAAAAAACGTTGCATGCACATACAATTCAGAACACATTAGACTAAGTGGCAATTCTACATCGCACTAAAACCTCCTCTATCCTGCCCAAGCTATTACTAATACAGAAATAAAAATAAAAGGTGGATTTTACTTGTTGTCTCCTCTGAGTAGAGGAAGGGAGAGAAGGGGGGGGGGGGGGGGGGGGATGAAGAGTTCCACGCGTCCGCAGATACTCAGCGAAGCAGTCCGTTTTCTTCCTTGGTGGCCTCCACGGCAGAAAGGTAGAAAAATTATGATGGACCGTCACTAGTCGACTGGTACAAAACAAGGAGGGAAAGTTGCGTCTCCTTGAAACTCTGTGGTTTTTTGGTTACGTGTTAAACCCACGTCTTCGATTGGCAAAGTGAAATTTCTGGCCTTCTTATTCCAGAAACCTCTTTCATGAATTTTTTGTTGTTTGTGGGACCTCTTCTTCTCCAGAGAGAGATGCTTCAGATGTTGGTCCGGTATCCAACGTGAAAAGCGCTTCTTTCAAATGTTCGCCTTCCTATATCCCGTCCTGGGATGTCAGACCTGGGACGGCCCCGTCATATCAGCTGCAGTGGCCGCTGGGTTTTGTAGGACAGACTATCCTGCGGTACAAAATGGCCGATGACGTTGGAAAGGCATAGTGGCAATCAGCAACGTGCAAATGGTCCAATATTCAGCAGACAAGTGGTCCAACAAAAGTACAGCCATCAGTTCTATTTACTTATTTCTTTTCTATGTATTTGATGTAAATGTAAAAAAATAAAACTGTAAACAAACCCTATGTTGCAAAATCCCCATACTAAAGTATGAATTATATGAGAAAACATCACTTCCATATTTCCAGGGATGGTTATATCTGAAACAAGAAGCCTGAGAATATATCGGCAGCATGTTTTCAGTGGGGGCTTCTTTCTGACTGCTATGCTGAGCAGTGAATTAAGAGATCTAGCCTTCTCAACAGCCGTATTATTCAATGCGGATTTTAATTTGCTCCACCACACACTCACTTTCCCCATTTTGGTGGGAAAGTTTATTCAGTTAGGAGCTTATGAGGAATGCTAATGTAAGTGAGAGTAACAGTGGTAAGATGTTGAGGAGCTATTCTGAGATATTTCTACATGACTTATTGCTCAAATGACCCAGCATATATTCTGACGACCTGCGTCTATGCAGTTCTAAAAGGATTTTCCACTTAGATTTCTCCTTTTTTGCTTTTCGTCACTGTTTTCAGATAATGAGTCAAAGAGAACCAGAAGAATTGAGAAATACAGATTTTAAATGATGACATTAGTTTCAAAATCCCTGACAAAGCAAAGCAGCCCCAGACCGACACACTATTGCCTCCTCCCATTTTTGACTGTTGTATGAGTTTTTTTTTTTTTTTTTTGCTGGTGCAAATTTCAGTCCTAAACAGTATTTTCACAAAGGTTTTATGGAATCATGAAGATGTACTTTGGCACATGGAACTCTCCTATGGATGCCATTTTTACCCAGTCTCAAATTGCATTGCTTTCAATGCCTCCCTGCTCCAAACTTTCATAGGTTATCTGTCAAAGGATATAACACCCCCTTTAAAAAAATTGACCTTATTTCGATGTAGTAAAGACATCATGAACAGCAATAGGAACTTCCAATCTATCCAATGCTC